>NC_052056.1:38236050-38548870 GCF_903992535.2 Arvicola amphibius
TCATCAAAGCCTGGAATACCAAGTTGAGGCAGGACCAAGCTCTTCCCTCCTGCATCAAGGCTGAGCAAGGCATCCCATCATAGGGATGGGTTCTAAAAAGCCAGTTAATGAACTGGGAACAGATCCTGGTCTCATTGCTAGGGGCTCCCAAACAGACCAAGCTACACACTGTCACCCACATGCAGCAGGACTAGGATGGTCCAATGCAGGCTCCCCCAACTGTCGGTCTAGAGACTGTAAGCTCCCACGAACTCTAGTCAGCTGTCTCTATGGGTTTCCCCATCATGATCTTGATCCCTCTTGCTCATATAATTCCTCCTTCTTCTCTTCAACTAGACTTCCAGAGGTTTTAGTTTCTTAATTGATTGTATTTCTACTTTCAGGCCTTCAACTATTTTAAAAGATTTATTTATGCATTATGTATGCAGTGTTCAGTCTGCATGTATAGTTGCAGGCCAGAAAAGGGCACCAGATCTCATTACAGATGGACGTAAGCCACCATGGTGTTGCTGGGAATTGGATTCAGGACTTCTGAAAGAGCAGCCAGTGTTCTTACCCACTGAGCCATCTCTCCAGCCCCATCTTGAACTGTTTTATTCATTTCCTTCCACTCTTTGTGTTTTCATATATGTTAGGGCAGCTGGCCAATCCCTGCTTTTCAGGGGCGTGGCTGCTCCAGGGGAGAAAGGTACCTTTATAAAGAACCGGGTTGGGGATAGACACCCCTGTTTCCCCCCTCCCCGCCCCCGCTTGACTCTCTGCTTCGCTGGAGCTTTGGCTTTGTAAGTGTATCACACTTCTCCTTTTATTAAAACTGATTTATTCTAAAAGGACTATTTTTGGTTATTTCCAAATTCCTCCGACCACCGCTACACATATGCATATATATACATATATATATATATATATATTTCTAAGGGATTTATTTACTTCCTCTTTAAGAATGTCTATTATATTCATAAAGGCTCTTTTAAGATCTTTGTCTTGTGCTTCATCTGTGTTACAATTCTCAGGGACTAGTATGGTAGCATTGCCTGGCTCTAGTGGAGAGATATTGTCCTGATCTTCTTTTTCTTTCCTTCCTTCCTTCCTTCCTTCCTTCCTTCCTTCCTTCCTTCCTTCCTTCCTTCCTTCCTTCCTCCCTCCCTCCCTTCCTTCCTTCCTTCCTTTCTTTTCTTTTGTGAGAATAGTGGTGGGTGCTTTGTTATTTGGTTTCTGTTGCCTTGATTCTTAGTAAGTCTTGGTGCTTATGTGTTACTTGGTAGGAAATTCTGGGAACCTGCTAGGTGTTGCCATGAGAGTTACAGGGTAAAATGAGTTTCTAGGTATTAGGAGAATGCAAATGGATCGGGGGAGTTGCAGTGGGGATGGAGGGTGCACAGTAGGGAGGAGAGCAGTGTGCTTCACCAGGACCTGCTTAGTCCCCTGGGGATGGGGACAGAGAGTGAGGAGAGGCCACAGCAGGTAGTCTGCTTTAAAGCTGGTGGGACTGGATTTGCAAGAGCAGAGAGAGAGAGAGAGAGAGAGAGAGAGAGAGAGAGAGAGAGAGAGAGAGAGAGAGAGAGAGAGAGAGAGAGAGAGAGAGAGAGTTAAGAGCTGAGGCTTGTTCACCTGCTTCACTGTCCTACTTGCTTCTCTGTCAGGCTGGACTGGGAGTTTCCCAGGGAACGCCGGCTTTAGTTGGAGGTTTTGGTAATGGAATGAGTGGGGAGGAATTCTGGAGATTTGTGTGATCTACCAGAGATGGAGACAGAGAGGAGGGGAGGCCATAGTAGGTGGTCTGCTATGGAGTTGGGAATGAGATTAGGGGATTTGAGTTGGAGGAGAGAAGGGAGAGCTAAAGACCTACAGTTAGCCTATCTGTCTCCCTGGCCAGAGTCTATTTTACAATTTTATATAATCTAATTTTGAAATACTAGAATAAATCTGTATATGTGAACTTTCTGAACATCTTCACATAACAAGGGATGCTTACTATTCATATTTTGAAAACTGATCATGAAATTTCCTTAAGATCTGTTTTAAAGCTATGACTTAGATATTGTCTCTGTTACTAAATCAAGTCAAAACATAGTATTTATCTGTGACATCTCAGATGATGGAAGTTATCTTAATCACCAGACATTTTAAAATGTGCCATTATTAGCAATATGTTTCTATATTTTAATTTTGGGGTTTTCGTTCTGTTATGTTTTACCTTACAGATGGGATTTATTCTCTATAACCCGACTGGAGGTTTTGAATGGGATCTGACAGATCATCACAGCAATATGCTTCTTACCGTATATTTTTGTTGGCATTATGCATTTGCCTATATCATCGTTGGAGTGAACTATGCTGTTATCACTTGGTGAGTTAATGATTTTTGCTCAGGGCTATTCTGTTCTTGGTATATGATCATCAAGTCCCAATAATAATGAAAGGAAACACTTGAAAGGGGCCATCTTCTTACTACCGCATCTCAGTGGATTTCCTATTCCAAATCACCAGGCATGCAGACTCCATCCCATGGTCTGTCTGAGTACAGCTCTGACTGCAGTATTTCTATTTAGAGCGTTCCACTTAGTGGTTACTAGCCCTTGAACACTTTAAGCATGGCAAGTGCCACATTAATTTCAATAAATCAAGTACCTAATAAGGTCGAATCTCTTATATACTATGTTTAGAAACTACACACGTACATTTCAGTCTCTCCCTGTCCCTAACACATTTCATTCTGGACTTTCCAGTGGGTACTTTCTGCTACCTGGCATTCTCACAGTAAGCGGCTAACTCTTCTTAAAGATCCTGTGATTCCTCTAACCTACTCATCCACCGGATGTCTTAACAGTGATGCTGACTATTAGTTTATTTGTGTTAGTCCTCCCTGTTGTCTTGAGCGGTCATAAGGGCACACTGCTCAACATGCTGCAGTTAATCCGTATTGCTTGTTTGCCACTAAAAGACCTGTATTCTGGATAAAATTAAAGACACTGTACAGCCTTCATTTATTTTGAAAAAAGTCTTATATGCTGTTTAGTTTGGCCCTTTTTATTGATATTGTAAAAATATTACTGAGATTCAATACTACCTTTATATGGTTAAATGGCTGGCTAATTCAGCCCTAAATTCAGGATAAGGAGTTGTAAAAATGTGGTAGTAAAGGTTTCATCACGTGTTTGTATCTCATCCACATGGATGTAGTATCAAACATTGTGTGATTTGTTTGGCATGGCATAGTGATTGTCATGCAGCCTAAATAGCGTATGGAATAACCACGCCCAGAATTCCTAAAAGATGAGGCTATCTGCCAGTTTCCTAAAATGATGGTTCAAGGACAGCGTCAATCCTATTTCACACCTGCAATCGCAATTATGATGGCTTTTTATCTGGGAGTTATCTGCTCAGAAATCTTTTTTTTATCTTATTTTATCTTATCTTATAAAATGCTTAATTTATCTTACACTTAACATCCTCTGTTGCAAAGAACTATTTCACAAGATCTCCTCTGTGGAAATAACAGGAAATAACAACCAATTAAAATCAGGTTCCCAAGTGATAATTCACTTGAGCCATTTTGATAAGCAAAGTAGAGATTCTCCAAATACCAGGCATATGACTGCTAAATGACAGGTCAGCTCTTGTCTTTCTTACATACGGGATGGGAATATAAGGGATCAAAAGATTATATCTACTCGGAATCTAGGTTCTGAAATTGGCCCCATTCTAGTGAATAGTGGTCACTTTTCATTCTTGTTTGTTGGATTTCTACTGCCCCCTAGAGGCCATTTCTGCATCTCTAAACCTTAGCGCTACTAGAGGAAAATCAAACCTGGTAAAGACGTCTGAATGTGACTGGAGTTTGTGGCTTGTGATAAGGGCATACATAAAGCAGAGAAAAGGAAGACAAAGTCACTAGGGGGCTATAAAAATAATTAATTCATAGGCTAGAGAAATCACTCATTACTCCTGTTGTAGAATATCTGATGCCTTCAGGGTAGCCGCATATATGTGGTCTATACACACATATACTTAAATTAAAATTTAAATAATTAATGTGATAGAAGCAACTACATATACTTTAATTCCCTATATGAAATCTCAGTAACAAAACTAGTTCATCAGCTAGCCAACCCTTTACATTTTCTCCATGTTGAAGCTGTACAATGAGGAAATAATGTGTGGCTTTAAAAAGTGGCAAAAGGAAGTTCTCAGGCTTGCACTATCACAGAGTATTAGCCTTTCAGGCAGAAGTGACTTGAAGGTTTGAGGGGGACAGTAGGGACAATATTAATAGTCAATAACCAAGGTCAATCATGTTAAGCAGTTGTCTTCAGCTCTTGAGTCAAAAGATGTTTCAGAGACTAACCACCCATTGTTTACTGAAGGAGTTAGAGTAAGTTGGCAGAGGCTCAGGAGTTAGTTTCTGTTCTCAGATGACCAGTGTGACTCTACCGTCAAAGTGTCCAAAATGTTACAGCCAGAATCAGGTCAGAAGGCTGGGGTTCGGGTAGCAAATAGGATGAGTCTCTGCTCTGTTGATCTTTTAGTGGGACTGAGAGTTCAGAGCATTGTCAGGGATGTGCAGAACTCCATCCAAAGAAAGACAGGAAGTAAAGGTCATGTGTGGGTGGCCCGGTGAACTTTCTCTCAAAAGAATAATCTGGAGGGTTTGCTTTATCAAATGTCTTTCTATAGACTTGTGCATTTCTGGAAATCATATCCTATTCAGGTGGTCAAAGTCACAGTGTCCTTCTGAAAAATCACACATGTGAAAAGGTTTTCTTATCTCTTAATATAATACCTTTTCTCATCAGAGACTCAGAAAACCTACTGAGCTGGGGCCACTAAGTAACTTCCTTTCTTCCAGTGTCAAAAATTATCATCACCACTTCCTTCTGAACTTCTCTTGAAGTGATAATATTCTCAGGGGAGAAAATTGTTCTCGAAAGTTTCTAACTCACCATGGGCAGGGCAATCACCTGATTCAGAGTGCTCTGTGTCCTGTGCAAAACCACATTTCTGAAGAGGCAAGGAGGGATTAAAGTCAGCCCAGACTGCCCCTGCCCCTTCCCTGGTACGCCATGGAATGGCAAGGGTAGGGAAGTGTGCCTTTCTCCCATCCCTTGCCACCTGCAACAGGTAGGAGAGACCTTGGGGGAACTAGGATGAAAGAGCTGGTCCTGCCCCTCACCGAGTGCAGCAATTCAGAGAATAGGCCATGCACCTCGCCTGGGCAACACAGTAGAGCTGGTCCTCCTGGTGTGAGTGCATGTGAGCTAGACAGACGGTGAACTAGCCAGGGCAGTGGTGGAGAGCGTGTCTGGGTGGTGATGACAAAAGAAAGCTGGCAGGCTGACCAACCCAGCTACCACCCAGGCCCAGAACCTGGATTACAAGGTAGCCTATTCTAACACCCACCTCATCTATAAACTGCTGGACCGTGGGAAGGGGCTGGACCTACAGATCCGAATCTATGGAATCTCATGACAAAAGACAACAATAGGATATCCAAGAGGATTCCCAGTGAGGGCCCAGTATCGAGGGTGTAGCAGAAGCCAGAGGCCTCAAACCAGACCCATGACTCATTGTAATGAACACTTACCAGTACAGACATAGGACTAAAAGGTAAACTGTGTGACTCACTGTGTCATGCTGCAACTTCCATGCCGAGAATTGTGTTTGTTTGGTTTGGTTTTGGGCTTTTGGGCTTTTTTGTTTTGTTTTTTAATTTTGGTTGGGGTGGGGAGAGATGAATGGGATCAAGATGGATGATGTGAAATCCACAAAGAATCAATAAAAAGTGTGTGTGTGTGTGTGTGTGTGTGTGTGTGTGAGAGAGAGAGAGAGAGAGAGAGAGAGAGAGAGAGAGAGAGAGAGAGAGAGAGAGAGAGAGAGAGAGAGAGAAAGGGAAAGAAAGAAAACTAAATTAACTTAGAATTGCCTTGGGGCTCCACTTGGGCTGCCACCCCGGGAAGAATCTCAGATTCACATAAATCCTTCATAGGTAATGAAATCTCTTTGCAGCCCATGGGAGTGGTTTTGATGCCAAAACTCCACTGAGCTCAGTTTCATCCCTTGCTCAGCCCACAAATTTTCTTATTTGTTTTATAAATAGTCAAAAATGTTCTTATGCCTAGTTAAACAATCATGTAATCCATTTAAAAGCCATATTTATGTTTCCTTATGCTTGACTTTAATCTACATAAATGTTCAGGAATCTCTGACACCAAGTAAACACAATGTGCCCTTTTGGTACAGAAATAAACTGGAGTGTTAGCTGTATATTGCTCTCCATTTTTATTTTAGGTTTCAGGTAATGAAGATTATTCTCCTATCCTCCCATCCAGGTTGGTTAAATGGAGATTTAGGAAGTTCTGCTCCACACAAGTTCCACTCCTGAAAAATTCTGGGCAAGAACAAGAGTCGGAAGAGATGTGAACTTGGTGGGCAGCCATTCTCTCTTGCATCAAACTTTCCTTTTTTGTAATGAAACTTGCTTTCATTTTGTGTTTGACCTCCATTCAATACACACAACAGATCTGTACTGTTTATACTTCCAATTTTGTTAAAGGTACTTAAATGTAACTATTTTATTTTTATCTTTGAAGTTCTTCGGATGTCAAGTTTATTTCACACACATGGTATTATAGTCAGAATCATATATAAAAATACTCATTTTAATTTGCCACATGGATAGTCTCCAGACTCCTGGTCTTGCTGTATCTTGCAATTCATTAAAAATGGAGCAATGAGGGGCTGGAGAGATGGCTCAGAGGTTAAGAGCACTGGCTGCTCTTCCAGAGGTCCTGAGTTCAATTCCCAGCAACCACATGGCGGCTCACAACCATCTATAATGAGATCTGGTGCTCTCTTCTGGCATGCAAGCATACAGGGAAGGAATGTTGTATACATAATAAATAAATCTTTAAAAAAATAAACAATAAAAAAAATAAAAATGGAGCAATGAAAAGGATTAATATAGAAACCTCACGTCTTTGTTTTCACTATTAGGCTATACCATACTCTCATGTGGTACAGAAAAAGCTGAGTAATTCAGAAATACCTTTCTGTGAAACATTCCCCATGGAGAAGCAGACATAAACCAGGATGGTAGCACATGTTTTTAATCCCAATGTTCATTCTGTGAGATTGGGAAGCACAGGTAGAAGAATTTCTGGAAGCTCTCAGACTGGCTAACCCTGTGTACACCGTGGTGACCAACAAAGAGACCCTATCTCCAGGTGGAAGGTAAAGACCAACATGGAGGTTGTCTTCAGACATTACACATGTGCCATGGTATTCACTGACTTCATATCTACAGACGCACACACATACAGACACATATCATACACACACACACACACACATACACAAATTATATTTTTCAATAAGAATTCTCTTTTCAATAGTTATCTTTAGTTAAAACAGTATCTATGAGTTTAATTTTGACGGGATTACAGTGGGTGAATATGGACCTTCTTTGCAAGGTTTGTGAGAAAAACACTAAATGTGTGTTTTCTAAAAAAATGATGTGGATGATTTTGGTAATTCTTGTAAATACTGACTTGATTTGTTTATTTTTCACATTATCACTTAATTTTGATGAGACTACTATTTTTTGTTGTATAATTTATCTTGATTCCTTAATTGGTCTAGGATATAATCTAACACCATATCAACTTTTAGCCTCCAATCACTGGTCTGTTTGTTCCCAGTAGTCCATTTCTCTGATCACTTTAATGATCCATCTTTAAACAATCCTTTAGCTTCATTATACCTTTTTGAACATGATCTTTGATGGAATAAGATATGGGTAAATAATATTTTCTGCTTTCAATATATTCTCTTACAACATCAAAATATTGTGGCTTTAAAAAAATTTCAGCATCACATTGATCTCTGAGGGTACCCTTCAGTACCCTTGAGTAGAGTAATTGGCAGTAGTTTCTGTGTCGTACCCTGCTCCCCAGTCCCTCAGTCATTCAGTCCCAAAGAAACACAGAGGTCTACATTAATTATAAACTGGTTGGCGTATTAGCTCAGGCTTCTTATTATTTCTTATATCTCACTTTAAGCCATAATTCTTGTCTGTGCTAGCCATGTGGCTTGGTACCTTTTATCAGTGAGGCATTCTCATCTTGCTTCCTCTATGTCTGGATTACAACTGCAGACTCAGCTTCTCTCTTCCCAGAATTCTCATGTTCTCACCACCCTGCCTCTACATCCTGCCTGGTCACCCCACCTCTACTTCTTGCCAATCACTGTTTTATTAAAACAATACAAATGACAGGGTGTAAGACCACAGCAAGAGTACCCATCTCTTTCCTGACAGTTTGAGCCTATGTCTACCATATACTTTTTCCTAAGTGTTTACCTGTTCTTGTTTATAGTATATTTTATCTCACCAGTCTTCTCTGGGTAATTCAATGCTTACAGAACTGGATACCTTATGAATGCATATAATCAGTTACCAAAGCATTTGTTAAGATTGCTGTCAGTAATGACTATTAGGAGGTTTTCTCCTTTTATTTATTTACTTTTGTTGATTTTCAGGAGCTCTTTGAAAAACTGAATAAATTGCATGAATTGCTCTTTGACTTGTTTACCTTGTTTATTCTAAATGGTTATACAGATGTGCATTTAATTTGCTTTTAGCCTATATGCACTCCTACTCCTTATGTGGTTGCATCCAGCTTCTTGATTAAAAATTGAGAAGATAGTTTGGCCATGGTGGTGTGTATGCCTTTAATCCCAGCACTCAGGGAGGCAGAGACAGGCAGATGATTGTGAGTTCAAGGCCAGCCTGGTCTATAGAGTGAGTTCCAGAACAGCCAGAGATACACAGAAGCCCTGATTCAAAAGCCTAAGGAGAGAGAAAGAGAGAGGGGGGTAAAGAAGGGACTTCAATTTTATGGCTGCCTACCCCTTTTACTATATGGATGATAAAGTACTGTATGTATAATGTGGAGACATAAGAGTTCTTACATATTTTCTATATCTTAAATACTATGTAATTATTTATAAAATGGGTACAATTTACATATTATAACTGGATACTGTGAGGTAGGAAAAGCAAATTGCCACTATTTGTGTTTGGTTCTAAATTGTTATCCCCAAAACAATAAGACTGACTTTTTGAGGTGATTGGATCATGAAGGGCTGTAGCTCAATGTTGGGTCTATGAAGAGATAGAACTGGTTTGAGGAATCAGCTCACTGGGGGCATGCCTTTGGGCTTATATTTTGTTCTTTGTCCTTTTCTCATCCTCTCACCCTTGTCTAGATACCATGACATGAATAGTGTCCTTTTATCATACATTCCCACCATGCCTTACTTCAGTGCTAAGCCAAAAACAGTAGTAGTCCTTGTACTGAAACTACTCAAACAGTGAGCAAGTATAAACTCCTTTACATTGTTTATGTCAGGTATTTTGTGCTTTGTGTTTATATAAACAGATCCATTTCTAGATTTTCTATTCTGCTGCATTGGCCGATTTCTTCACCAGTGCCTGAGTGGAAGCACAGAATTTTGGGTCCTGTGTCCATGGCAGCACCTTTTCTAGGCAAGTAAAATGGTCCCTGTTAGAGAAAGTAGGTGGCTAGATCCAATAGTAGAATAGAGTATCTTCTCATGCCAGAGTTCTAGACAAGCTAGATAAGAGGTTCTTCCAGTGCTAAGTGCTGCTGTTTCTCCAAGTATGCTATAAAAGTCTTAGCCCAGAAAGAGGATGCAGTAGTGACATGAATATCTTGGCAGTAACCAACAGGTCTCTTAATTGTACTTAAGACCCATTCAACAGGAGAAAATCATGCCTTGTATTGGAAATGTAACTAACTACTTAGTGCTGGTGGAATCATGATTATAGGAGAAGAATCTATAACCACTAGTTTACTAAACCAGCTTAATTCCTAACAACCTATAAACATGTGTCCTTATACCCACACATAAGAGTAGTTTTCACACCTCATCAAGGAAACTTCTTTTTGTGCAACAGAGACTATTATATAAAACCACAACCAATCAATATGCAAAGTTGTGGTACCTTGTCCCAATAGATACATCTACAAAACATTCCTTCCCCTAAGGCCCAGGAGCAAATTGTTTTGCTCCTGGTCATGATGCCTTCAGGAATTCATGACACCACCAGTTAGAACCAAGCCTTCAATAATGAACTTTCCTGTGGGATACTTCATATCTAAACCACAGTAAGCTGAGACAATCCATATTATCCCTTACCTTGTACTGAGATTTGTACCACCATAATCCTGGTTCACATGCCTTTAGAGTCAGACTGAATTACACTATTCAGTTTAAAACTCTTCAGCTTTTAACTTGGCTCATTTGGGGACTCTACAAATTCTCTAATCTCTCTCTCTCTCTCTCTCTCTCTCTCTCTCTGTGTGTGTGTGTGTGTGTGTGTGTGTGTTTGTGTGTGTGTGTGTGTGTGATAACTTTCTTTCCGACCTAAGAGTCTCCCGTCAATTCTAACAAATTTGCTTTAGTTATTTTATATAGAAAGTCTCAAAGGTACTTAAATATTGATTCTGTTTCCCTATAGAATCTTGTTTTAGCATAATGGGTACTGTTATAAAAGAGACACAAGAATAATGATGTCTGTGTCTTTTGGACAAGTGAGAGTGCAGTGAGGATAAAGCTGCCTATAACCTAGTTGGCAGGTGCCTACCAAAAATTCGTGCTTCTGGTGCGCTGACCTTGGATTTCCCAGACACCAGATGTGGTAGTTTGAAAGAAATTGGTTCCTGGCACTATCAGGAGGTATGGCCTTGATGAAGTAGGAATAGTCTTGTTGGAGGAAGTATGTCACTGTGGCAGGGGACTTCAGAGTCTCATAAATGTTCAAGTCATGTCCTGTGTTTCAGACCACTTCCTGTTGCCTCTGAGTTAAAAGGTAAGAACTCTCAGCTCCTTCTGTAGCACCATGTCTGCCTGAATGTTGCCATGCTTCCCAACATAATAGTGGACTAAACCTCCAAACTGTAAGCCAGTCACAATTAAATGTTTTCCTTTATAAGAGTTGCCATGGTCATGGTGTCTCGTTACAGTAATAGAAATCCTAACTAAGATACCAGAAGTGTAAGAAATATAGATTTATTTTTTAAGTCATTCCATGGCACTTTTGCTTAGAATCATGAAATGAATAAGACCTTCTTTGTGCTGAGCATGTATAAAAATTTTAGATTCTCAGAATGGAAGTGGATCTCTAGTATAAACATTTTTTATGCATAGAATAGGCCAAATGAGTCATCACTGTAATTTAGAAGGAATTTTACTTCATCAAATATCTAGCAATCAAATTCCCCATCAAGTTAAAAGCCAAAGGGAAAGTAGGGCTTTATAAATACAAACACCTCAGTTTTGTGATGGTACTGTTTACTGCACATTCTTCAATAACCACATTATTAGTTCTGTCTGTAAGGGGAAGGCTTAGTGCTCCATAAATCAAACATTACTGAGATTCAAAAAGTCTGTTTATTTTCTTCAATTAGATAATGTCTGATTTGGTTTGCAATCATCTACCTATAAGACATTTCTTCCATAAAGAACTTAGAAAAAGGGAGTTCCTATTGTTTGGTGCCCTCTGAGTCTAGCTTAGTGAACCAGAGACTATACTATGGTTATTTGCTGTTGTGTAACAGTTTCTTCTGTTATTGAAACATTCCATCCTGCAAGGAAGGTCCTTAAGCAGAAAGGTAAACAACTCAAAGAGCTCAGGAAGTCTCTGAAACTCACCAGATTCATTAGGCTCCTCCCTATCAGAGTAGGCAATAAAGCTGTAAAGATTCTCGGAGGAGTCAAGCTGCAGAGGAGACTCTGAAGCTAGACCAGTGACCTAGACGAAGCAGAACAAGCTGAGGTGCCTGGAAAGGACATTCTGCCAGTTGTTGAGTCGATTGAAGGCTGTGCAGTGTGCTCCAGGTTCCCAGCTTTGTGAGCTGTCACCTATACTGGGGTAGGCTTTGACGATGCAATTTTCTTTGAGTTATTTCTGCTCTTGTAAGTAACCTCTCACCCATATTCCCATAAGTACCTTAACTAACTCATTTGTTTACCACATTGGACTTTAATGGGATCTCTACATCAAATTAAATGGAGAGAAACTTAAGGCAATTCCACTACTATCAGGAACAAGACAAGGCTGCCCACTCTCTCCATATCTCTTTAACATGGTTCTTAAAGTTTTAGCAATAGCAATAAGACAATATAAGGAGATCAAGGTGATTCAAATTGGAAAGGAAGAAGTCAAACTTTTGTTATTTGCAGATGATGTAATAGTGTACATAAGTGACCCCAAAAACTCTACCAGAGAACTCCTACAGCTGATAAATACCTTCAGTGATGTGACAGGATACAAGATCAACTCAAAAAAATCAGTATCCCTTCTATATACAAAGGATAAAGAAGCTGAGAGGGAAATCAGAGAAACATCATTTTTCATGATAGCCACAAATAACATAAAATATCTTGGGGTAACACTAACCAAGGAAGTGAAAGACCTATTTGACAAGAACTTTAAGACTCTGAAGAAAGAAATTGAAGAAGATATCAGAAAATGGAAAGATCTCCCATGCTCTTGGATAGGAAGGATCAACATATATATAGATTCAATGTCATCTCCATCAAAATCCCAACAAAATTCTTCAGACTTTAAAAGAACAATAATCAACTTTATATGGAAAAACAAAAAGTCCAGGATAGCCAGAACAATCCTGAATAATAAAGGAACTGCCAGAGGCATTACCAACCCTGACATCAAGCTCTATTATAGAGCTACAGTAATGAAAACAGCTTGGTATTGGCATAAAAACAGAGATGTTGACCAATGGAATCAAATTGAAGAACCGGATATTAATCCACACACCTATGAACACCTGATTTTGACAAAGAAGCTGAAAGTATACAATGAAAAAAGACAACATCTTCAACAAATGGTGCTGGTATAACAGGATGTCAACATGTAGAAGAATGAAAATAGATCCATATCTATCGTTATGCACAAAACTCAAGCACAGATGAATTAAAGACCTCAATATAAATCCGACCACACTGAACCTAATAGAAGTGGGAAGTAGCCTTCAATGCATGTGCACAGGAGACTACTTCCTAAATATAACCCCAGTAGCACAGAAAATAAGAGAAGCAATAAATAAGTGGGACCTCCTGAAACTGAGACGCTTCTGTAAAGCAAAGGACACAGTCAATAAGACAAAAAGGCAGCCTACTAAATGGGAAAAGATCTTCACCAACCCTACATTAGACAAAGGACTGATCTCCAGAATATATAAAGAACTCAAGAAACTAGACATTAAAATTCTAAATAACTCAATTAAAAGTACTGAACTGAACAGAGAATTCTCAACAGAAGAATTTCAAACGGCCAAAAGATACTTAAGGACATGTTCAACTTCCTTAGCTATCAGGGAAATGCAAATAAAAACAACTCTGAGATACCATCTTATACCTGTCAGAATGGCTAAGATAAAAAACACTAATGATAGCTTATGCTGGAGAGGATGTGGAGTAAGAGGAACACTCATCCATTGCTGGTGGGAGTGCAAACTTGTGCAGCCACTTTGGAACTCAGTATGGTGGTTTCTCAAAAAATAGGCAACCAACCTATTTCAGGATCCAGCAATACCATTCTTGGGAATATACCCAAGAGATGCTCAATAATACTACAAAATCATTTGTTCAACTATGTTCATAGCAGCATTATTTGTAATAGCCAGAACCTGGAAACAACCTAACTGCCCCTCAACTGAAGAATGAATAAAGAAAGTGTGGTATATTTATACATTAGAGTACTACCTAGTGGTAAAAAACCATGACATCTTGTATTTTGCATGCAAATAGATAGAAGTATAAAACACTATCCTGAGTGAGATAACCCAGACCCCAAATAATGAATATGGTATGTACTCACTCATTAGTGGATACTAGCCATAAACAAAGGACATTGAGCCTATAGATCATGATCCTAGAGAAGCTCAGTAATAAGGTGAATCCAAAGAAAAACATATATAGACCCACCTGGAAATTGGACGCAGACAAAATCACCTGACAAAATTGGGAGTCGAGGGTGGGGGCAGAAGGAAGAGAAGGAGAAGGTTGAGGAGAACTTGAGGGAATGGGATAGTCAAGATGGAGGACGGACGGATATGAGAGCAAGGAAAGAGATATCTTGATTGAGGAAGCCATTTGGGGGTTAGCAAGAAACCTGGCTCTAGAGAAATTCCCAGGAATCCACAAGGATGACCCCAGCTAAGACCCTAAACAATAAAGGAGAGAGTGCCTGATCTGGCCTTGCCCAGTAGTCAGACTAATGATTATCTTAAATATCACCATAGAACCTTCATCCAACAACTGATGGAAACAAAGGTAGAGACCCACATCGGAGCACTGGACTGAGCCCCCAAGGTCCAGTTGAAGAGTGGAAGGTGTGAGAATATGAGCAAGGAGGTCAAGACCATGAGGGGTTAACTCTGAGCTAATGGGAGCTCACCAACTACAACTGAACTGGGAGTGAATAAGCATTGATCAAACTAGTCCCTCTGAATGTGGTTGATAGCTGGGGCAGACTGAGGGGCCACTGACAGTAACACTTGGATTTGTCTCTCCTTCATGTACTGACTTTTTGGGATCCTATTCTCTGTGGATGTAAACCTTGCTCAGCCTAGATATAGTGGGGAGGACCTTGGACTTTCCATAGGGCAAGATGCCTTGTCCTCTCTTAGGACTGGAAGGGGGTGGGGTGGGAGGGTGTGTGGAGGGAGTGGGAATTTGGATTGGTATTTTTTAAAGTAATAAAATAAATTAAAAAATAAAACAACCAGGATCCATGACTGAGCAAGACTGTTGGTAACTCTTTTCTGCTAGAACTCCACAAAGTTCCTTCTGGCCCTACAAATGCCAGTCAGACTGTAGGACAGAAGTTTTCAACTCAGTCCTAGATTGATTCAATCCATTCTTTGTAGCCAAAACGAGTGTAATTTACAATATAACCAATAACAGTGGTAATAGCCCAGATGGTTTATGGGACTTTGGGAGCTTCCATTTCTAACAGCTTGTAGTGAGGTAACCTAATTCCCACTTGGCACTGGGGATTTTAGTCAACAAGAGCTTCTAGGAGTGCTCTTTATCCTTAAATAGGCATGTTCCCTCCTTAATTGATGTCTTTGCTGTTCTCTAGATGCTTTTTACAAATCTATAAAGCACAAGTTAATAACAGATAAAGAAAACTTTCTAGAGATTTGGTAAGATCTCTGAGGGGCTGCATCTGTGCACTCAAAAGAAAGTGACAGATAGTCTCTGAAGAGTAAAGAGATGCTTTTAAAAAAAGATGTTAGCAAGCACAAATACAGACCAAAGTGATCTCATTGCTTATAGCGACAATTCTGTCAAAAGAGCACTGTTGGCTATGATGGCATGGATAGAAGATGACCCCTCCCTCAACCCCCTGCAATCAATGGTTGTTCTCCAGGAGCTAGTCTACCTCGTTTCCCTGGGACTCTGCTGCTGTTTCCATTGAGAAGCATATATTGGATCCATCCCCCAGTAGTTTCCACAAGGTCATTTTGCACACCTTGACTTGGTTCAGATCAAGGGGGAGCAGGGCTACATTCTTGCCAGCCATGCCTGCTGCTGGAGCTGGCTCACCAATGATTCTAATGTAATGCTTAAAAACTAGCCCCATTTCAAACTAAGTTACTGTGTACAAAAGAAAAACTTGGGAGTCAACAAGACCTTATTCTTATCCTAAGGATTGTCAACACAGGATATCTAGATCATGACCTCAAGGTCAGCTCCATCAGCAGTTGAGTGCTGACAGCAATCTAAAAAGGAGACTGATCTCAGAGCCGCCTGGCTCATTTCCCAAAATTGTTTCCCCTCTCAGTTGTTGGGTAATCATTGTCTTAAAATATTAACCAGATGTTTATTCTGCTTCTGTAATCTCTTAACCATTGCTTGCTCAAAACAAAACAAAACAAAACATGATAATGCACATAGTAGAAAAACTCTCAGAGTTGAGACAGTTGTGGTTTATGCCTCTAAAAATGCAAAGAAGGTTGTTTGTCTCAACACTGCATTGATGTAAATAAAATAAACTTGTTTTTAATCTTCTTAATTTGAAAAAGTTGGGCTGGAGAGATGGTTCAGCCGTTAATAGCTAGGCTCACAACCAAAATATAAATTGACAAAGTGTTGTTTGGTGGTCTTTCCCTGAGGGTCTTGAACTCTACAACACTAACAGTCTCTGGATCAGTACCACACATCCTTTGAATTTTCATCAGCTGCTCTCAGCTGTTGAACAAAATAATCTTTACCCCAAGCATACCCAAGTGAGGGGGAAAAAACATGTACCACATGCTCTGAGGTAAGAATTTTCCATCCTAGGGCAAGCTTAATCTCTCTTATCTGCATTATTTGATAATTTATGTCTTCTCAGAACTATTGTGCAGACTTTAAAACCTTTCATAATCTCAACAATGCAGCATTTGGCTCTTTGTCTCCCAGGAAACATGACTCAACACAAATGTTGCCAAATTTGCCTTTGAGTGACCCTGACAAACCTGTTTGTTGTGTTGCCTGTTTTCACCTGTGCTTGATTGCTTTATTACCGTATGAAAAATACCAATTTTTATGTAAATCAATCTGATAAGCCAAAGTCTCACCTGTTTCTTAAAGTTACCATTTCAGTAAGAGGCTCTGCAAGCCACCAGAGCCCTCTTTTAGCTGGGCCCCAAATGCAGCCCTGATTGTCCCAGCGAAGTGGGCATCAGACATTGTCTCTTTATGACCAGTTCTCTTTATTTTCTTCTAGTCCCTGATTTTTATGTGGAACTCATTCAGAAGTTGCTAAGTATTCCTAATGACTCACCAGAGACTGATTTCTCTTTATACTTTTTCAGATTGTGTACTTTTCATATCAAGGAGGGTTAAGTATCTATATGGTTGTTTCTCTGTTTCTGTGACGCTCAGAATGATTCCATCTGATGCCATGTCTCACAGTTGCATGAGTTAGGCCCTGAGAGCCTCTTTCACTGTTTATTTAAACTTCTCCCATTTAAAGCAACTCAGAAGCTGAGTATAGCCATGTTAGCATAGTTTTTTTGTTGTTGTTGTTGTTGTTTTGTTTTTAACATTAAAACCCCTAAGTCAGCTAGTTTTATGTCAACCTGACATAAGCTAAACTTAATTGGGAAGCACAAACCTCAGTTGAACCCACAAGACTGCCATGAGGGGGAGCCTGTGGAACATATTTTTGAGGATAACTAATGCAGAAGACAGCAGCTCATAGTGAGTGGTGCCATCCTTGAGTTGTTGGTTCTGAGTTCTGTAGGAAAGTAGACTGAGCAAGCCATGAGGAGCAAGCCAGTAAGCAGCACTCTTCCATGGTCTCTGCACAATTCCTGGCTCCAAGTTCCTGCCTTGACTTCCCTCAGTGATGGAACATGATCTGGGAGTTGTAAAATTAAATAATTCCTTTTCCCCCCAAGTTGTTTTCTATTGTCTATCAGGACAATACAACTAATTTTTTTTTTTTTTTAAAAAAAAGCTCTTGTCTACAGGATGAATCATGGATTTCCTCTCCTAGTTTGTAAAGATCAGACCTAAAAGGTATCTTCTCCCCTACCCTCATTGTTCAGTTCTTCTCACAGGTTCCAAGTCTTTGGCCAGAAAGAGCTCTTTAGCATAGATCTAATTTACATTCTCTTTCCATTGCATCTTTCAAGTTACAAAACATCCATTTAATTCTTTCCTTTCCCCCCCACATCGTTCGTGTCAAGTCAGAGACTAATGTAATGGATAACAGCCACGTATGTTTACCCTGTTCCTTCATTACTAAGGGCAAACTCTGTCTGGAAAGGCATCTGGGCTCAGTTGCATTTCTTATCCACAACAAAGGCCATACAACAGACACCACAGCCTTATTATATCATACCAATTTTATCACTTAGATATTGCAATATATTATGCAGTGTATCGACAGTTGGGGGCATTTCTTGTACTTGCATGGTAAACACCCTCTATCGTATAAAGGAAGATGGATATCTTGAGCTTCCCCCAACGGTGCTTCATTCTCAGATGGCTTGGTTTGGATTGCATGTATCACCCATTTCAGGAAGCATGCAACTGCCACCATAGTGAAGAGGGGCACCATCTGTCTTAGGGTCACTGTTGCTGTGATGAAACAGCATGACCCAAAGCAACTTGAAAGGAAAGGGTTTATTTTGTTCTTGTTCCATATAACAGCTCATCATCAAGAGCTGTGATGCAGGAATTCACACAAGGCGGGAACTTGGAGGCAGGGACTGATGCAGAGGCCATGGAGGAGTGCTGCTTACTGTCTTGCTCCCCATGGCTTGCTTTCTTATAGAATCTAGGACCACCAGCCCAGGGATGGCATTATCCATAATGGGCTAGACCTTCCCCCATCAGTCACTAATTAAGAAACTGCCCTACAGGCTTGCCTACAGTCTGATCTTATGGAGGCATTTTCTCAAATGAGGCTCTCTTCTTGAAAACTTTAGTTTGTGTCAAGTTGGCATAAAACTAGCCAGAACATCATCGCATACCACACAGGGAAGGGTAATCACAGATATTACCCCCTCACATGAATGTCTCAGAATACATTACAGGGGCAATGCTCTCAATAGAACACTGAAAAGCCCAGCATGGAAGATGACTCATGAGAGCATCATCCATGGAGCTCCCTGCACACTTTACAGGCTGCTTGCCAGCCAGAAACTGTTCTCCTGGTATTTGTAATTTACTGCCTTATCATCTTCTGCAAGGCCTTTGAAAAGCTTGTGACTTTGAGGGGTTCCCTGAGTCTTGTAAGTTCCATGTGTTTCCTGAGCCTTGTAAGTTTTGTTTGCTTCCTAAGATTTAGGAGCCTCCTTCATCTTCCAGAGGACATTTCATTTGCAGAGTAATAGCTGTATAACACTCACCATAAGAAGAATCAAAGACAGGTCTACCCAGAGGCATGGTTTACAATCAAAGCTCTAGGAATATGGGCATAGTCTTCAAGTCCTTCTTCTTTTCCAGCTCCGGGAAGGATTTCCACATGGCAGCTGATTAGGCATCCTTCTCTTTGAGGCTTCAGCATTTCCTCAAATCTCGTAGAACATCAGGAGGGTGATAAAAGGGCTCATGGTTTAAACTTGGCTATGGTGCTTAGCAGTAGCTCAAATCTGGACAAATGATGATCAGTTTGAATCCCAATTTCTTCATCTACAAAGTATGGTGCAAGGCTTGCAATTGCAGCATTGTTATAATAAAAAAAATCACATTTTTAAAATACTTGCATATTTACTGACAAGTGCGAGTTCTGGAACTATAGCTCTTTTAATTTTAGAAAGAATAGGAAGACTCGGGAGTTATACATTTATAGAAGTTTTATGAAAAAAAGCCAGATACAGAAACCTTTTCAAAGAATTATGGATTAGAAGGGGTTATCAGGAGCTTTCTTGGATCCTAGAAATGTTCTGTGATTAGCCAGTTACAGTGGCTAATAGCATGAGAGTATACATACATAAAAATTTATTAAGTTGTACACTTAAAATGTTCATATTTTACATGTATTTTATGTTACTTATGTCTATGTATGTACAGATAATGCTTAAATAAAAAGCAGTCCAAATTGACCTGGAGACATATTTTTATATCATTTTATTTATTAGAAAAGCATCTAGCTTTAGACATGACATGCCAACAACTCACTACCTTGAGAGCTGCTGTTGCCTGCCTTTTGGATGTGGCCCTATTTCAAAGCCAGCTTGGAACTGACAAGCATATTGTGAGGGTCACGCTTCATCACCATTGACAGCTGGAGATGCTGCCACATGCCTTTGGCAGAAAGGCTCAGAGAAAACCAGGCAGTGTACTGTGCTGTCTGCCCTTAGGCTGAGAGGCACAGCCCTGGAAACAGGAGGATTAAACAGCCTCTCAATTTAAAGAGACAAGGGGGAGGGGAGTGTGGGCTGCAGAGTTTATAAATAGACATTGCTCCAGGCTGCCTGATGATGAAGTGGTTGTTTGGTAAATTTTTCTTTTTTAAGGATACCATTATCAGAGACCATTTCAGATACCAGTTTTGTTTAGTGTTCTGGGTGGATTCATCAGATCTTGGGTTACTATTTCTGCCAGTTTTAGGGGCAGTTTTAATATTTTGAGTCACATCTCCATGGATCACAGAGATGATGATGATGATGATGTGTCTTTTGCCAAATGGATGAGCAGCTTTTGGGGTCACAGCTGGAGAGACAAGGATGAGCGAGGACTCCGGGACCACCACCGATCACGTGAAGCAAGCTACAGGAAGGCTTCCCTGCCATGCCCAGTGAGTTACCATAAAGTCAGGGGGAGCCGGAGTGGCAGGGAAGGGGGTTCTCTTAGAGAATATTCGAGGAGTTCTTTGGCATAGATTAATATTTCAAAACCTTTATCCATTCTTCTAAAAAAATCTTTTTCTGTGTTTGAGTTGCCTTTTAAGAGAACTATCTTTTTAAGTTTTAAGTAATAGTTTCTTTATTTTCAGGAACCTACGATATCTTGAACTACTGCTCATACTCCCTGATAAATCAGAAATCATATCACTGAGTGACAGTGTTTGGGCCAAAGGAGAGGCATTTGTAGTTGCTCTGTATAGGTGTTGAAATAGTGAAATTAGATCACGTATATGATGACCTTTAAGGGACTGGAGATTCCAAAAAGCAAATCACTGCCTTTGGTAAATATAATACACTTTTTATTTTGGTTTCCATAGCTTTTTATGATTAGAGAAGGAACAACCGTCAATCCCTTCCCGTAGCAGCCAGAGGCACGGGGCACAATGTGAGAGGGGAGCTCCTAAAAGTGGGTGGGCAGGCTGAGCCAGGTCAGGACTCCGGCTGGCACAGTGCCTTCTTCAGCTGCTGTGATGGCAGGCTTCACAGACACGCCGTCGACTTCCCAGGTACACAGCAGTAATAATGCCATTTCTTTTTCACTAGTCACTTAGAATTCCAGCTAGTACAGACAGCTTACCCAAACCCCTTCATTGCCAACCTCAGAACAAAGTAAACTCGTGGATAAACCTATTGAAGGTTTACCTTCAATAGTTCAGGGCCCCAGATCCACAATGAGTGTACGGTAACGTGTGCAAGGAATTGCTTTTACTCAACAGCTTGAGAGATGAGACTTTTCTGAGACACAGACATTTCAAATACGCCCCTCACCATATGAACGGGCAGTGCCGCAGGGTCAGTGGAAGTGCTTCCTCACTTCCATTTTCTTAGGTGAAGAATGAAGCGGGGCTGCGTGCAGTCTGTGAGATTCAGCCCCAACCTTCCATTTCTCTCTTTTAAAATACATTGCCAGCATGGTGTGGTCTCATGCAATCTCAGCAGAATTAAATGTTTCAGACCTAATGAGATCTTCAAAATCTGTGAACCAGGAGTACAATTAGTTTGAGGCTTCTAGGTATGGGTACCAGGCAAAGGCAATAAGAGAAAACTGTGATTGACTGTTTATTGCAATGGCCTCCTAGAAAACAAGCCCCCAGTTTTGCAAAGTATAGTTTCCCAAATAAACTTGAGTTTCTTATACTTTTAAATACATATCATCTACTTTGTTTAGAAAGTTCATGTTCAGCTTGCAGCATTTGGGGGGGGGGGTCGAACCATAGATTTACTGTCAACAGCATTTCTCAATGGGATACATATACTGTATTTTTCTGCTTGTCTCTAACTTGACCGTTTCCTTAATTTAACCTGGCTAGAGTCTCCATATAAACAATCCATTTTGTAATTAATGGGTTAACATGATTGTAGGTACTTTAAGAGACAAAATGTGGAATAAAACTTAATATCTGAGTGCCAGAGAAGACGCTGGGAACAGTGCACACCCAGTCCACAAGTCAGAGGACACAGAGCCGATATGGTCGCAGGTCCAGAAAACAAGCATGCCAGTTCTCCTTCATTTAAATAAATAATGCTGTATATTTGTAAATCAAATCTGGGTTTTATTACCAAAATGTGCTAGAATTTTCCTCATTTTGGAATAACATGGGTTTTGCTTTTCTTTTAAAATTAGTTCTCAGAGAATTTCACACAATATGTTTTAACTGTGTTTGCCTTCTCTCTAACTCCATCCACATATGCCCATGCTTCTCTTCCTACCCCATCTTGTGTCTCTTTCCCCCAGCAAGATCAATTTGCAGTCTGTGCTGCTCAAATGTTCTCAGGTGTGTGGCCTTACACTACAGCTTAAAACCAGCCTCTTCCTTCCGCAGCTAAGAATTGCCAGTAGCTACTTGACTAGGGGTGGAATGTCGTGCCCTCGCCCCTGGATGGGGATTTGGTTTAGCTTGAGCTTTAACAGGTTTCTGTGTGTTGTCATAACCATTGAGTTCACATCTCAGTTTCTCTGCTGTGACCAGAAGCCACTGTTTCCTTGTAGCCACCCACTACCTCAAGCTCTTACATTATTGCCACCCCCTCTTTCACAGACAGTGACCCCTGAGCTTTTGGGATGCATGTTCTATTTAGGGCTGGACATTCTGATGTCACTTATTTCCTGCACTTTGGGCAGTTGTGGGTCGCTGTGCTGATTATCATCTACTGCAATCAGAAGCTTCTCTGATGAAGCATGCGGATGCCCTAATCTACGGTATAACGACAGGAGCTACTGATGCATAGCAATAGGTTCTCCACTAGGGTCTGTGCTCAATCTAGCGGTTAGTCCCTGGCTCAGTAACGGTGCCAGGTAAGGGTTTCATCTTGTTGAGTGAGTCTTAAATCCAATTGGAAAGTGGTTGATCACCCTGCGACATTCGTTCCACTATCACGCCGGTGGACATGTCTTCCCAGGTCAGTTGTTACTACAGCACACAGAGGGAAACATCTGGATGAGATTAATGGTTATTTTTCTTCCTCAGTAGCATGCCTCCCTGCACTGTGAAAAGAAACCAGTAGGGATATAGCTTCTAGGTGAGCACCAGCTTGGTGGCTCCATATTCTACATCTCAAGAATGTGGTATCCTCAGCAACAGGGCCTTTCAAGTTCTGGTCAATAGTGGTTTTCAGCTTTTGTGTTTTGTTTAAATCTGATTAATAATGATTAACTGTTTTGTTTAAATCTCATTAATAATGATTAACCAGGATGCATTCTCTCATTCTCTCTTTTCTTTTTTCCCACTGCTCTAATCAAAACCTCTTCCCTCTCTAAATCTAAATAATTGATTCACTGGTTATTAAATGAATAGGCAGTTTCCTCCTTCTTGCCTGTACTGAATGTGCTTTCTAATCCATCTTTCTCAGCCTTATTCATTAACACAGCAACAGAGCATTAATTCATTCAACATATTTATTGAACACATATTTTTTTCACAGTATTGTGGCAAACATGGGGATTGTGAAGTAAAAATAGACACATGATCTCTAATGCTTATGAAAATGTTAGTCTAGTAGGAAATATAAGCTGACAGAAAGAATGAAGTATAAATCAGGGTGAAGTCAATCCTCAAAGAACGATGCTTTTTGTTCAGACTCAATCTGTGATTGCTGATTTAAAGAATTGGGGAACTCTAGGTATAACTTATTGCCTTGGGTGAAAAAAAAGAAGACAAGATGCAGCCTATTATTATACATTCCGCCTTCCCTTTCCATCACCACAGGGATACAAAACAGAGGCAAACCCGTTTCCATGTTAACCATTTATTCTGATCATTGTAGGAATCCATTTCTGATAGCTTAGTGGATACAGTTGTCTGCTCATCTTCACAGCTCACTACAGTTCTTCCAGTCTTGTTCTGCATCACCTGAGCCCTGTGTGAGGGGCCTTGCAGTTATGAAACATCATTTAGGGAAGAGACCGAGTGCTGACTGAAGAATCTTCAGTTCTTCCATGCTCCAGGGTAGATGCCATGTGTGACTGTTCCTGTGACGTCATTTGAAGGGAACAAGCAAGTTTCTACAATCCACATTCAGCATTCTCTTTTTCTTCCTTCAGATCCCATTTCTCTATTTTATATTCTTTTAGAATATTTTCAAATTAAAGTAATAAATTCTCAAAGTTTTCATCTTTGTCCACGACGCCCCTAAGTGTGGTTACATACTCATTGCTATAGCAGTTCCCCTGTAGTTACTCACTAAAGGGGTACACTGGAACTGGACACCAAAGGTATCTCCAAAAGGCTGGAAAGAAGAGATACTGTAATGTTTTATGATTGGCGATGAATGGCTTCTCATATTTTACATGTATTCATATTCAATTTTAATAGGTAGTCATTCTGTAGTTCAAGAGAGGAAACAGCAATAGTGGAACTGTTAGCCTAGTGCTCAGTTGATGTAGATGTGTCTTCTATCTATATGATGATTTCATTGGTTAATTAATAAAGAAACTGCTTGGCCTGATAGGTC
Organism: Arvicola amphibius; assembly: GCF_903992535.2. NCBI lineage: Eukaryota > Metazoa > Chordata > Mammalia > Rodentia > Cricetidae > Arvicola > Arvicola amphibius. The sequence goes on from NC_052056.1 coordinate 38,260,458, forward strand.
AGAACATATGTGGGTGGAGTAGACAGAACAGGATGCTAGGAATGAGGCAGATGCCTCGGGCAGTCGTCATGCCTCTCCTCTCTGAGGCAGATGCCTCAGACAGACGCGATGGAGCCAGCTGCCAGGTCAGACATGCTGAATCTTTCCCGGTAAGACACCACTCGTGTTGTTACACAGATTATTAAATATGGGTTAATCAAGATGTGAATAAGAGGCTGAAACTAATAGGCCAGGCAGTGTTTAAATGAATACAGTTTGTGTGTTGTTATTTTGGGGCATAAGCTAGCCAGGCTGCCGGGAGCTGGGCGGGAATGCAGCCTTCCGCTCACTCATCACTACACTCAGTGGCCCTTACTCTCCTCTCTAGGATGAGGGGAAGCTGGTATGCAGGGGAGAGGGTGACAGATTTGGAAGGAGCTCTTGCTCTTGTCTTCTGCTTCCACGGGCAGCATGGCTCCAAACAAGGTCCTTAATGTCCTTGCTCAGATTACCCTAAATGGGACCAGTGGTAGTCATATCTCCATCATGAAGGTACCATGACTTTCGGTGACTAATATACATAAATACTCAATACAGCACCAGGTACCAAGTAAGTACTATTATTAGACTATTATTAGAGATCATAAAACATTGCCAAAGAAAACTGCTAGAATACTGAAAAGAGAAGGAAAGAAACATCCTCGCATCACACAGCAAGCCAGTGAAGTGGGTTCATTCTAAAGGCGTCATTGACCAAACTGCTTCTATAAAGGCCCTCCTGCTAAATTACAGCCATATTCTGAGTTACGGGGAGCATCAATAGATGATCTTCAGAGCAACACAACTCACACTGTAGCAATGCCCAGTGGCTAGATCTAAGCAGCTTGTTGACACATAGATCTCAAGGCTTTCAGAAAATGCTCTACACATTGAAAGTCCTATGTATAAGATACTGGGTCTTGTATTCTTGTTAGTGTTGGTGTTGTTTAAATATTTTTTAAATGCTAACCCAACAGATACAATTGTTATTTTATGTAATCATTGACCACTTTTTATAATCTTGATGAAGAACATAGCATTTTTCCTCTAGATCTTTCATGTAAAAATATTTTTTTTTATTTTTTGAGATTACAATACAGTTATATTATTTACCCCTTCTTTTTCCTCCTTCCAAATTCTCTCACACCTCCCTTCTTGTTCTCTTTCAAATTCATGGCCTCTTTTTTATTAATTGTTGATTATATACATATATAGCCTATATATATGTATATAATATATATCCACAAATACATAATACAACATTTATAATTTTACTTGTGTGTATATTTTCAGGACTGGCCATTAGTATTAGATAACGAATTGGCGTCTCATCCCTGGAGAAGACTATTTCTGCTGCTGCCTGTAGTTCTTTGAGTAGTGTTGAGGCTTCCTGGGCTTTTCCCATGCACACATTAGCATGGTTGTTGGCATTGTCCTTGTTCAGCTCTTGTGTAGACAGCTGTGTTGGTGAGACTGTATAGGAGTAGTTTCTGACTTTCTTAGGAGACACAATCTCACAGCAGACTCCCTAGTCCTCTACCTCTTTCAAGTTTGTATGCCTCCATCCATTCTGTGTACATCTAACCCACAGTATAAACAAGTCAGGGGCCAGGTTCTACAACACAGCCCTTGATATGGTAGAGCAAATGGCCAAATGGTAGAGACACACTGGACAGTTACATTGGTTACAGTTGTGTAGTGTCACAAAGGAGAGTTGTGGGATCCTAGGACAGTCTCTACTAGAGACCCGACCCAACCACAGTGGCTTGAAAGGCTTTACGGGAAATTACTGTTTCTTCTGAGAGTGGAAATGATTACCCAGGTCAAAGTCCAAACAATGGGTATAAAATAAACAAATAAACAACACACAGAAATATTATACTCAGGAATGAGTACACTAATTACAATCTGGGGTCTATGCTCTGTCAAGTCTCAGGTATATGTAATGAGGAAAGAAACAGTAAAGTCTTTATTAACAGAAAGGGAGGAACTCACATCCTGGTTTAAACAAAGGCCTTTATTCTTGAAGACACAAAGCAAGAGTCACCATCTGCTTGTTGGTACAGGTGCCATTGTTGGAAAGTGTCTTGTCAGAGTTGGTGCAATTGTGAAAATATGAACCCTTTTACACAAGTATGGATTTGTGTAAGAAGAATGACAGCCATCCTTTGTTTGCAAGACTTTCTTGTGTTTGGTTGGTTGGTTGGTTGGTTGGTTGGTTGGTTGGTTGGTTTTGTACATGCGGCTGTTTTGTGAGGAAAGTCCTGCAACTATGGTGAGGCAGGCCGAGCATGAACACATCTCTCTTTTCTGGGTTTGGCATGATAGAGGACATCTTTGTGTCAGAGGTTCTCTTTATGTTATTTGATTGAGCTAAGGCCTCACTATGTAACTCTGGCTTGCTTAGAACTCACAGAGATCCACATGTCTGTGCCTCCCTAGTGCCGGAATTAAAGGTGTGAGCCATCACGCTTTGCTTTTATCAGTGGTTCTCACAGCCCTTAGGGATGAGAAGAGAGATGGCAGTGGATCAGATCACTGCAGGGAGGACTCCCTCCATAGTACTGTCCCGTGCAAGAGAGTAGACCACGGAGGCCAGGGTCACTCAGCTGAGCCGGCACAAAGTGAAAAGGTGACTGATCAGAGTACGTTGTTGTTTTAACTATCCTGGCTGCTTTGGGAATCAAACCAAGTGGGAGTAGATACAAGATGTGCACTCCCAGGAGTGTGCATTAGGTGAACCACACTAATCTAATAAAGGATGAAATGATGACTTGGACTGAAGAAATGATTGGTCTTGAGAGACACTTGAGAAGGGGGATCTGTCGGCTGCACATCTGGGTGTTGAGGGCAGTTCCTCAGACAGTATCCTGAATCCAAGGGAATGGTACTGCCATCCACTGAGTATGGGGACACTGAATTATGGTGGGACATAATTTTTTTTAATTATTTAGGGTTTGCTCTAGAGTTTACAAGTTCACTTCTGTAAAACATGGTACCACCCCATGGGAAGGAGATCATGCTATAGCAACAAAAGAATCCCTCTTTCTCCTTCTTGTCACTGCTATCAGTTCACGTGTACATGAGCATGTATGTGTGTATATGTATATATGACATTCATTAGCATGTAATATATATATACACATATGATATACATTAGCAAGTATGAGTGACTATTGTTATCAATTGGAATAAACTTCTGATTTTTGCAGATAAATTTAGAAAAAGTAAAGTGATGTTTTCTTTACTTTCACTTACTCTCTTTTATTCACTTCTTTTTCTCCATGTAAATCTGTTTCTAAGATGTGTTGTTTTCTCTTTGCTTAAAGAGCTTATTGAAAAATATTGTTGACAAAATAAATATCAGCTAGCATCAAAGTTCCTTAATTTTGATTTGTCTGAGAAACATTTCTCCTTCACCTTTGATGAGCAACTTAGTGTTATACAGAGCGCTGAATAAACCAATGGTGTCTTTTTCCTTTGCTCACTTATTGCTTGCACAACTTCTGACCAGTCAGACCAGGTCTTATCTTTATTCCTTTGTATATGCTATTTTCCTTTTGTCTTTGATTTTCAATAAAGGATTTGCCCAGGTATGGGTGTTCTTTGTTCATTGAACTGGTCTTTCTTGGTGTCCTCCCATCCAAGTATTAGGAAGACCCGGCCCTACTTAGCTTCCAAGATCCTACAAGATTGGGTGCCTTCAGTGTGGTATGACTGTAGACTTTGCTTCCTAGGTTTGTAATTTTGATATCTGACATTAATTTGTGAAGAATCTCAGTCATTATCTGTTTTAAACATTTCTGTTCCTTTTTTCTTCTTTTATCCCTGTTAAAATGCTATGCCCCCTGAAGTTGCTTCATGGTCCTTTCTCCTAGCTTGTTTGACTTGTATGCTTTTGTTTTCAGTTGTTTTCTTTGCTTCTCAACTTTTGAAGTTTACATTAACATATCCCCAAGCTCAGAACATCTGTCCTCAGCTGACTCCAGTCTTTTGACAAGTCTACAAAAGGCACCGCTCATGTCTCACAGTGGTTTTGGCCTTTGCCATTTCTTCCAGTCTTTTCTTAGGTTTGGATTCTCCTTGATGGCACAGCCCATCCATCTGTGCTTTTTCTATGATATCTACTTGATTCATTAGAAGCGCTTTGCATACCCATCAGAGTCATCTCAAGACTGGTCATTGCAGCATCTTTGTTATGCCTGTCGCTGATGCTTGCTCTCACTCTTCCAATTATGTTTATGCTTTTGTGTGCTTTGCAATTTTCGATCTTCATAGATAGGTGGTGGGTAAAAGGAAACACCATGAACTGGCTTTTACAAATGAGGTGGGTAAGGTGTGGAGTGTGGGGGAGTGTTCTGCAGCCCTCTGAGGTCCAGTGGTTACTGAGCCTAGACCTCTGTGCTTAGCTCCGCAGGTGCTGGGCTCCACAGGTGCTGCCCAGCTCTCGCCCCACTTAGGTGGTGCAGGCACAGAATAAGAGGGGTGACTGAAGCCGAGTGTCTGTGTCCCTGGCCAGTTAGGTTCTGACTGACTACTCTATCCCATGTAGGAAGTTTGTTAAGGACAAATCCTCTGGCATAAGTGGATTCCTTTCCCCTTGATATTGGTTACTTTTCTCACCGCTACAACAAATACTAGACAAAGAGTAACTTAAAAAACAAAGCATTTGTAAGGAAACACTCTGGCCAGGAGGCAAGGCAGCACAAGAGTGAGCAGCTGCTTTCTCTGTCTTCAATCAGGAGGTAGAGCTCAACAGATGTTGTCACGCACCTGAATTTCTCTCTTTGTCCCCTTTTCATTCAGTTGTAAAAGCAAATTTCATTTGTCTTAGATAGGACTTTATTTCTGTGAAGAGACACCATGGCCATATCAATTCTTAAGAAGTAAAGTATTTAAATGGGGTGGTTTGCTTACAGTTTCAAAGGTTCAGTCCATTATCATCATGATGGGGAGCATAGGGCTACATACTAGCAGACATGGTGCTGGAGCTGAGAGTCTGAAGGGGCATGGTTGATTGGCAGTTATGATTAACCAGACTAGCTTTAATATATAATATTCAGCTTTAATAAAGGAAAGAAAAAGGAACTTACAAAAGCCAAGGTTCCAGTGAGGAGCACAGGAAAACAGAGAGAAAGTGGGCCACATACCCGCAAGATTTTATAAGTAAATATTAGCCTAAGGGGGACATGCTTTACAAACAAGGTGATTGGCTGGACTTCCCCTTCAAGAGTCCTTGACTCAGAGACAACAGGAAGTCAACTGATCTTAGCAAACCTCAAAGCCCACCCCCACAGTGACATACTTCCTCCAGCAAGGCTATACCCACTCCAACAAAGACACACCTCCTAATAGTTCTACTTCCTGAATTATAGGGACCAATTACATCCAAACTACTACATTCCACTCCCTAGCCCTCCACAATCTTGTAACAATGTCATAATGCAAAATGCATTTAGTCTAACTTAAAAAGTACCTGGTGTGGGATAAATGTCTGTATTCTGTCAATGATGTTTTAAATAAATGCTGATTGGCCAGGCAGAAAGTATAAGTGGGTCAACCAGACAGAAAGTAGAGGTGGGGTGATGAGAACAGGAGAATTCTAGGATGAAGGAAGCCCATTGCCCAATCCTGCCCAGTCCACCATAGAAGCAGGATATGACCTGCCCTGCTGAAAAATGTACCAAGCCATGTAGCTAACATAGATAAGAATAATGGGTTAATATAAGCTACATGAGCTATTAAGAAGCCTGAGCTAATGGGCCAATCAGTTTATAACCGAATGAAGACTCTGTGTAATTTTCTTTGGGGCTTGCCAGCTGTTGGGTATCGGGCGGGACAGAAACCTCAACTAGCAGGCCCTCATGTTACAAGTTCCCACAGTCTATCATAGTCTCAAACTTGTTTCAAAGTCTAAAGTCTTTCTGAGACACATGGCAATCTCTTAACTGTATTCCCTCTGTTAGGAAGAAATCCTCAAACAAGCTGCTCTGGTGGCACAAAGAAATCCAATTAGGTCAGATTAAACCAAATTAAAATGCCCATTGTTTTATTAAATACAGTGCTCGGTTGGCTGAGCACAGGGCAGGGAGACAGGAAAGTGGAGAGCACATGCAAACTCAAAACCACATGAATAGCCTGTGGGAGTAGTCCTGACCCTCCTCCCTGGCATGCTGGGATTTGGAGTCCAGACCAAAGCAACTCCCAGGCCAGGGGGCTGGGATAAATGCCAGGGGCTGGGGTTACACTCCTGACTTAACACCCTTTGTAAAGTCAAAATCAAAAGGCAAATCTGTGATGGTAAAAGTAAAATGCTGCGGGTCCCAGAGTAGCTGCAGCTGGCAGTGAGCCATGACACCACACCTCAGGTCCTCGAAATGGTGGCAGGCAGCGGGTTGTGGGTCCTGAGAGCAGCCAGTCCCAGGCAGGGACAGTGCAGTTCCCCAAACAGCTGCAGTGGGCCATGAGGAACAATGAGGTGCAGGCAGGGAGCTGCATGGTGGGTGAAAGACCTCGATGAGGTAGCCAGTCCTATGAGGAGAGACAGACGGATGGGCATACCACACAAAGTGAGATTGGATATTTATTGAGTTATGGAGAGGAAGGGGAGAAGGAGAGAGAGAGAGAGAGGGAGAGAGAGAGAGAGAGAGAGAGAGAGAGAGAGAGAGAGAGAGAGAGAGAGAGAGAGAGAGAGAGAGAGAGAGAACAGAAGGGGAAGGGGAAGGGGAGAAGTGGGGTGAAGCTACCTCTTCGAGAGGGAGCCAGAAAAGAAGGGACTCAGGTTGGAAGCTGAAGATCAGCTTGCCTCCACGGACTGGAGAGGGGGTGGGCATGGCTTGTCTCTTAAAGGGACAGAGCAGACCATTACAAAATCACATACTTCTAACATATAATGGCATTATCATTCCAAAATATAGGGAGGGGAGCACAGTGATGAAATACTGGATCAAAGCAAGACTGAAAACCAGCTGGGCAAACTCAAAACTTTGCATCTTCATTTCTGATGTTGAAATGCTCTTTAGATCTCCAACGCTGTTCAGCTTTGTTGACTGCAACGTACTTTTCTCTCTAGGAATGGTTCCACTCCCTGCTAGCAGATCTCCTTGGCACGTATCCCACACCTCTGGCATCTCTAACATCTTGGATTCTTCAAGGCAATTCAGGCTTCAGCTTCACACAATGGCCTCTCTACTAGGTCTCCTTTCTGGGACAATCCTGACACATGCCTAGCCTCAGTGGCTTTATTCCACAACTCCTTTCTTCTGTCCTTAACTCCAAAGCCAGAACCATGAGACTGAAGCTACTAAGTTTGGCTGCGTGCTGGGGCTGGAAAATGATCCCCTTGTTCAACTATATCTTGACTGGTTTTCTGTCCTTCACTGCCTATGCTTGGCTGTTCTGAAACTTGATCTATAGACCAGACTTGCCTCAAGCTCAAGAGATCCACCATCCTCTGCCTTCCCAAGGCTGGGATTAAAGGTGTGTCATGCCATACCCAGCTCTAAGCTTCTCTTTAGTTTCTTTCCCCAAGTCAGAAATTTAAACTTAGCTGGGTGGGATCTTACCCCGAGGTCATCATTCCCTTTTTTACAATTCTTAATCTGTTTATCTCCTTGAACACAGGATTTAGCTCCATTCCTCTTCCTGGTGGTCTTTTACCTCCTGAAAATTTCCTTTTTGCAATTTATCCTGCTCAGTTTGCTCCTTTTAATTAAATATCATCATTAGAGTTACCACTAATATCCATATGACACAGTCTATACCTCTGAAACATCTTGAGCCAGCCCCTCATAGTTCAAATAACTCTTAAGCACCACTGTCTTCCATGTCCCTACTAGTATGACCCATTAAGCAGTGCGTAAAGCATTTCATTGCTTTCCAAACTTCCAAGTGCCAAAGTCTAAATTCCTCCAAACAAACACATGATCAAGCCTATCATAGGAATGCCCAAGTCCCTGGTACCAACTTCTGTTTTAGGATTTTTATTGCTGTGAAGAGACACCATGACCACAGCAACTCTTAAGAAGTAAAACATTTAATTTGGTTAAACTCACTCACAGTTTTAGAACTTCAGTCTATTGTCATCCTGGGGGAGCATGGCTACATGGGCAGATGTGGTTCTGGAGCTGGGAGTCATTACAAAGCAAACCAACAAAAGAAACAGGTAATAAATGTGTCCTAGTACAACACCCTGCGTAGTCACTCTGTTTCCTGATAATTTCACTCATGATGCCCCCTTTACATGTCTGTATGCTGTCTACCTGGTCACATGCTCATGCACTTATTCTCTTAGTTTCCTTTGTTCCTTAGTCTTCACACCAAACATGTGCATGGTTTCACACCAGGTTTAGAGTATTAGAACACTCAAACACTCTGAACCAGTCTGAACTGTGAATCTTACCAGGGAATTTTGTCATCTATTGCTTTCTTCTTTCTCAGTTTAAGGAACTCATATATATATATATGAATTTGGAGATGTTCAGGGAAATGTATGTATCCAGTTTCATTCATCTAGGAATGACTCCAACTTGACATCATTTCTAAAGAGGTGCTGTAATAGGCACAATATTTTTTAAACAAAAAGGAAGGCTTTAACTTTAACATAGTAAAATTACATATAACAAAACAGTTATCAAGCAAGAATTACAGTTACAATATTTATACTTAATTTTATTGAGTGTTATAAAATTTAATTAAGTCACTGCTTGGTCCATTAGCTCTAGCTTCTTTTTTTTTTAAATTCAGCCTTTCATTTTATTTTATTTTTTTTCTCATTTTTTATTAAAAATTTCCATCTCTTCCCCCTCCTTCTCCCTCTTCCCTCCCCTCCCCTCCACCCATTCCCCCACTCCCTCCCTCTCCAGGCCAAAGAGCCATCAGGGTTCCCTACTCTATGTTAAGTCCAAGGTCCTCCCAAGGTCCTCCCAGGTCCAGGAAGGTGATCAACCAAACTGACAAGGCTCACACAGAGCCCATCCATGTCGTAGAGTCCAAGCCCATTGCCATTGTCCTTGGATTCTCAGTCAGCCTCCACCGTCAGCCACATTCAGAGAGTCCGGTTTGGTCGCATGTTCCATCAGTCCTATTCTAACTGGACTTGGTGATCTCCCGTTAGTTCTGTCCCACCGTCTCAGTGGGTGGACGCACCCCTCATGGTACTGACTTTCTTTCTCATGTTCTCTCTCCTTCTGCTCCTCATCAGGACCTTGGGAGCTCAGTCCGGTGCTCCAATGTGGGGCTCTGTCTCTATCTCCATCCATCGCCAGGTGAAGGTTCTCCCGGATGTATCTTCTGGTGCTCTAGGCACAATATTTTTGATAGGTAGGTTTGATTTCTCCATGGTCCCATGAAAATCTCATGCCACTCAATCTGCATAATCTTTCTGTCGAGAAATAAGGTGTCCCATGCATTGGATAGCCCTACCTACCTGCTATTTGTTTCTTTACTTGTTCTGATGCCGGAGCCTTCTGTCTTATCTCTAACCTTTGAAAAACTCCCTTTAACTCCTGTGGTGTGTTTGGGGAAACTGACTATAATTACAGTACACTCCTTTGACTTGAGGCAGACTATGACTTTTGACCTGAGTGCCTGATTTCATCTCTGTGTTTGGGGGATTTCCTTTTACAACTCTGGCAAACTTTCCCTTTGATATTCACAAGTTCCCCTGAGCCCTGGCAAGTTGAATATTTCTCTGCTCATGTTACCCAACAGATCCCACACTCTCCTCATTCTTCCTTCTTTTTAACTTCTCTGAATTTCCAAGTAGCCTGTCTTTGTCTCCATTATTCTTCTGTTGCATCTGTTTTGCTCTTGGTGCCTTGCATTGTGTTTTAAGTTTTGCTTAATGTACTAGTCATCCCAAAGATTTTAGCTGTGTTCTTAAAAACTTCCTCCATGTTTCTGTGAAATTCCTTTGTTAGAGTATTGTATCATTTCTCTGTGTTTTCTGGAAGCTCATTGGCTTTACTAAAACAGCTCCTTTGAGGAATCCACTAAGGGCTGCTACATAGACTAATATAGTCAATTTCTGGTATCATATTTTGAACACTAGGTGAGATCACAAACCTCTCGCAGTTCCTGCTGATGTGATGTCTCAGTTAGGGGTTCTATTGCTGCCATGAAACACCACGACCAAAAAACAAGTTGGAGAGAAAAACTTGCATTTCTGCACTGCTGTTCATCGCTGAAGGAACTCAGGACAGGGACTCAAACAGGGCAGGATCCTGGAGGCAGGAGCTGATGAAGAGGCCATGGAGGGGTGTTGCTTAATGGCTTACTTCCCATGGTTTGCTCAGCCTACCTTCCTATAGAACCTAGAACTAGCAGGCCATGGAGGGCACCATCCACCATGGAGGGCTTGTCTCTCCTCCATTGATCACTAAATGAGAAAATGCCTTACAGCTGGATCTTAAGGAGGCTTTTCCTTAGCTGAGGCTCCTTCCTCTTATGGCTCTATGTCAAGCTTGTGTCAAGTTGACACACTAAACCAGCCAGTACGGCGTGCAATGCTGTCTGCACATTTAAGGGATAGGTATCTATTTGTACCTGTTTTTTTATATAACAGTTTTTATTTTTTGTTGTGTCGTTTTTATTGTATAGTTTTGTTTGTGCCTGCTTCTTTTCCCAAACCTAAAGTTACTTCTGCTATTTTATCTCTAGATGGCACTAATATATTGTTGAAGTCTCACTGTTGGTGCGTTATTCTATTTCAACACTAGAGGGAAACATAGCTCAGTTTTGTTCCAAACCCTAAATTGGGCATAGTATGCATCAAGTAGTACCTTAGAAAGGTGCTGTGTTCCCACAGCCTCCCCCTTGGTTGAGGTAGATCAGTGGGTTTGTCCACAGTCCCTGGCCTATAGTTAGACTGTGGGAATCTTCCCAGTTCCTGGAAAATTTACTGTGGAAGGATCAACTTTAAGCTCTTAGGCGACAGTTTGACTCTTGCCTCCCTTTACATTCCCTAAGTGGAAAGTATTCTCTCCATGTTATACTGTTTGGACTGTTGGAAAGGTTGCAATGAGCAGTTACATGATCACTGATACTAGAATGTTGGCTCATAACCTCAGCCCAAACTCAAAGCCTATTGAGATGGTGCAGCACCCAAGCAAGACACAGGGTCACACTGCTGTATACTGCCAGTTGTTCAGGTAGATTCATCACTTCCAGACTGTTATAACCAGCTACAGTGATGTAGGTAGAGTCTTTTGTCAGGACTGCAATCAGCTCTGTTCCTCCAGCTACTTCCCAAATAACTACTAAGAGACTTATTATTAATTATAAATGCTTGGGTGATAACTCAGGCTTATTACTAACTGGCTCTTACAACTTAAATTAACCCATTTCTATTAACCTATTTTCTACCCCAAGGCTTGGGGTTTTAGTTTCTGTCTGGTGAGCGTTTCACTGCAGCAAGCCCTGGCCCTGGACTAGAATGCAAAGCCTTGTAGTAACTCTCCTGCTCTACAAAGTGCTGGCTTCTTCTTCCTCTGCTCCTCACAGTTAAGGGAGAGGTGTTGCCTGGGTACCTGTCTAACATGGTTCCAGAGGTTTAATCTGTGTGCACTCTCTAGGGGCAAAGGCTGTGGGGCTCCAGGTGCTAGATTTCACCATAGGGGCCTGATACTGGGTTTCAAGTCTAAGGACTTGATTCAGTTCCTCTTTCTCCCCTCCGCAGGTTGTTCATTGCTTAGAGCTGGCAGAGGAAGTACACAGGCAATTCTTGTCTTCTTCAACATGTCTTTCCCTCTTACCCTCTGAAATCAGGTGCTAATGTACTTTCTCTCCTGGCTCCCTTAGCTCTTGAAGTGCAGTGCACGAATATCATTCAAACCGATGCATCAGGTGAGAAGGCATTGCTAGTGGATTCATCGCCGTGCTTGATGTCTGCATCCTACAGACATAGGGGATGCAGGTTCTGATGGACTGAGATTGGTTTTAAAGACACAGAGAGAACGAAAGCAGCGGAAACAAGTGATAAAATCAGATCGATATTTCCAAGTGTCTTTACTTAAAAGACTGGATAGGGTGACAAACAGTAGGAAAATGACTGATTGGTTAATGCGAAGATACTTTAGGCCTTTATCTTTGCATAAGGGTCAAACCAGGGGTTACTTCATTAGCACGCCCATTGAAACTAGCCTGTTTGGGAAATTCAGCTGTCTCATTTCTTCTGGGTTCTTAGTTCCGTGACTTGGAGATTTAGCTTGCATGACTCCATTTCTAGTTTAGCCTGACCTGTTGGGAGCCAGTTTGGAAGCCTGGTCCAAAACAGTATCTTTCTACAGCTTTCTAGAGCAGCTGAGATATACATGTCAGTTTGAGAGTCTATGGAACACGACGGTAAGTGGAATAGACAGCTCAGGGAGAGGTCAGCATTAATGATATAAATTAGGATTATAGCTAGAAATTGATGTCCAGACAGGTGTAGGAGGATAGTGCAGAACAAAAAGAGAGAGAAAAGGAAGGGACTAACTACAGCCTTGGAGACTCCCCACACTTAAAAGCCAGAGGAATAAATGAATAGAATGTCTGAGCTGCTATGACAGGAAGATCTAAGGAAGCTGAAGGTGTAGAGTGGCGGCATGGAGAGGAAAGCCTGTCCCCAGGAGGGCCCATGGGAAACTAAGCTGAACAGGAGCCAGTGACGGAGACAGACTAAACAGTGTGCAGGATTTAGCAACATGGAGATAAATGTCTTCAGTACAGAGTCTACACACTGACGTGGGCTGGAGTGTGAGGAAAGCAGAGAACATCACAGTTCTGCCCAGAAATCTGGCTTCTCTAAACTCTTCCCTTTGTTTGTTTTCAACTGTGACCTCAACATTGATGTCATTATATGACCTCCATGTCTGGAAAGCTTCATGATATGGTTGTGTATGTTCTGGATATTTGTTAGGTGTTGATAATGCATAGGATTCTAAGGTTTTCATATATTCTTAATTTTATACTGCTTTTGATGTGTATTAGTGATTTCTTACATATAGGTTAGATAATTGTTCCTCATAACTCCTCCATTATTTTCTATTTTAAAGTCCATAAATATTCATCTTTTCATTATTTCTGAAATGTCTTTAGTGTCACTAAATGTTTTAAAGGTTTACTCTGGCAATTTTACTCCAGGCTTGGAGTCTTCCACTGTCTGTTAGTAGAAGACCAAGCAGTGACGTTAGTCTGGAGATGCTCTGTATTGTAACCACTGCTTCTGCCACCTTATGGCAGAAGAAGCTCTTGCTGAGAAAGAAGACAAATTTCCCTAGAATGTATGGTTTCTCTGGTTGTTATTTTATATGTACCCTTTTTTGTGTTAGAATTGCACATATCCATGGTGAGGTAAACTTAATTTTTTCTATATTCCTAGTTTCCTGCATTTTCCAGCATTACATCAGCTGACTGCCACCCTAGACGACATTCTCAAGAGGACCAGAGATCCCGAAGCCATCTTCCCATGCAGTATCACAGAAAATTCTCGATGGATGGGTCACTGAAGGAGCCAACGGGACCACAAAGAGGAGCTCATTCCAGAATGCAGGAGTTCTCAGAGTCCCTTGAGCAACACCTGTGCCTTCGAACCAAGCAGGCTCCCTCTTCGGTATGTGACAGCACAGGACCGTCATTATTTAAGTCATAGCGAAGGAAGCCCAAAGCGCTTGCCTTATCAGTTTAGAGGAGGCCAACTCTAACTTCTATATTCATAGCTTATGATAAGCACCTTGAAAACACCACTCAGTGTTTTTTATGATAACTCAGTATTAAAAATCTATTTTATATCAGCTCCAAATAAAGGATATTATAAAATGTCAGTGCAAAATAAAAATTTTAGAATGCATATTCTTTTACACATTCCCCTGCTTAATAATCTACATAGTAGTTTTAAGATAACTGCATTAAATAGTGGCATTTGTCAATAAATTTTAAAGCATGTATATTAAACAGTGGGATTTATCTGTAAATTTATACACATGCACAAACAAAGAGGGAGGATGGGGAAAGGAAGGAGAGAGAGAGAGAGAGAGAGAGAGAGAGAGAGAGAGAGAGAGAGAGAGAGATTCTAAACTATTGGGTTTAGCAAAGATGCCAGAATACAGGATGCCAAAATCGAAGGATGTTCAACTCTCTTTTACAAAATGTCGTACTAGTTCTTGATAACATACAAACATATTTCCATGTAGTCTGTCTCTAGATTACTTTTGCTACTTAACGCAATGGACAGGCTATGAATGCAGTTGTTACAGTGTGTTCAGTGTGTTGCTTAGGGAATACGAACAAGGAAAAAACTGTATGTTTTCAATATAGACATTTTCCCTGAACATTTTTGATAGTTTGTTGGTTGAATTCACAAGTGTGGAACTCATGGTTAGGAAAGGTTGACTGTGTTTCCTTTTGCTTAAAGACCAATTGCACTAACATGTAGATTCCATATTTTTATAAATCTGAGCATGAAAAGAGCCACAAGCTGCATCTGTGGCCTGTTCTTCACCAGTGATGCTAGATCATAATTCCTTTCTTTTCTTCCCTACCCTTCCCTTTTCTCCCTTCCTTCTCATCCTTCTGCTCCTCTTCCTTCTGCTTGTCCTATCCTCCTTTCTTGAGATAGGATCTTGCTGTTAAGGTCCAGCTAGCTGTCCTGGAGCCTGCATTATAGCCCCGACTGACCTCAAACACTTTATTCCTCTACCTCAGCCTTCCGAGTGCTGGAATTTCAGGCATATGCCAACATGTCTGTCTAAATTCTCCTATTTTAGTATTAAAACTCAAATAGGAATATTCTGATTTCCAAATAAAAAGTATATAGTTATGACAGTTTTTCCAAGCTCTTTTTTAGATATGATGCACATACCCTAAAATCCTTTCAAGTAAAGGGTATGCTCAATGTTAGGACATATCCACAAAGCTGTATTATTATCAGCTAGCATTAGTCCTGTTACAATTTAGATTTATTATTTTAAGCATTTTTATTGTTGTTTCATACATGCATATAATATATTTTGATCAAATATACCCCCTATTTCCTCCCCTCCAACTCCTTCTCTCTCTTCTAACCATTTTCCTTCCAGTTCTCTGTGCTCTCTTTCTCTCCATCTTTGTTTTTAAAAAACTTACTGAGTCTTCTTAGTGCTGCCTCTTGCTCGCTCGCTCTCCCTCTTCCTTTCCCTCTCCCTCTGCTCTCTCTCTCTCTCTGGTGTGTGGGGGTGGTGGTGGTGTGTGTGGTGTGGTGTGTGTGTGTGTGGTTTGTGTGTGTGTGGTGTGTGTGTGTGTGTGTGTGTGTGTGTGAGTAAGTGTGGGACCATCTGCTGATGGAGCATCAGCAGCTTCTTAGGGACCACATCCCTGATGAAAGCTGACTCTTCCTTCTCTAGCAACCACCAGCTGTCAATAGCTCCTCACTTTGGGGTGGGGCTTCATGAATCCCTCTCCCGTCCATTGGCCGGCTTGATTTTGCACTTGCGGTCATCTCTGTGAGATCATTATTAATGAGTATTTTTCAGGTGATCTAATCTCCGTAAGAGGAAAGCTAATCTGAGACAGATGCATAAGCCTAAAGGGAAATGAGCAAATAGCTGGTGGTGCCCCGTACCTCCAATAGAGTTGTATGATAAGGAGCTTTAGGGGAGACTTTTTTCATTTTGGTGCCCAGGTAGTGCAAGAGGAGGGAAAAAGAATTCTCTTGTTTGTTATGTAGACACATAAATGCACACAGACAAGGCAGTTATCAATGCCACTGTTTTGCTCTGAAATGCACTACCTGGGCTTTTGTATTTTTCTCACTCCCTATATGTGGAGTTTCTAGAAGGTAGATTTTATTTACTGCTGTATATTCTGCTCCTAGGACAACAGTGTGTTCGATACAGTGAAGTATTTACTGTAAATGGTTCCAACACTCCCATCCTAGCCAGTCCACTGGAGAATGTTGATTTGGTTGGGTTTCCTTCCTAAACACTGCCTTGCATAGCCCTCACATTAAAATTTAGTAAGAACTCTTCTATTTATGGTTAAAATCTTTGTTAATATGTTAAACTGGGTTGATGTAATTTGTTACTAGAAAGTAAGACGTGGAAGTCTGCTACAAAATCAGAGCTTTCTTCCCATCTAGTTGTTGGGACAAACGTGGGACAAGGTCAGTTGCTGGTGCGATTGACCCTTTTCTGATGCTCTTCCAGGGACCCAAGGGCAGGAAGGAGAGAGATGAAAGGCATTGCCCAGGAACTGACGTGAGCTCCCACAAGACACTGGAGGACAGAGGGAACTCAGCGAAGGAAGCGCGTGGAGATGCAGCCATGGCTCCCCTGGTTGAAAAGGGGCCTGAATAATGCTTTGTTTCCATACCTCAGTGGCTGGTGTCACTGGCTGTTCTGAGACCCAGTTCTTCCTCCAGAATAGCAGATAGAAAGGGTGTCTACAGATGTTGAAACTGAAGTGGGCAGTTGCAACAGCTGCTTTTCAAGATGACTTGTGCCACCCTCCAAAGGACCCTGGCATTTCACTTGTGTGTGCAGTCTGCTTTTTATGTCTTTCTATGGCAAGAGAAAAAAACAAAAGTATTTGACTAAAATAAAAGAATTCCTGAAATTGTAAAATGTAGTTTCTGATGAGCCAGCTATATATCATCACCAATGCCTTTTCCATATAAGCCTCCCTGATCACCCCAAACAAATGTCCTTGTTCTCTGTTACTTTATGTCCTTATCCCAAGTAATTAAGTAGCCATTACTTAATGAATATTAGTAATTAGCATGCCAAGTATTACCGCGAATGTCTTCACATATTACGTAAAACAACCCTTACCACACTGAAGTGAGACCTTGTACTGGGGCTCTCTGAAAGTCAGAACTAAAGGGAACCGACATTAGCTTTCTGGTCACTGCGGAAGAACGCCTGGCACGCAGAACTTCAGTTTTACGGTGTAAGGGTTGTCAATTCCTCATAGCAGACAGGGCACGATGGAGCAGAGAAAGCCTCATTATGGTGCTCAGGAAGCAAAGTAAGACGGGAGTTGGAAAGGGCAGAATACGCCCTTCAAAGACACACTCTCAATAACTTTCTTCCTTCAACCACGCCTCACTTTTCAGTCTCCATCACCTCTAAAAACATCACCACCAGTGGAGGACACGGCATCCTCCACGATGCATCCTCAAATCCTAACTCAGAAATGCACAGGAGCGGATTTGCCAGAGGGGGTGGCACACTTACTGATGAAGGCAGAGAAGTGTCATGATGGGCTGTCTGCAAGCTAAAGAAGCAGGTAGTATGGCCAGGCTAAGTTCAAAGCTCTGAGGACCAGGAATGCTACTGGTAAATTTTCTCTGAGTCCTAAGGGCCTGACTCTACATAGGTACTTGACTTTTTTGTGTGGCTTCCTCAAATGCCTCACAGCCGGACGAGAAAACTGTCCTGGCATGCATGATTGTTTCAGAAACTTCAATGATGGTTCTGATCACCGAAGGACTTTAAGACCTCAGACACCTCCAAGTAGGAACGAGAGGAACACCTCTCTCACCCAGAGACACTGCACATGCGTGAATCTCCCTTTTCCGTCATAGAGAGCAGCAGGCTCGCTCCATGGAGTAAGTTGGCTCTGCAACCCCCTGGGCTGTAGCAGGAGTCTAGTTGAAGCCTCTCCTAGATGTTTACATTTCGGCTGCCCTTGATTCCAATCTCAAGCAAAGCAGGCTGAGCTGGTAACACTAGCTGCTGGCACTCCAGGTGGCCAGCAGCCAGGGGAGCAACAATGTACTTTTTTATGATTTCTATCCAAATCAGTTGACTGACAACACAGGGATGGCACACAGAGTTGAACCAGCTTGCTGAAAATGAATGGCCCCTTTCCATTTCTTCTTTTTTAATTTGATTGTTTCTTTTTTCTTGAGAAGGAAGAGTTTATTTTGGCTTACAGTCACAGAGGAAATAGGGGAGATACAGGGCAGCATGGGAGCAGGCATGGCAATTAGAACAGGAAACTGAGAGCTCACATCTTTAATTGCCAGAGCAAAGCAGGGAGGGTGAGCTGGAAACCGGGCGAGATTGCTCTAGGCGACATGCTTCCTCTTGCAAAGCTGCCTTTTCTAAACCTTCTCAGACAGTGCCACCAGGAAAGACAAAGTGTTCAAATGACAGTCTGTGGGAGCAGTACCCATTCAAACCACCACAGATGGAGACAGCAAGATCCTAGGACAGGCTGTTCTATTTCACCTCCTCCGTTCTCTTCCCCATTTCTAAAAACTTCTCTTCCCCATTTCTAAAAACTCACTCTATCAACTACCTATGGGCTCAGCTTTCTGGAGCTAAAAAGATGTTTATGTTACGACTTTAATGCTTTGGTTTGTTTTAATTTTGATACAGTTTTTCTATGATATAAAACACTAACATACTAACAAAGAAAACAACACATTGAGACTGACAGATTTCAACAGAAAATCAAATTTAATTACAGCTGCTGCCCCTGAAGAGCAGCTAAAGCAGGCTCTGTGAGGTCTTAATGCCCAAAGAGATAATTGCCCCTACTCTTAGCTGCTGAGTTGTTTCTAAGGCCCCTGGGATGGTTCTTTTCCTGAACTATATTATTGGAATTAGCTGTGGAGGTGAGGGATGGTTCTCTTCCTGAACTATACTCATAGAATTAGCTGTGAAGGTGAGGGATGGTTCTCTTCCTGAACTGTACTCATTGGAATTAGCTGTGGAGGTGAATTTCTTTTGGAGGCATATTTGACCCAGTTCTGTTTATCTTAAGATGACTTGAATTTATCTTTAATGTTGAGAAGTATCAACATGAAATTGAGCCAGTTATATCCAGCATCCAATACATTCCTGGAATTAGAGTATCAACATCTTTATAGGTTAATTGACACAATATGTTTATCATTTGTACATGGTGCCAGGTTACATAACAACATTTTCATAGAGTATATTCTGTACTTTAAGTCTATCATGAATTTCCCAGCCTTCCTTTTTCTCATACTTCCCCCCTTCAGTTAGTTCTCTTCATTCCTCTACATAGTTTTGCTTCTACTTTCCCCCAATTTTTTACTATAATTTTTTTATTCTTACTTTTTTCCTTCTGTCTGGACCCTCAGCCGAGTGGCCAGCACTCACATGTAGGGAGCAGATTCTTTCCACTTGGCCCAATGGCTCAAATACCCGTCTCTTCCAGCAGCAGGTTCACCCCAAACTAATACTTACCTAGTTATCTGTGTATGTGATTTCAGGGTCACAAAACTTTCCTTCCCTTTATTCTCTTGAGGAGGAACCTGAGGTCTGGAAAGCTCTGTGGTTTGCTGGTATGGAGGTAGAGTGAAGGCCAGAGCCTGCTCACTCCATGAGAGAGCTCACTCTCCTCACATGAGGCAGAATTTCCCTTTCCCTTTGTGAACAGGTCAATATGTGATATGGAAGTGATGTGTATAAAAACAATGGGTCGGGTGTGAGGGAGAAATTGAGTTTGTTACTGTTTTGATTATATTGGTGCCAATTGTCTGAGGCCATTTTTGTAGTCTGGGCTTGAAAATTATAGAACTATTTTATCATTATTTTCCTTCCTGAGGTGTGTATGTAGGGGAATTCCTCAGCTCTTTGATAATTTCCTGTTTCTTTCTTTTTTTTTTTTTTTTTTTTGTCTCCAACTCAAATCTTCAGATTTAAGAGCAGCGTGATTCTCTATTTTGTAAAGGAAATTTCTCAAATCTACTACTTATCACTGATACTGTGGTGGGTCATTTATACAAGGTAATGACAATACATTAGATAATACATAAATGAAGGTAAAACAGGACAAAAACAATAGAAAAAATGTATAAAAAGCAAAACATTAATTATATTGAGTGGCATTTTTTACTTTTATACAGCTATACTTTCATCCTTTCAATATTAGTATCTTCATAATCTTTTTTAAACATGAGGTTATGCTTTTTGGGTTTTGTGTGTATGTGTGTATATGTGTGTGTATATGTGTGTGCGTGTGTGTATATGTGTGTATGTGTGTGCGTGTGTGTGTGTGTGCGTGTGTGTGTGTGTGTGTGAAAGGAGGGATAATATCAAACTGTCAGATGGAGAGTGTTATCCCTGAGGGACATGATGAGGCATCAGCAGTCCTGGAGGTCAGCTGTATACTGTCACACTGTTTCCTGCCCTGGCTTTAGCTACGTTGCAATCACACCAATCAAGTTTCAGATTTATGCATCCACTTTTGTCTCTAGAGAGAGATCTGAGTCCAGATGCCCATCCATTGAGAGAGAGAGGCCTCCATGGACCACCTTGGCTCAGTGGATGATTTGCTGTGTAGTCGCTTCCTCCTCTAGCCAGGATACCTGCGAGGCTTTTCTATTTCTAGATTCAAGGATGACAGCACAGGGGAGTGCTTAGAGATTTTATATTTTACCAAACTGGAAGAAAGGTATTTACCTGTTTTAAGATTTGTGTTACATGGAGGAGAAAGAGACCCTGAAAGTGGAATCTCTTGGAATTATTGTTTTGTTTGCTATAGTTACATAACGAACAACGTATCTTGCAATGAAAAGAAAATGCAGGTTAAGAAAGAATAAGGACTTCAGATATGAACTGAAAGCCACATCAGAAGGGGTAGCTGATTACAGTTGGAAATTTAAAAGTAATTTTTTTATCACTCCAGTTCCAGATCAATTTGATCATTGCCCCCAATAAACCTCTCTGCTGTTGGACCCATGAACAATCTTGATGACAGCAGTGGACTTGCTGCTGAGACTGAAGACCGCAAACTGGGTCAAAAGACCAGGAAATCTACAAAAGGGGCACTGGTAAGGATTCCATAGAAGGGGCTGCCAGCAGCTACTCCAGAGCCATCATCAGTGCCCAGCTAGGAAAGGTGAAGCTGTAGAAACTACACACAAACTCTGGACAATTCTTTGGGCACTGCCCAATTAGCGCCAGCTCCTGCCTCTGTAAGAACACAGCAACTGTAGCTGGTCAGAGTTTGCCTCAGTTCTCCATAGCACATAGAAAAGAGGAAAACAATCTTCATACGGTGAAGGGTGGGGCGGGCAACCATATGAGAACTGGTCATTAAAAACAACATGGAGTGCAGTCCAGACCAGGTCCAAGGGTTAAAGCAGCAGATAAAGCCACAGAATGGAAATCAGTCAGGCCAGTGATCTATTATGTTCCAGCCTAGCTCTCCTGCTCTCCTATAGCTATTATTTGTCAGAAACTCCATTATTTCCTCTTTTCTCTGTTCTCAACCCTGCCTACAACAATATATCTCTATAGTTCAGGCCATTGTATCCCACTGCTCCTCCTTTTTCTCTTCTTTTTATTTTTCCTTCCCTTCTTTTCTTTCCCTTCACACTCACTCCCCTCACTGTGACAGTTCCCAAAGCCCAGAGGCTGCCCTGGTGTATGGTACCAGGGTATGCATCCTTCCCCTTCTCTTTTATAGACATACAGGAAGGAGAATGATTTTATACAAAAGGCAAATAAAATGCCTTTAAAACCACAGGAAAAAGTCTCTCCGACATCACAGGCTATCAGATAAAAAGCTCTGTGCTAGGATTGGGCTAACTCTTAGCAGGGGTGGGGTGTTGGCCAATAGCGTTTCATAGACTCCCACAAACATTACAGGATATGGTCACTGATCTTGGTTATCCTTAAGATCTAGACAACAGCACCCTATTTCTAGAGAAACCACATACTTGAGTAATAGGACATGAAGAAATCAAGGTGGTACTAACCAGGAGCTTAATCCCTACCACCTGTCTTCCATAGTAGTGACATATACTATGCACAATACTGGAGATAGACAAACAATCATCAGTCCTACACAGCTGTAAATCTTGGGACATTCAGTAACAACCAAGAGATGACCATTGGGACAATAGTGGCATAAATGCTATTTAGTAACCAACTGTTTTCTTGTTGCATTTAAGGCCACTTTCACAAGGCATAAATAATTCTTGACACCAGTAACATGAAAACACAGCTAAATAGGTCATAGGTCCTAAGGAAGAAACTGTGACTATTTTTTCTTATAAATAAAAAAGTATCAATCAATCTGACTCATAAAGAGTTATTGTTATTCACATAGGTAAATGCTTCTCTCAAACCTCATCAGAGAAGCTTCTTTTTACAGTCAGTGGAAATTAGCACAGAAACGTACAATTGACCAGCATGCGGAGAATAAGGGGTTGTAGACTCTTCAGCCCTAAATGTGACATCAACACCTCCCTCTCAAAGTTAAGAGATCATTGTGGAAGAAGGAACTGAAAGACTATAAAAGACAGAGACAGTGGATGGCTATAGTACAGCAGTGTTTTCAGGGCACAACATGGCTATTACACATGTGAACTGATAGAGACTATGACTGCATATACAAGACCTGTATAATGCCAAGACAGACAAAGTACTAACACTGAGTGGGGAGGTGGTCAGAAAATCCCACCCCTAGCTATTGATGCTGACCTGGAGAAGAAAGTCAGTCTTCTTCACGGATGTGGCCCTAACAGGCTCTCATGCTGTTAAGAGACGGTCCTACAGTCATAAAAATACTGGAAATACTAAGTGGACTCCGTGTGTCTTAAAAAAGAGAGAGAGAACACATGAAAATAGGAGAGAGAGAATCATAGTAGCAGGGATGAGGAAAATTGGCAGGGAGAGAAGAGGAGGCGGTGAATCTTAGCTTTGAAACTTTAGATTTAGATTTCAAAAGTTTAATTTGGAATACCTGTAGGATATAGGAAAATAGAATGGGTCATTTATAGGGAGGAAAAAGAGGGATCTTACAGGAGAGGGTGGAAGTATAACACATGTTACAAGAAAGAGAAAGGGGGATAATAGGGAGGGAAGTTTAAGTGGAGAGAGGAATGGGAAAGTAGGACAGGGGAGAATATTGGGGGAAAGATAATCAATTTTAAGAGTGTTTGAAAAAGCCACATAGAAGCTCCCTATTTTATACACTACATACATATTTCTTTCTTATCAAAGAGTTTATTGGGACTTAGCATATACAGGGAACTATGTTGCTCCCAGAAGCCATAGGCTGTCAGGTAAAAAGCTTAGTACCAAGTGTGAGATCCCTTCCATCTAGTTGATAGTTAAGGATGTTCCAGGACCTCCCAAAATGATCTAGGCTGTTATTATTGCTCTTGGTTTCCCATTAGAACTTGAGGTTACATACATTGGTGATGGGTCATGAAAAAATATCAAGATCTTACTAAAAGCATTTAACACAGTTGACCATGTCTTACTCTTGAAGTCCTGAATTTGATTGTTGAGCATAGATTTTCCTGAGTTTCTCTGTGCTTCTCTGATCACTCTTGGTTGGTCTTTAGTGAGGGGTCTTTATGCAGTAAGTTTCCTGTGCTGTCTGCCACAGTACCTAACTTACTCTCCTTGTTTTCTCCTATAGAATCACCCCTACTGTACTCAGGACTCCCAAGTCCATTCCCTTGCAACAAACTCTCTTGAGCACCAGGCTGGTGTATTTAATTGTGTCAGTCACTTTTCCAGTTTATGTGACAAAATACTCGGGGAAAACAATTTCAAAGGAAATGGGTTCATTGTGGCTCTTGGTTCCAGAGCTTGTAGTCATGATTGTTTCTCTATGGAAAGGCAGAACTTCACAGCAGAGGACACATGGTGGAGCAAAGCTTCTCATCTCAGAGAGGGGTGGGGATCTAGTGTGATGCTCATACATCACAAGCCTAGCCATAAGCATGGTGCTGTGGGAGGCAACAGAACAAGAGACAAGGCCTTAGTGGGAGGTCTGTCACGATGAAAGCCACCCTCAGAAGGGATTGAGGTGTCTTCTTTGTAATTTCTGAGCTCAGGAGAGACAGGGCTGTCCTAAGAGTGATACCAACCCCTGAATTGCTCTTGGGATTTCTGTTTGGTTTTATCCATATGGTCACTGATTGAATGTACACTGTTTTATTTTTTAAATCTTGTCTATAGGAATAATGCATCCCAGCAGTACACTTTTTAAATTTCCACCAGGAGTGTAAGAGGTGAGATTTTTGGATCATACACTAACTTTATTCTTAAATTCTTGAATTTGAATTCTCAAATACCAAGCTATTCCTGTAAGGCTAGAACAAATTATGCTGGTGTAAATTAAGAGTTTAATTGAAAACTTTGTATTTCCTCACTTATTTTTGTGTCCCTAGTGCCTGGCACCAGCAGCAAGCAGTCTTTACTTATTGAGTGGGTGAATGGACAGAAGAATTCGGTGGCTTCCTATTTTTAAACTTTTTGAGATCTCATTTTTTGTGTCAAGTGACTTATTAAACATTCTTTTAAATTCCTATGAGAAGCTGGAGAGACAGCTCAGTGATTAAGAGTGCATTCTGCTGTTACAGAGCTTTCAAATTTGTTCAAGAGTTCACATCAGGGGGCTCACAACTGACTATAACCCAACTTCAGAGGCTCCAACACTCGCTTCTGCCCTCTACAGGCATCTGAATCCAACTGCATATGCCCACATACAGACACACGCTTGTCGACAGAGGTTTTTGTCCCACCCAGTCCTGCAGCCATTCAGTTCCAAAGAAACACACAGGGGCTTACATTAATGGTGTATTTGTATTGCTTCCATTGGTTAAATAAAGAAACTGCCTTGGCCTTTTGGTAGGGCAGTACTTAGATAGGTGGAAGACAGAACTGAATGCTGGGAGGAGGAAGGCAGACAGGGAGAGCCACCATGAAGTCACCAGGTCAGAGACGCTGAATCTTTCCCAGTAAGCCACGACCTCGTGGTGATATGCAGATTAATGGAAATGGTTTAGATCAAGATGTGAGAGTTGGCCAAGAAGAGACTAGATATAATGAGCCAGGCAGTAATTAAATTAATACAATTTCTGGGTTATTTCAGGGGTTAAGCTATTTGGGCAGCAGGACGTGGCCTGCTCCCCCTCACACTAAAGATGGGATGCAGCCTGTGCCTCCTACAACACATTAATTATAAACTGGTTGGCCTGTTAGATCAGGCTTCTTATTAACTAACTCCTACATCTTGCATTAACCCATAATTCTTGTCTGTGTTAGCTATGTGGCTTGGTACCTTTTATCAATGAGGCATTCTCATCTTGCTTTCTCTGTGTTTGGGTGACGACTGCTGACTGAGCTTTTTATCTTCCCAGAATTCTCCTATTCTGGTCAACCTGCCTATACTTCCTGCCTGGCTACTGGCCAATCAACATTTTATTAAACCAATACAAGTGACAAATCATTACAGGGAACAAGACCATTGTCCCATAGCACTTACCCTTTTGTTTTCTTTTCAAAACAAGAACTCTTAGTCTAATCTCCTTTGTTTAGCTTTTTTCCTGACCATTATCCATAAACACTTGTAACCAACACTCTAAACAAAGACAAACACCCATAATCCATTTTGGGGAGGGATTGTGGGCATAGTTTTCTAAGTTACTTCCTGCTGATTGGGTATGCTGATAATCTTATGAGGACCTAAAGAAAATTTAGGATTATGATTAAGTCTTGACTGGAATATTCTGTGAGGCTTGATCATCTCAGCCAGAAATCTTGAGGCTGTTTTGGATGTAGAACTCAGAGGAAACTCTAAGAGAGGTCCTCTGAAGTGTTGGATCATCTGGGCTATCCACGCCTATTGGAGGTTTTTCAGGGCTTTTTCCTTGATCAAACCTGATTTTTCTTAACCCAGAATGAATCCACAGCCTCCTATTTCCTGTGGAAATGAAAGCAAAAGAAGTAAGCACTCCTGGACAGAAAAAATTACAGATATGCAATAGGACAGATTCAGACATAAAAGGCCCCTAAACAAGACACTGTGTGTTTAAAAAAAATATATGGAGGCTTTGGAGAGAGATGAAAAAGGGTATAGAAAGTCATAATATAAAAGAGTACAGAAGTCATAGATTAAAGGAATAAAGATAATAAAATAAATATTAAACTTGTAGAAAAAGTGATAAAGTAAGAAAAATAACCCACATGAAGATGGAATATACACAGGAAACCTGGATTATGTATACTTTGTGTTTTCTTTGAACTTTTTGACTGTGTATAAGCTAAGTACAGAGAGACATTTCATTGTACAGGCTGCAAAGCTAAACCAACATATATACTTTAAAGATATTTTAACTTCAAAATTTGGGTCTAAGAATATGTTGCTTTGGAAAAGGGGTTCTACTTTTGTTTCCACATAAGATGAGAACTTGTGAATTCCTTCCAGGCTAATGTGGTTTTAGGGATGAAGACCCCCCCCTAAAATTCTCTGTGAATCACCAAATACTTAACCCAACAGAGAGCAGGAAGCAGTTTAGAGAGAACTGAGCCCAAATTTGCAAATATTGTTTATAAATGTTTGTTTATATTTAAAGAGGGATATGCTATGAAGATGTGGTGCAGGACAATTGTCTATATTCTGTCAATTATGTTTTAAATAAACACTGACTGGCCAGTAGCCAGGCAGGAAATATAGGTTGGAACAACCATACAGGAAGTAGAAGTAGGGTCAATGAGAACAGGAGAATTCTGGGAAGGAGTAAGCCCATTCCTCCCCAGTCCTGTTCCAACCACAGAAGAAGGAAGATGTGATTGCCCTGCTGAAAAAGGTACCAAGCCATGTGGCTAACATAGATAAGAATAATGGGTTAATATAAATTATAAGAGTTAATAGGAAACCAGAACTAATGGGCCAATCAGTTTATCATTAATATAGACCTCTGTGTGATTCTTCGGGGCTAAATGGCTGTGGGACCTGGTGGGAGGACAGAAACCAGGCAAGACAGAAAACCCCATCAACAGAGATGGATACTTTGCATTGGTAAGGATCTTGGTTTATTGATACAAATTTAAAATATATATATATATGTATGTATACATATGTATGTATATATATATGCTTTTGATTAAGGTATTGTGTTTGTGTAACTCATTTAAAAATGTAATGTATAATTAAGAAATTATCACATTAATAGATAGATATACTAGTCAAACTTACAGTCATGTTAGTTTTTCTAGATGTACAGAAATATATTTCAGATTGATAGTTATTCTTTCAACCTTTCAAAGATTAACAGAATATGGCATTTAAAATGTTTTAAAATTTAAAATTAAATACTTAAGAATTTAGGACTTTTCATGACAATGAGTTTCATCTGCTCCTGGCTGTACAAATTACTTCAAGAGGATGATGGGCATTGAAGAGGCTCCTTATGGAGTTTGTTAGCCATTTGGGCAAGAAAGTGTTTTTGCCTAAACTGCTTGATGTTTTGCTGTCTAAACTGGACATGCAGGACCAACAGAGAAATGACTACTGAACTTGCCTAAAGAAGGTGAGATGGTCCTTCAGGGTTTCTGCTTCATGAAAGAGTCTGCCAGAGATTCTGCAGGACACAGAAGAAAGTGACTGACAAACTGCCAGTATAGGTGGAGCTGTCTTTCAAATTTCCCACTTCATGGAAAAGTCTGCCAGATACTATGAGCCTGTAGGCTGAAGGTGAATTCCCCAAAGTTACAGAAGAACTTTGGGTGACTGTCCAGGCAACAATATGTCTCTGTCAATTCTAGAGTTCTAGAAGTTGCTTACAATGCACTTCCTGTTAACTTAGGTAATATTATATTCTTCTGGAGTCTTTAATGGAGTTGACAAAAGATAGTTATAATTATGAAAGATAGATTAGATATAAAACTTTATATTCACAAAGATAGAATAGATGATAGAATATTTTCCTTAATTTGCCTAATATAAATGGACTAAATATTATAACTATAATTCTTGTTTGATAACTTTTGTTATATGTAATCTTGCCATGTTAAAGTTAAAACAATCTCTTTTAATTAGACAGAAAAGGGGAGGTGATATGGGATTCCCCTCTGTATGCTGTGAATATATTTTATTGCCATTGGTTAATAAAGAAGCTGCTTTTGGTCAATGGCTTAACATAGTAAAGCCAAGCAGAAAATCCAAACAGAGATGTATAAAGAGAGTAGGTGTAGTCAGAGAGATGACATGTAACTGCCAAAGAAGACAGATGCTGAACCCTACCAGTAAACCACTAGCCCCATGGCAATAGATAGAATAATAGAAATGGGTTAATTTAAGATATAAGAGCTAGCTAGCAATACGCCTAAGTGATTGACCAAACAATGTTTTAATTAATATAGTTCCTTTGTGATTGTTTTGGGTCTGGGCAACCAGGAACAAACAAGCAGTCTTTCACTACATATACTCATTCACAAAATTTACAGTAAAATGTTAAAACATTCATATGAATTTAACACCCAAGAGAAGTTCTATTAAATGCAATTTTTTCATCTTTTACATAGCGTTAAGTGAGAAAAGAGGTCTCTAGGTCACATGATAATGGAGGGACTTTGGTGGCCTGCCCTAAAAATATAAAATGAATGTTGACTTTTGCAGTTTCAAGTCATTCTGACAACTGAATCAAATACTCTACAAGTTGATATTGTTATTTATCTCAACCATTTCAATAACCTTTAGCTCTTTTCTCTTTGCTAGTTTTTTTTTTTGTTCTTGTCTCATTCTGTTGTGAATGAAACTCTGCCAAGAAAAACCTTAGAGGAGGACAAAGTTTATTCCAGCTTACAAGGTTGTAATCTATCACTGAGGAAAGTCAGGGCAGGAACTCAAGTATGAACTGGAAGCAGAAACTCCATGGAGGAGTGCTATTTTCTGGCTCATTCTCAGCTCATGCTTAACTAGCTTTCTTATATAGGATCATCAGAAGTGTAGGGAATGGCTCCACCCACAGCTGATCCTTCATATACCAAGTAACATTCATGTCAATCTTCCCCAGATGTGTCCACAGGTCAATTTGATCTAGGCAATGTCTCAATTTGAAACTGCCTTCTCCTCTGGGTTATATCAAATTGACAGGACAGTTTTGTTTTGCTTGCAGCAGTAGGGGGTTGAACTGGGGCAGTAGAGATCTTGCACATGACAAGCAAGCACTCAATCATAAACTATATTTGTTACACAGTCATTAGTCTTTTCCATACTGTATGACCCTCCACCATCATCTTCATTGAGTAGTGTAGGAGGTCCTTCTTTCTATGTGTTGCTTGTATTGGTTAATGATTAAAGAAACTGCTTTGGCCTGATAGGCCAGAACTTAGGTAGGCAGAGAAGACACAACTGAATTCTGGGAGGAAGAAAGCAGAGTCAGAGAGGAATGCCATGGAGCCAACAAAATCAGACATGCTGAATCTTTCCCGGTAAGCCACTGCCATATGGCGAAACACAGATTAATAGAAATGGGTTAAATCAAGATGTGAGAGTTAGCCAATAAAAAGCTAGAGCTAATGGCCAAGCAGTAGTTTAATTAATACAGTTTCTGTGTGGTTATTTCAG
Source organism: Arvicola amphibius (assembly GCF_903992535.2). Lineage (NCBI taxonomy): Eukaryota > Metazoa > Chordata > Mammalia > Rodentia > Cricetidae > Arvicola > Arvicola amphibius. The sequence continues at coordinate 38,289,783 of NC_052056.1, forward strand.
GTATAAGCTAGCCTGGTGGCTGGGAAGAACAAGCGGGCCCTCACCTTACAATAATTGAGGGAATTTATTCAAAAAGCAAAAAAGAAGACCATGTCTCTCTCAGATTTGAAGACTGTGGTGAATTCTTTACTAATTATGGAATTAAATAAATTATATAATTAACTAAGAATAAAATTGCCATAGTCTCAAACACCCAGTTTTGCTGCTTTTGAAACTTTAATGAAGGTGACTATTTTTTTAGATCCCTTGTAGAAGTTAGTTCAGTTTGGGAAATAACAAAGTTATCTAAAAGATAAAACAATTATATTTTTATTTATTATAAGGGGGAAATTCACAAAACAGGAACAAGAAGTTCAAGCTCAGCTGTGCTGTGAGGGAACCACAGAGAGAGAGTGCACCTCGGCCATGCACGCCATTTTTCTCCAGGTCTCAGAAAGCCACACTCTAACTTGGTCCCACTTCTTAATGATAATTGGTTGGCAAAGATTCCCCATCAACCCCTCACTTCCTCACTTCCTTCACATCCTTCTTTCTCCCTCTTAAATGAAAAGTCTATCTCCCATTACAGGATATATTCATTGCCACATACAAATTGGCTCCAAGCATTTTGGTGGAAGGACAGGTATAAACACATTAAATGTTCAAAATGGTTGTTGTGTCTATTTGCTTAGGCTCTCCAGTAGGGATGGGCACTGACTAACCCATTATTAAAGGTTCAAAAGAGATGCTATACAGATCATGAACCCTTTTAATATGGTAAAGGAGACATATGCTACTCCAGTAACCTTTCGTCATCTCTGACATGGCTCTGTTAACCGTGGTTAGCTACTAGGTATCCATCCCTCACTGTGTTCTTACCAACAGTGGCTTTCTTTTGTATCCTTCAGTTTGTTGCTGTAATAAGATGATTAGTCACTGTTTTCAGAGAAGTATGGAAGCAAATGGAAAAGATGGGATATGAGTAAAACAAAATTAGAGACTTTTAAAGACCATTAGATTCAAGAATAACTGCCTGAGGCAGGGGCAACTTCTATTGGGCTTTTGAAATACCAGACATATCCAGCTTGGTAGAATTTTGATAATCAGCATTGGTAATATCCTGCCTCCTCTCTCTGTCTATCTCCCTCAAATAAACCTAGGACATTTCTTAATCTTAAGTTGAAATCTATCCATTGGTAGAATTTCATTCTTTCTTTTCTTTTTTTCCTCAGGCTTGCAGGAGAAAAGATCTGTCTCCACTCCTGAATGATGTCACCGTAGTTAGCTGAGATGGGGTATAGTCCCACATTTAATGAAATAACCAGCTGTGGCACTCATCATTCCTCACTAACCCTGCATTCCAAAATCACAGTATCCTAAGTGACTTCCTATGAACTTTTTGTCAGATTCTCTTTAAAATGTTAGCCGTTAGAAATATTATGCTATACTCATATATCAGTGCGTCTCCAATTGTCACCAGAGAGGCTTCCTCTGGCAGCTGATGGAAGCAGATACAGAAACCTACAGTCAAGCACTAGGTGGAGAGAGGGTATAAATTGGAGCTCTTCAACGGACCCTCCCCTTGGAGCTCCAGGAATTCCAAAGAAGAGGGGGATGGAGAACTGTAGGGGACAAAGGTGTTGAGGACACCAAGAGAAGATAGCGCACAAAATCAACTAAGCAGGGCTTATGGGGATTCGCAGAGCCTGACATGACCAACATAGACCCTGTAACTTAAACTCTTTTATCAGTCCCCAGTGCCACTTTAGTGAGTTTTTGTTTTTACCTTTTGAGCTATTTTGTTTAAATAGGGCCTGTCCTATGGGCATAGGTGTAAAGCTATCTGCTGCAGCCTGAGAAACTCAAGAGTATTTACATCACTGAAGACAATGACTCCCTTTCTCCAGAATCCCTCAACTTCTATGAACTCCCTGAAAGCATACTTTTATCCTTCCATATAAATTTTAAGATTTTTTCTATGTCTGTGAACAATGAACCTGGAAGTTTGATAGAGCTTGCACTGAGGCTATAGATTACTTTTGGCAGGATGGGCACTTTCACAACATTAATTTTGATCCATGAATATGGATGTCTTTCCCTCCTCGAACATGTTCCCCAACTTCTTTGTCAATATCTGCAATTTTTATTATAGATGTTTTTAATTTTCTATGCTACATAGGTTTATTGGCAAGTTGTGAGTGTTTGCATGTCTTTTGTAAAGAGATTATTGTTCTGATTTCTTTTTCAAAATGGTTGCCCTTGATACATAGTAAGGTTACTAAATTAGGTGTGATAATTTTGTAGCCTGCTACATTGTTGAATGTATTTCAATTCTAAGTTCTTTTATTTTTATTTTTTGATGGAGTCTGTAGGGTCTCATACATAGAATCTATAATCTTCAATAGGGGTACTTTATTTTCTTCTCTTCCTATTTCTATCTACTTTATTCTAGTCTGTTGTCTTATTGTTCTAGGTAAGGCTTCATGTACTATACTGAATAGGAGTAGAGAAAAAATGAATGCTCTAACCTTAACCAGGGATGTTCTGATTTTTCTTGAGTAAGCACAATGTTGACTATAGTTTCTCAATTATAGACTTTATTATATTAAGACATGGTCCCTTCATCTCTAGTCACTTCATGAATTTGATCATTATGTGATACTAGATTTTGCAAAAGGTCTGGATCTTTTTTGTAGTTGTTTTGGGAAGCAGTTTTGAGTTCCTTAAGAAATTATATAGTAGTAACCTGTGTTATTTCTGTCTGTCTACCCTTCTACACCTAGTACTCTCTCTCCTCTCCCTTCATCCCTCTTCTTTCCCTCCCTTTTATTCTTTCGGTTCCTGCATTCCTCTTTATCTTCCTTTTCTCATACTGAATGGTTCAAAACTCATTAGTGACAACTTTCCCTCCCCTTTCCTCTCTTCTTTATCTCATATCTTTTTTTCTTCCAAGAGGCTAAGAATTAGAGTAGTTATTTTTGATCTGTGCCAAGATCTATTGATCTATTTGTGATGAAGAGGTATGTGTATACAGAAGTGTGTGTGTGTGCATGTGTGTGAGCACATGTGTGTGTTTGTGTGTGCATGTGTGTGTGTGTGTGTGTGATTTATGTAGTAGTCTGCATGTCTCAGAATTGACGATTTATCTGGGCAGTTAGAAGATTCATTAACTCCAACAGTATTAATTATGTATGTATATAAATAAAAATGGGATTAGTTTGAGCCAATTTTCTCACTATCAGAGAGTTATATATATGAAAAGTAGGCACGTATGTTAGGGTGTATATGTGTGTGCATATTGTGAAAATATGCTGAAAATACCCTTTAATGTTGAATTGAAATAGGAGATTGTAAAGTCTGGGGAATTTTAAGACTCAAAAAATAATAATTTTGCAATGTTACTCATTAACATGAGAATCCAGAATTCCATATAGATAATACAAATAAATGAACAGATCATTTGGGTACAAGAAAAAGCCAATTCACAAATATAGACATGTTTTATAAATATTCTTATATAAAATATTTATTACTTATGAAGTACAAATATGCGTAATTGACATATATAATTATACAAACATGGACAATTTACTTCATGGTAGAAAGCCTGGTAGATGACATCTTACTAAGGAGTAAAAAGAAAATCACAAGAAGTGGGACAAATGAATGGGAAGATACACTGAAAGAGGCACAGGTTTGCTGTTGTGGTATTGCTTTCAAAACCGCATAAGTCGTAGGAGAATCACGAAAATCCCAATTGAGAAAAACTATGCAAAGCAAGTGGGCTGGAATCTTAGAATCTAGATCATGAAAAACATGAAAGATAATAGTTGGAAGCAAAAAACCTAGAGTAGCAACAATAGGGTTTTGATCAATAGGCATCCACGCTGAGAGCCAGGGAATCTGGGAGAAAGTCCTGAGATTTTGTGCTGCACTTAAGTTACTCTGCCTCAGTGATGGAGGGTGGTCATCTGTCTATGTTACTTTCATTGGTTAATAAAGAAACTGCCTTGGCCCATTGATAGGACAGAAAATTAGGTAGGCGGAATAGACCAAACAGAATGCTGGGAAGAAGGCAGTGAGGCAGTCGCCATGATTCTCCGACCTGAGACAGACGCAGGTTAAGATCTTTCTTGGTAAGCCACGACCTCGTGGTGCTACACAGATTCTAAATATGAGTTAAAGCAAGATGTGAGAATTAGCCAATAAGAGGCTGAAACTAATGGGCTAGGCAATGTTTAAAAGAATACAGTTTCCATGTAATTATTTCAGGTGTAAAGCTAGCAGTGCAGGAGCCGGGCGGAATGCAGTCCTCAGCTCCATCTACAGAGTGGCACCCAATGTGGTAAACTGGATCCTTGTAAAACCTGAGAGAGCTTTAAAAAGGAGAGAGAGAGAGAGTTTAACACAGCTTTTTGCTGTTTGCTAGGACATGCTGTAGAGAGATTTCCTGATTCAGCAATAGTGGCAGAAAAAAAGCCACGCCAGCCATTTTAAAACGTGGCTTCCTGGGCCCTGCCGCTGGTGCAAACTCCGGGTATGGAGCATTTCTGGGCCCACTCAAGGTCGGGAACAAAGGAGCTGAGACCATGCCTGTGGCTCAGCTCTTTATGCCTGGGTAGGCCGTGGGATCCGGTCTATTAGAAAGTGGTGGTTTTGAAATACCAGTTTCTGGACTGTGCCACCATTGTGATCTCTGTCTGGCTCCTGCAGGAGGGGAGACAGAGCTTTTGAATGGAGCATTTGGAGTAAAGTGCTATGATTTGTTTGATGGCAACTAGACTCGCTGTGTACCTAAAAGGGGGACGTTGTGTGCTGCGCCTCAGAGGCACAAGCAGCTCTGCCATGCTAGTGGTGCAATGTGCAAGGATCAAAGGCACTAGCGGCTCTGCCATGTTGGACTGGGCGGGACAAGCAGGCAGTACCTGTTTTTGACTTAGGAATGTCACAGCTTAGATTCTTAAGCGCTTGGCGATTTAAAGGCGCAAATCAAACATATTTCTGGACAGTAAAAAATTACAGATTTGCAATAAGACAGATTCAGACATAAAAGACATTTAAATGAGTCACAGTGTTGGATGAGTGTATGTAGGCTTGAGAGAGAAAAGAAAAAGAATATAGAGAGTAAAGTCAATGGTTTAAAGAGACAGAATAAAGTAAAGCGATAGAGTAAAAATAAACCATGTAAAAAATGGAAAATTCACAGAGGGTCTGGATTATGTATTTTATTGTGTTTTCTTTAAAATTTTTGATTGTGAAGGAGCTAAGTACAGAGAGACATTTCATTGCATGGGCTACCAAGATAGACCAGAATGGATATCATTAAGGTATGACTTCAAGAATTTGTTTCTAAGAACATGATGCTTTGGAAAAGTTTCTTCTTTTGTTTTCACAGAGGATGAGACCCTGATGGAGGAGTGTCTATGTGTTAATTTCATTGGCTAATAAAGAAACTGCCTCGGCCCTTTAATAGGATAGAAAATTAGGTAGGTGGAGTAGACAGAACAGAATTGTGGGAAGAAGGAGTGGGCAGACGCTTCAGGCAGTCGCCATAGGCAGTCGCCATGCTTCTCCTCTCCGAGATGGACGCAGGTTAAGATCTCTCCTGGTAAGCCACCCCTCGTGGTGCTATATAAATTACTAAATATGGGTTAAAGCAAGATATGAGAATCAATCAATAAGAAGCTACAGATAATGGGCCAGGTGCCAGGCAGTGTTTAAAAGAATACAGTTTCCTTGTAATTATTTTGGGTAAAGCTAGCCGGGTGGCGGGACGCAGCCTGCTGCTCCCTTCTACAAGACCCTATGTATTGTTTCTATCCCAATATGGTATGATGGACCATGCCCTCCTGAAAGGTTGCTGTGAACACCTTCAGAAAATTACTTCATTCAACTGCCAACTGAGATGAACATAGCACATAGGTTATATAACATAAAAGACCTGATTAACAGCACCCCCATTCAGCATGAAGCAGTTTGGAGAGAAAAAACTGTGCCTATATTCCCAAATATTGCTTATGAATGCTCTTTTACATTTAAAGGGAGAGATGATGTAGATAAAAAATAATTTGCATTGGTATGGATTTTGCTTTATTAATACAAATTTAAGGTCAATCTTGTTATATGTATTTCTGATCTTGATTAAGGTATTGTGATTGTGTAGTTTAATTTTAAAATGTAATGTATAATTAGGAAATATAGGTTGTTAGTGGACAATCATTGATAATAGTCAAGTTTGTAGTCATGTTAGTTAGATTTTCTAGATATGTAGAGATATATTTCAGTTAGATAGACGTTCTTCATATCTTTCAAAGACTACAGAATATGGCATTTAATGTTTTAATAACTTAGGGTTTTTCATGAAAATGAGACATGTCTGCTCCTGGCAGCACCAATCTACTTCAAGAAGAAGATGGGCATTGAAGAGGCTCCTTATGGAGTTCGATAGCCATTTGGGCAAGAAACTGCTCTTGCCTGGACTGTTGGCATAAACTAGACACAAAGAACCCACAGAAAGAGGACTGCTAAACTTGCCAAAAGGTGAGATGGTCTTTTGGGGTTCCTGATTCGTGAAAGAGTCTGTGAGACATTCTGCAGGACACAGCAGATAGTGACTGACTGCCTTTGAAATTTCCTGCTTCATGGAAATGTCTGCTGGATACTATAGGCCTGAAGGCTGAAGATAGATGTCCCAATGATACAGAGGAATTTTGGGTGACTGTCCAGGCAGCGAGATGTCTCTGTCATTTCTAGAGTTTGGAAGTTGCTTACTTCTTGTTTACTTAGGGAATATTATATCATTCTGGAGTCTTTGATGGAGTTGAAGAATAAATAGATAGTTATAGTTTTCCTTAGTTATGATAAAAGATAAAGTAGATACAAATATTGTAACTGTAATCCCTGTTTGATAACTGTTTTGTTATATGTAATTTTACTATGTTAAAGTGAAAGCCTTTCTTTTTTATTTAAACAGAAAAAGGGGAAATGATGGAGGAGGGCCATCTGTCTATGTTACTTTCATTGGTTAATAACGAAACTGCCTTGGCCCATTGATAGGACAGAAAATTAGGTAGGCGGAATAGACCAAACAGAATGCTGGGAAGAAGGCAGTGAGGCAGTCGCCATGATTCTCCGACCTGAGACAGACGCAGGTTAAGATCTTTCCCGGTAAGCCACCACCTCGTGGTGCTACACAGATTCTAAATATGAGTTAAAGCAAGATGTGAGAATTAGCCAATAAAAGGCTGAAACTAATGGGCTAGGCAGTGTTTAAAAGAATACAATTTGTGTGTTGTCATTTCCGGGGCGAAGCTAGCCATGCGGGAGCCGGGCAGGACGAAAAGCAGGCCTGCTCGCCTCATCACTACAGCGCAGTTTCGTGGATACTCTGGAGTCAGCGATGAAGTATAGTTTATCATTCACAATGACATCCGTAGCTAGAGCATCAGTATTTGTGCTTGTTCCCAGGATCCCAAACCCTACAGGATATACAGTGAAGATCAGGGGATAAATGGATGTTTATTTATTTAGTGGCTTCCCAACCACAGAAAACCCTAATATTGAAAAAAAAATTTCATGTTTTGCACTGCAACAAAACACTATTTTTGTTATTAAATAAAAGGGCAATTTCACCAGGAGACACTTTTTTAGGTTGCATAAACATTATGGAGAAGATATTTGGGAAAAAGCTGTCAATTCTGCTGTTATTGGGACATTTATGGGAAAAAAATTGTCTCCTAACAACATCCATCCCTTGCTTTTATACCATCTTCACTAGAAACATGTCTTCCTAGTGTTATATATTAACCAATCTGATTAATGCAATCAATGGAGGCAGGGACAAAAATCTATCACACGAGTCTTATATGGCGACATCAGCAGCACTTCAAGCATCTCCTGCCCTATAGTATGCATGTAAGACTCATTTCTCTACCTGCAGATGCCCCTTGGATCAAACCAGTTGTATAAATGGCATAAGCCATTAGAATCCACATTATAAAGCCAATGGCAACCCCACCCCATGTCTTTTCTGTCTCTCTCATTCTTTACCATTTCACTTGGTGCACAATATTTACACAGATTCAATAAGATAGAGAGTGATTATGCAGAGTCCACTGTGAGTGGTAAGGGCTAAATGTGTCATCCACAACCATTCATGCCAGTAACCTGAACTTTAAACTAACTGTAAGGATCAAAGAGATGTTGGTAATGATTTCATTTAAAGTACGTAGTAAAGCTTATACCCTTTTTCTAACTGAGTAATTTCGAGTGTAGATAATAGGATGTACACAATTAATCTGTCACTTAACTTTCTAGAACTTTGGAGGAACTTAGTTCCTCCAAATAACTAAGAAAAGCCCCTTCTCTAAAATTTTATTCATTTGTCTATTTGGTTTTTTTAGTGCATATGTTTACACACGCAAAATGCATATGTGGAGGTCAGAGGACAACTTCTGGGAGTCAGTTCCCTTGTCCCACCAAAGGAGATCAAATTCACGGCATCACACTTGGGAGTGAGTGCCTTACCCACTGTGCCATCTCTCCAGCCCTTAGTTTTCTTTTCCAAAGAAATCATCTCAGTAATCAAAGTTGCATGGTTGTATTTGCTAAAGCACTTTTATTACCACCTTTAAGGTAGTGCTCACTGTGTTTTAGGGAGAAAGAGAAGTTAGTACCTGGTTCCACTTGAGAAATACGGCCTTAGCTGGGCGGTGGTGGCACACACCTTTAATCCAACATTGGGGAGGCAGAGGCAGGCAGATCTCCGTGAGTTTGAGGCCATCCTGGTCTATAAGAGCTAGTTCCAGGACAGGCTCCAAAACTATAGAGAAACCCTGTCTCGAAAAAAAATAAACAGATGAATAAATAGATAGATAGATAAATTAAAACAGAAAAAAAGAAAGAATAGAAATAGAAATACAGCCCTGGGGACATACAGGGCGTTACTAGAAATGCCAGTGCAGCTGACAATCACTGGTGGAGCCTGTATCAGTAGAGAATGGGTGGTCAGGTACATAGGCCAGTGTTTCCTGTGTGGCGTGCTGACTCACTAATTAGTAAGTTGGGGTTCCAGTTAAGTAACAAGGTTTGGGGCTGGTCTTTGTTTGGGTGAAGAATGATTACAGGGTAGCTGGTCCAAGTTGCCCTGTTTGTCCCTGTCACTAGCTGAGGGGCATTGTTTATACCAAAGTGTGATTGACAAAAGTAAAAAAGACATCCAAGGGTGTGAACACGTGCTTCCTATGGGAAGTCTATGCCATCCCTGCTGTTTGATGTTTTAGACAGACTTGGCAATGCTAAAGGGAATGGCTATTAAATTGTAATGGATACGATTGGGATGACAGAACATAAGGTTCTTACAGCAATTTGGGAGAAAAGCATCAAGGCATATTCAATGGATGGGGGAGGCTTCAGGATAACTCTAAGAGAGAAAAAAACAATATCATGAATGCCCTCCTTCCTCTATGTTTCAAAATCAAAGGTGTTGCTTATGTTCATGACAGTTTCTGGTCTGCTTTTGCCACAGCAAAATCAAGGTGTCCATAGCCTCATCTGGGTTCCATTTACTCATTATTCACATTGTGTCTTTGTCCAGAGGCTCAGGCACAAGAAGGACAAGTACTTTGCAATGAAACCTACAGAAATCCTGGAGGAACCCTCTTGGGTGCACACAACCTCCTGTGGAAAGACTAAGTGAGCAAAACACTCAGCCAAGTGTTAATTATGCTTATTATCTCAGACCATGTCAATTTAGTAAGTCAGACTACAGACTACAGGGTGAATCCAGTTGGCCTGGTGTTGCCATTAAAGGAATAATGAACATCATGCTCCATAATGGTCATGGCAGAACCCCAAACTTCCAATTAAAAAAATAACCATCTTCATCCTCTTTCATCCAGGACATTACTCAGGAGCAGCAGAAAGAGGATTTCATTCTGGAGAAGGCTTCATTAGGGACCAACTGCTGTACAGAGAAATGTGACCTCGAAGGAGGTGAGGGAGAGATTCAGAAACTTTCTTAATTTTTTTTTATTTTTGCTTTTTTGTTTGTTTGCTTGTTTTTGTTTTTGAGATAGGGTTTCTCTGTAGCTTTTGGAGCCTGTCCTGGAACTAGGCTTGTCTTGTAGACCAGGCTGGCCTCAAACTCACAGAGATTAACCTGCCTCTGCCTCCCAAGTGCTGGGACTAAAGGCATGCACCACCACCGCCCAGCTAAGTTTTTTTTTTTTTTTTTTGAAGTAGTTGTAGGTGCACAGGGAGTCAGCAGGAACAAACTGAAGAGATTTGTGGATCTATTACCCTCTTCAGCTTTATTATGGTGCACCATGTTGTTTCCTAGCCAAGAGACAGAATGTTTCCAGTACCACAAAACTTCATACAATGCCATTTTATAACCACATCCACTTCCTTCCCACCCCATGCCTTCCTTAAACCTGAACAACCACTTGTCTGCTCTGTCTCTCAATTTTGTTACTGAAAAAAATGTTACTTAAATGTAATCATAAAGCATGTATCAAACATTAAACATGAAGAGCTTTCTGGTATGTGCCTCTTATCAAAGATTAAAAGTTCCTATTTTCTTCCCACTTCTCTGGAGTTTTTATGGTGCTGTATTTTGCTAAGTGCTTGTCTACACACATGGATACTTTATGACCTATAGCAGGGTTATGCTGATTGGTTTTCAGGTACAGAACAGGACTTGCATCACTGGAAAAACCCCACTTTGTTCTGTGTGATTCTCTTTACCTATCACTGCATTATACTTCCTGTTGTTTTGTTAAAGGAGTTTGGTCATCTTTACCTCGTCATAGACTGGAAAGGGCAAACAGCAGGATGCCCACTGGCCTTTGCTGATGTGTGAACATCAGTGGGCCACAGTTTTTTGCTGTGTTTGCTAATGTTTGGCTGCAGTGATGTGGTTATGAAATGGAGTATAAAATAGTTTTTTTCTAGACTTCCCCTTCTCTCACTCATCCTTGGTTACTGAAGGAGCAAACAGTAAGTTTACCAAGTCCCCCATATATATCTCTTTCTGCTTGCATTTTTAGTTACTTTCTCTGTAGCCAGCATTCCTTCCGCCATGACAAAATAAACAATTTAAAACAGGAAACATTTACTTGGCTCATAGTTTCAGAGATTTCAGCCCATGGGTGTTTGACCCAGTCACATTTGGACCTGTGATGAGGCAGAATATCACAACTGAAATACATGGTAGAGGAAGTCTGTTCGTGTCTAGAAAGGAGAGAGATAGAGGGAGAGGGAGAGGGAGAGGGAGAGGGAGAGGGAGAGGGAGAGGGAGAGGGAGAGAGAGAGAGAGAGAGAGAGAGAGAGAGAGAGAGAGAGAGATGGGGGGGATGGAGAGGGAAAGGGAGAGGGAGGGGAAGAGAGGGGGGAGGGAGAAGAAAGGGGGCCAGGGCCCAATGTGTCCTTGAAGATCACGCTCCCCAGTGGTCTGAGTTCTTTCTATCAGGTCTTTCCTTCAATGGTTCCACTTTCTCAGGCTTTAATATGTCCTTTGGGGGACATTCTAGATTCAGATAAAAGAAAGGTATCGCAGCTTCAAGTCTGAGATGATGGATCAAAAATAAAACTTACAGCCTTACCATGATATGTTCTCTGGAATGCTGAGATTTTTAGTGAGGCTACCTTCTACTGCCAGCCCTTCAGACTCTCCGTGCTAGCCTATGTATAAGTCCAAGAGTGTTGGTTATGCACAGCTGTGGGTAAACTAAAATCTACATTCCTGCAAGCAGAAGTTATCCTTTTATCTTAAGGAGCCTGTCCTGGTAGTCAATAAATCTGATGCCTGGAGATGGTAATTTATAAAAATCTAATTCATCCATGATTACAATTGGCTTTCCACCATAGAAGGTGAACTAATGACTGGTTACAAATGATTCAGAAAGCTATCATAAGACACAAATGACGTCATACAGCCACATTCAAGGACTGTTCCTTTGTGGGTTTCTTTTGCTGTTACAGGGATGAAGTGCTGGGAATCTTCCAGAGAGTCTGTCCCCACCCCCACGGCATTCCTGGAACCCGCATATGAAAATGAAGCCAGCAGTTGCCTGAATTTGCAATCTTTTGTTTTGCTTTGTTTTGTTTTGAGACAGGGTTTCTCAGTATAGCTTTGTTGTCTGTCTATCCTGGAACTAGTTCTTGTAGACCAGGCTGGCCTCAAACTCACAGAGAGCCACCTGGCTCTAACTCCGGAGTGCTGGGATTAAAAGCATGCGCCACCACCACCAGACCTGAATCTGCATTCTTGTGAGACCCAAAGAAGATGATCCAGTCAAGCCTGGACTTGTGTCTTCCAGAACTGTGCAATAATATGTGTGTGCTGCCTCAAGTATCGACTTTACGGTGCAAAAGTAGATAGTGAACACAGGAACCCACTGAATATAATCGTTGTAGCAAAAACTTTAGACACAGAAAAACAAGGCATTCACAAGAAATCCTCATCTTCACATTGATGACACATGACACACGCGTTCACATACTCTAGTGAAGTAATGCAGCACACATTGTCTAGAGATGTCCTTGGCATGCTGGGATAAGGTGTGAGCTTTGGTCTTATCTGACAATGGAGATGATATCTACTCTATAAGGTGGGTGTGAAAATTCCAAACAACGCAGGTAAAAGCGGCCTGGCACAGGGCCTGCAGTTCAGCCCATTGAGTGAAGTCCTTGACTTCTTATTTCAGAGATCAAGTTTCTGTCAACATCCACATTCCAGTGGCTGCTGATTGCAAATCTCTTCTGTTCCCCACCCCTTCCACCAAATCAAAACGTCCGTGGAGTTCTCACTTCTCAGGTACTAGCCACCTCAACCATAAATGAGCCCCAAGCACCCCTTCAAGCTCCCACCCAGGATTTTTCCACAGAAACGAACACATTTCTCATGATTTCGGATTTCCTTAAAAAGTTCACAATTCCGTCACTAGAATACTGTCCCCAAACAGTGTACTACTGACATCTATTTTTCTCTCCCCTGAGAAAGTGTAGATTATGAAAGCCTCGAGGAGGGCCTGGACCGCCCTATTGGAGGCGTGGGCAGCGCGCATCTCCAACCCCTTCCAGCTGGGAATGCCTGTGGTTTAAACTACTGATGCTGGCCTTGCTGGTCGCCCAAAACGACAGCGATCACCTAGTTTAAACGTAGTACTTACAAGGCCTGATGTCAAGGGGTGAGGACAGAGGCAAATTCCGAGTTCTAGCGACCTCTCCTCTGCCCCTCCCCAGACCCCGCTGCCACGCAATGCCACATCAGCGACTGCACAGCGCGCCCAGCTAGGTTCCTCTCTAGGATGCGAGTGGCCCAGTGGGCGGAGGCAGACAGAGCCCGCAGGAGTGGCGGGCTGCTCCACCAATCGGCGACCAGGGAGGAGACTTGGCAGCCAATCGCAGCCCAAGCCAGTGCCCCGCCAGGAAAACAGATGAAGCGCATCTGGACAGCTGTGCTGAGAAAGTTTGTGGGCCCCTTCCCGGCCTGCCATCCGCAAGGCACGTCTCCCACGTCGCCTCCTGCTAGCCACTTGCTACTTATTTATTTTTTCCCAAGAAGCAATCGGCAATCCAAGCTTGAACCTTTTTATTCCCGCTACCCCCACTCCCCATGCTAGGCGAGGCCACATCACATTCAACACTGTTTAACTTTCATGGGGCTTTGCGATCCAAAGAACAGCAACAGCAACAAAAACCCAGCCGCTGTCTGATCCTAACTGTCACAGTGGGGAAAGTAGGGTGCTGAGAGAACGGACCAAGCTGGGTAAGTTCTGAAGACCGGGGACATCATCCTTGTCCTGCTGAGATCTCTAGCCTGTGCTTTTGCCCTTCTTCCGGACCTCTTTTGGTAAGGGGAGAAAACTGTCTCACGCAGGGGAAAAACTGCGGGAGCATCGGGCTCCTTTCTTTGTTTTGTGGACGTTTTCGTTTGTTTGCTATTTAACATTTATGAGGGTGGTGCTCGTATGAGACTTGGGAACAGAAGTTTGACTGGCGTTTTGTGGCAAACCTTTCTTCATCCCAAAGGTAAGTCCTTCCTTCTCCTCCTGTTCCAGTACAACTCTGTACATTTTCAAATGATAACTAACCTCCCTGACTATTTTGATGGAAGACTGAGAAAACGCTGATGTATTCAGAATTAGTATAACTGTTGACAAATCATTTAAAACTTGAATCATATAAAGGACTTACTGGATCTTTCATTTAAATTGGAATGTAGTTGAAATTGCAAACGTCATTTTTCAAAGAGGGAAACCTAAATTCCTTTATGGTTATTAACAAAATAATTAAACATGTGATGGACCACTTTGTGTGTCTGTGATCTTATAATTACTTATTTAACCTGTAATTCTATCAAACTAATATCCACAGTGGTTGTTACACATGCGTACTTACAGACGATTCTAGTTCATATGTCAGGATTTAGAAGTGAGGTGCTGGAAAATGCTGAGCTATGAGTGGCCCAAGGCCCTTTCCGTCTGCCTTCTACGATTTCCTGCATCCCAGGGATGTTTTGAACTTCAACGTTATGTTGCATGCTGTTTACTCTTGGGGGGGGGGGGAGATCTGACTCAAATCAATCTTTAATTTCTGGCTTTTAAAGCAGTGGGTGAGGATTTGATACAAAAATTGTAGGGTATGTTTTGATCCACCAAAGAAGAACAATTAAAGTAGACGTAGGTATGCAGGGTTAGAAGGACATTATTATAAACAGGCAATAAGAGATAACGAATATCAGTTCACAGCTTCAAAGTATGACCTAGGAGGAAACAGCCCACCTGGTCCCCAGTGTTATCCTTCGTAATGTGTCGATAATAAAGTCATTGCATATTGGTGGTGTCTAGAAGACTGAGTTAAAATATGCTAACTGTTAGGCCAGCCTGGCATATCGTGTGTCTTTGCTCTGTTTTCATTCTTTATTATCCTCCTTACTAGCTTCTATACATGGATTTCTTCTGTGCCATTCCGACTTCTTGAGAAACTAGGGCTTATCCGGTTCTGACCACTTGCTAGCCAGGCTCAACATAAGTCTGTAAAAGAGAAAGCATCATAAATGGACAGCAAAGACGGACTGGTGGAGGCCTTAGAAAGGGTCTGGAGAGCCGATGGTAGGAAAGGGCATCTGAATGCAGGTTGGTGTCACCGAAAGGCTGTCATTACTAGGAAGGGATTTTGACAGTTTGCTTTAGGCGTGGTGGTGCTAAGAGACACAGAGCTGTGACAGAATCTAGGAGCAAAGGGAGAAGCTGGCTGGGAAGTGTGGAGCCATCCTGGGGCATTGGGCGGGTGTGGGGTGGTGCTGGCGTAAGCTTTCTGTTGACAGGGAAAGCACCATGGTAGGGGTTGGGCTGTCAGGCAGAGTTTGTGAAGTAGATCGGTACGGTAAGCTGAGCTGACACCAGTTGCCAAGTGGAGGGTTTGTGAAATGGCTCATTTCTGGGGTCTCCACCGCTTGTCCAACATGCTCTCTTCCTGCAGCTGGGGTGGGCAGGACTGGATGGCCCACCAGCATCTGGCAGTGTGAACATATGCAGTGATGTCTTCCAGCTCTGTTCTAGTGGTCTGGTACCCGGGGACATTACCCAGGCTAGTTTTCATTAACAAGGGCTACTTGGCAGTCTTTGACAGGAGTGTGATGCTTGGAACCCTGCCCTGTTCTCATATAGATCCCATGTGTACAAAAGAGATCTTTAACACCCTGCTAATAAAATCATCCATTCTATGCTAATATTTAGAAGTTTAAACATTACAATTACTGAGGTAGATATGTTTTATCACATGCACTTAAGTGAAAAGCCAGGTTTGAGTTCTTGTGCTTTGTCCCATTTACACAGACAGAGAGCTGGGTTCTGGTGTGGCTGCTGACCTCAGCCAAGACACTGAATCAGTATGACTCTGGAATATGATGTATGAAATGATCTTCCGGGTCCTGTAAGTGGTATTATACTCATCACCTACCGACTTTGGAATAGTCTGTTGTCCACAGGTGCTATTTTTGACCACTTAACATTTGGCAAGTGCTCTGGTGTTCAGCTCATGGCGCCCTCACAGAAACCTTCTGAGGGCTACCAACCCATAGAACCTCGCTTTTACTATTGAGGAGGCACAGATGGATTGTATACTTGCCCACAATTCATAGTGAACAAGTGACAGTCATAGACTAAGTCTAGCACAAAAACCTTCAAGCTTTAACCATTAGGCAACACAGTCTTGGGTATTTGAGAAACTGGCTCTTCCTCCTCCCCGTTTGTTTTATTCTCTTTCTTGTTCCCCACTTAGCCTTCCTTTCTTAGTTGCAGTCTTTCGCCGTGTAGCGTTAGCTTCAAATGTGTGATCCTCCTGCCGAGGATCTTCCCAAGTCCTGGTGTCACAGGCTCTCATCATGCCAGGCTTCATTGTTCTAGTGTGTGATTGTCAGAGTCAACCAGACAATGACATCCCTGGAGTGAGGGAGGAACTGAAAAAATTTGCCCGGAGAGACCAGAATGGCAACAGGATTCTGTCTGGGAAGTATGTTCCATACCTCTTGGTGACTGGAGACACTGTGTTGCATATTAAGTGGATTTCATTGCAGCCAAACATCTGTTTTCTTGTGTTGTCTGAACTGAACTCACTGTGGTATCTGGATTTAAAATAGACAATAAATGTCAGCCAGTGTCAATCAGATTATTATCTTCATGAAAACATGTCCTGATGTGTTTTTAAATCTTTGGATACAGAAGCACCTGTTCTTTGGGGGCTTTAGATCAGCCCCCAGAGCTTCATAAGAGTATATTACAAGTAATAAACAGCAACTGGGACCTACATATGCTTTTCTTTTCACCAGACTCTCCCTGCCATGCCTATTTGTCAATTAGTGAGTTAGTAAACAAAATGAAACAAATACTGAGATTGAATAAATATTAACATGCGTTTGAAGCAAGTTACTGGGGCCCCGATCTCTCTTCTTCTGCACCCAGACGAGATAAATAGATGCTTTCCTCTAAATGCTGTTGCCGTGTGTACTGCATCATCAAAGACACAAATCAACAGAGCTAATTGTGAGCTTAAAGCCACTGCCTCAGCTTCAGTTTTTACAGGTGTGTTAACAAGTGTGCACTCTGTGCTGTGGTGGCATTTCATTTGTATTTTAATAAATAAAGCTTGCCTGAGGATCAGAAAAGTCAAACAGCCACAGTGGCCAGCCTTACAGACCAGGCAACACTGACACACACCTTTAATCCCAGTAGCCACACTAGCTTGCCACAGAAACCAAGCAGTAGTGGTGCCCACCCTTAATCCTAGAACTAGAGAGAATTATAAAATGGGAGGAGACAGCTCCCAGACACAGTCTCATTCTGAGATTCCTATAGGGAGGCAGGATAACTGTTTTTGGACTGAGGTCAAGTCCAGTGACTGGCTGCTTTGTTTTTTTGGATCTTCAGGTTGAACCCCAATATCTGTCTCTGAGTTTTTATGAATTGTGCTTCCCTGGGAGTACAGGTGTGTGCTAGCACACCCAGCAGGGCAGAGGCAGAAAGCTGAGTAGCCAACACACAGCCTCCTCTTCATAGTTGGGTCTTCTCCTTGCAGACCTTCGCTAAGAAGTCTCTTCTCAGCTTTGTTAAAGGTTATGAACGGGACTTCATTACACTCTTCTGACTTTGCTTCAACAAAGATCTCAACAATATATAATATACCCATCTCAACCAGACAGTTGAGGTGCACAGAATTTTGTGAGCGTTATCTTGTCACAGAGAACAAATGTTGCTACTCAGATGAAAGAATGTCCTTTTCCTAAGGTCACACTGGCATCAGGAGAAGCTTTCCTAATGGGGCTTGTTTGCATTGCATCCTCTCTCAGGTTGTTAGCCTGTGAACCACCGGTGTAAAGTTGCCCTTGACTTTAGAGAGCCTGCTATGGACTTTGACATTCAGAGGTCTCAAGAAAACCTTGGAAGATAATGAGGCCTTTCTCCCAAACCAGCCATCACCACTTGGGACCAGCCTGTTTCTCTAAAAGCCATGGATGATCTAATATGGAAAAAGGGACCCAGACAGATACGATGTCCTGAGCAGAGAGGATTGTCCTCTGTGGCTTTTCTCCTTAAGAAAAAGAAAATTTAAAGGTGATGAGTTGGAACAAGGTGTCACTTTCCTTGACAAGGAACAAGGTGACTTTATCTGCACCTTTCCCCATTATATCTGAAATCCCACAGGTTCTAGAAAAAATATTAACAATATTTTATGATTCCTTTAGCAGAGAGAAAATGGGCTTTTAGAAAAATAATGTCTGTGAGAATTGATCTCCAGAAAGGAATTTGTGCTACTTGATTAGTAAAAATGTTAAAGCGTCTGATTTCAGTCTCTTTTGATTGAATACCCTTTCCCCATTACCTCCAAAAGATCCTGCCGTTCTTTGGACTGTTCTACAGACTAGCACTGTGGTATTAACACAGCTTCCCTGTTGAGTTTCCAAATGGAGCTCATAAAGCCTGTCAGTGGGCTGGTACCCTTTATTCCCAGCACTTAGAATCAGGCCAATAGGCACTCCTAGCTAAACAAATAAATGAACAAAATTAAATCAGACCTCTTCTAGGATGTTTACAGAGGGCGCTTTTCATCCTGCAGCTTCCTTCCCAGGAGCACTCACTCGGTGAAGCCCTGATTTATGCTGTGCTCCCATGAACTCCATGCTGCAGAGGTTTCCTGAGTGCCGTACTTACTGCTTTGTAGTACAGAAGTTTCCTGTTCATTCTTGGTGACTTGAAAGTATAGCTGGTCCATTTCTAATTTGAATCAACAATCAGTTGCCAAAATGACACTGTTCCTTCTATGCAAAGGCTGTCTATCTCTGCCCCCAGAGTCTATCAGAAAATACATTTTCTGAAATGAGTATTACATTTAATTTGATTTCAATTCAGTAGAAGAATCAAATCCAAAGTTTATAAGTTTCTACAATTTCAGATATATTCCTTTAAAAACATATTAGTACCTTAAATATCCCTCTAAAGTTAAAAGTCAATTAAAATATTATAATATTGAGATTACAGGCAGAACATTTCCTAATCTGTAAATGCAAAATCTGAAGCCTTTTCTTTGTCTGAGTCGGGATCTCACTATATAGCCTAGGTTGATCTCTCATTCATGAACTTCTCTCTTTTAGTCCCTTATATGCTGAGATTACAGGCATGCGCCACCATGCCTGGTTCAAAATCCTAAAAATTTAAAGTACACACATGATGGTCAAAAAATTTCAAATGTCACAGTATTTTGGATTTCTGGTTTTCTGATTAAAAATGCTATAAAATCCATACAAGTATTACTAAGTCTGAGAACCTTGGAAAGCGGAAACATTTCTGTTCCCATGCATTTAAGCAAGGACCCTCAGACTGTAACTATGTTTTCATAATTCAGAAGATATTTCTCACACTCATTACATTTTAATTTTGAGTGAAAACAGACTAAAATGGCAAATGCCACTTTGATTTTGTAGCTATGGATGTGTATGTATGAATGTATGAATTCCCTAACTTCATTCCCCTTTAATTTCTCTTGATATATCCTTTTAACTTGAAGACCTATCTTCAGCAATAGGAGTTTTTCTCCCATTTATTTGATTTTTATTCTCTATTTACAAACTAGGCATAATACTAATGAATGTAGAGATATGTTAAAGACAGATAAGAAGCTAAAATAAGAAGATGAGAGATTTGGTAGTATGGAGTACACTCAGGCATTTTTATTTCCTGTGTACTTTAATGTAATAAGTAATAAATATTTAAATATTAAAACCAGTAGTGGAGAAGAAAAAGAGGTATCAAAAATGACCACATCCACTTGGAGATAAAGGAAGTCAGGTTGGTGGGAAATAAGATGTTGAGGGCAGATGGAGGAATAGGGTTCGAGGCCTGGTGGTGTCTTACCTTTAAGCAGGTACCATGGAAGTTAGACTCACCCAGTTCCTTAATCAACCTAGTGTTGAATCCTGAGCTCCATTTTGCTGTGCCCTGCGTATGGACAAGCTGCCCCAAAGCAGGGTGGTTGTTTTCCTCCTACTGCATCCGTGACTTCTTAGATGAGCTGTTCTCACCGAGGAGCACATGGCTGAGTCAATACTGAATTCACTTATTTCCTCCTCAGAAACGCGGGCTTGTCTGTCCCTGTTCCTGATGGGAAAGATAATGAAGTCGTGTGTAGGGTCGGGCTTTGTCTACTCCGTTTGCTTCAGAACTGGACCGTTGTGTGCCCGTGTTGCTATGAAGCTCTTTCTTCATAGAAAGAGGCATGAGCTATCACTGTAACAAACACCTCAGAAGGTAGAGACCGGGTCCTCACTTTGAAGATGATGTATCTGAAACTAGAGAAGAGTAAGATTTACAAGATCATACAAAAGTGAATTGAGAATTTAAACCCAGGGTTGCCTATTTCCAGTGCCAGAACTAGTATACTCTTCTTCTTCTTCCTCTTCTTCTTCTTCTTCTTCTTCTTCTTCTTCTTCTTCTTCTTCTTCTTCTTCTTCTTCTTCTTCTTCTTCTTCTTCTTCTTCTTCTGCTGCTGCTGCTGCTGCTGCTGCTGCTGCTGCTGCTGCTGCTGCTGCTGCTGCTGCTGCTGCTGCTGCTGCTGCTCCTCCTCCTTCTCCTTCGCCGCCGCCTCCTCCTCCTCCTCCTCCTCCTCCTCCTCCTTTTTTTCTTTTGGTTTTTTGAGACAGGGTTTCTCTGTAGCTTTGGAGCCTATCCTGGAACTAGTTCTTATAGACCAGGCTGGCCTTGATCTGCCTGCCTCTGCCTCCCAAGTGTTGGGATTAAAGAAAGGCGTGTGCCATGACCGCCCGGCTTGTATTACTATTCTTAAACACTAAATTCTCTCTTTGCTTGTCACTTTCCAGGTTGTGGCTAAGTTCACATCCAGTGTGGGCACAGGCATTCCAGGCATTCCTGGGTACACCTGCCTCTTTCTCTTGATTGCCCAGATCCCTTTCTCTTGTCCTGGGATCCCGGGATAGTAACATAATTATTTGGCGGGGGGGGGGGGGGGGGGAAGGGGGGGCGGGGCTGATCCACTTCTTTTGGTTAAACATCCATCACTCTTTGCCTGAATCACTACAGTGGATCTCAGAGTATCTGTAAATGACCATTGGATTTTGTTTCTCAGGTACTTGCAGCCTATTTTTGCTTTGTAAAAATTAAAAATAAAAGGAATATTCTGCTTAAATTTTTCTTTTATTTCAAATAACTTAAAAATATTTAGAGTCTTCCTATACATTTCCTTTCAATTTCTGTATTTCACAAAGGTAGCAACACACTCTTTCGCAGACCAGACTGGTCTACAGACCAATTTAAATGACACTTTCACTACTGGCTTCATGAAAAGACCACAAGGCATCCAGACAGAATGCGCAAACGGACAAACAAGTAGTACAAATCAAACACACCCTTTCTCCTTCTTAGACCCCATGACTTTGAATTTCACTTGAAATAAAACCAGATGTTCACCCTGTCCTAAGAAGCCTAGGTCCTTCATCTGGTTTTGTTTCTGTATCTATAATTTTTCTTTTCTTTTTTGAGATTATAATATGATTACACCATTTCTCCCTTGATTTCCTTCAAACAAATAACCCCCACCTCGCTCTCTTTCAAATTCACGGCGTCTTTTTGCTTTAACTGTTGTTACCTGTGTGCTTCTAAATACATAAATACAACGTGGCCATTCTGTGTAGAGTTACCTGTAGGAATATAATTTCAGGGCCGACCATTTGGTTTGGACAATGAGTTGGTTTGTTCTTCCCTGGGGAAGGCTTTCTCCACCCTCAGCATTCCTTGTGTGGGGCTGAGGCCTCCTGATCCATCCTCAGCTCACAACACCACGCCTTTGTAGTCACCATTGCTCAGCTGGTGCTTAGGCAGCCAAGTTGTTGAAACTTGATGAGTGTAGCTTCAGGCACTTCGAGAAAATACAGTCTGACAGCTAACTCCCTGTTCCTCTGGCTCTTACAATCTTTCCATCCCCTCTTCTGAGCCTGAGATGCAGGAGTTGTTTGGTAGATGTATCCATTGAGACTGGGCTCTGCAACCCTGCCTCTCATGGATTGCGGTTTTCTTCAATGTTCTCCTTCTGTTGCAAACAGAAGTTGCCTTGATGGGGCGGGGGAGAGGGAATGAGGACAGCACATGTCTGTGGGTAGAAGGACACATATTTTAGAATGCAGTTAGGGACCATGCTGATTTAATAAAGTGGCTGTTGTAGCTTCTCCTTCACGGTCCCTGACTTCATTAGCTCTGGGTGGTTGGCTATGTTTCCAGTAACATTTGCAGCATTATTTCCCTCTTGTTGAACAGGTCTTCAGTCCAATTAAAGAGCTATCTATTACTACCAAGGTATGTGTGCCAGTACTGCGCCGTAAGGGTTATTGTACCCTGCTGGTTGTTGTTGTCATCCATGGGCATCATAGCTGGCTAGGGCTACTGGTTGCTTCCCTTCTTTGGAAGCTTGCATGGTGCCTTCTAGTTTCATGAAATCTAGTCCTCAGAGAGGAGGCTTTAAGTCAGTTCCAGCTCAAGGGCCATTGGTTCCTTTGTCTAAAGTGTGTAGTGTTCACCCTCTTCCAGCTTCCATCCCTTTGTTCCCTAGGTGTCCCTAGTGCTAATAAAGACTGTTAAGGTGTTGGCAAAAATTAGGTTTAAACAGAGACTGAGCAATGATTGAGGACGTGAGAATCATTTTGATTTGCTCTTTCATCTATTAGATCAAGCATGGACAAGTGCTTCCATCACTGTCTCTCATGCAGTGAGAACCTTTCATTAACTTCAGAATGAGCAAAATGTGAGGCAGAAAACCAAGTCCCAGAAAAGATCTGAACAACTCAGCTTTAGAAGAAGAACTTGATGATCCCCTGGTCACCTTAGTGTGAAGATGTCTGTTCATGCTTCCTAAGTGTTTTTAGACTGTTTTCATGAGAAAACAAAACAAGACTATGGAGAGTTCATACCAAATGCCTCTAAGATTGGAGAATAAGATAATGGTGGTTTATTGCTGTTCCCTTGTTCCCATTGCTGAGGATTCCTTAGCAGGGATCATGACTGCTGTTGTCGAGAGATTAAATAGAGAACTGAGGAAAAACATCTCTCACCAAACAGTCTCCTGTCTGGTTTGGCTTTGGCCTTTGATGCTTGCTGTCCAGAGAATCTTCTGTATGGAAGCAGCTAGGACTCTCACTTTATCTCAACACTCTGAATGCCTGTGGCAATAAATCCCAAGGTGGTAGCTACAGCCAGAATGGTTCATGGAGCCACAGAGAGCTGTGGCTTCTAGAAAGCTGAACTGACTATATCCGTGATGTTATTTTTATTTTTATATTTTGGTCTGTTGTCTACTCCAGGGATTTCTAGGCTCCCAGAAGATGATTCCTCTGTCTTTTGTTAACTTACTGTCAATTCAGTGGCAAACCTTTTTATAGTTTGGAAGCTGGATATGTCAGTTTGCTTTTTTTCCCCTACAAATCCAGGTTTTGATAAATGATTCTGAGGTAGATAGTTCAAGACAGACCATTCTTTGAAAATGGATAAAGTAGCATTTTTTGCTATGCAATATTATTAGTATTGGATGAAAAATGGGCTGAATTTTAAAGCACTCTCCTACTACTGTTGATAAGTAACATAGCTAGATTTACCTTTGGTTGACACAATTAAAAATATCAGATAAAATATTTAAGTCAGTGACTTGTATAATCCTGGCCATGGAGTACTGAAGAAAATCCAGAAGTCAGAGGATTAAGAGATGGAATGCATACTTGCACAACCACTTTGGAAATCAGTATGGTGGTTTCTCAGAAAACTGGGAATCAACCTGCCTCAGGATCCAACAACACCACTCTTGGGCATATGCCCAAAAGATGTTCAATCATACTACAAAGACATTTGTTCAACTATGTTCATAGCAGCATTGTTTGTAATAGCCAGAACCAGGAAACAACCTAGATGCCCCCAACCAAAGAATGAATAAAAAAATATGGCATATTAGAGTACTACTCAGTAATAAAAAACAATAACATCTTGAATTTGCATGCAAATGGAACTAGAAAACACTATCTTGAGTGAGGTAACCCACTCACAAGTGGATACTAGCTATAAACAAAGGATATTGAGCCTATAGTTCATGATCCCAGAGAAGCTAAGGAACAAGGTGAACTTTAAGAAAAACATATATAGATCCACCTGGAGAGTCAAAATAGACAAGATTACCTACAAAACTGGGCATATGGGAGTGGGGAGAGAAGGAAGAGTAGAAAGAGAAGATGAGGGGAGAAGGGGAAGGGGAAGGAGAACTTGAGGGAATGGGATGGTTGAGATGGAGGGAAGACAGAGATGAGAGCAAGGAGAGAGATATCTTGATTGATGGAGCCATTATGAGGCTAGCAAGAAACCTGGCTGTAGAGAAATTCCCAGGAATCCACAAGGATGACCCCAGCTAAGACCCTAAGCAATAGAGGAGAAGGTGCCCGAACTGGCCTTGCCCTGTAGTCAGACTGATGAATATTTTAGTATCACCATACAACCATCATCCAGCAACTGATGGAAAAAGAGGCAGAGACCTGCATTGGAGCACTGGACTGAGCTCCCAAAGTCCAGGTGAAAAGTGGGAAGAGCGAGAATATATGCCAAGGAGTTAAAACCATGATGGGTACACCCACTGAAACAGTCTACCTGAGCTAATGGGAGCTCACGAACTCCAGCCAGACAGGGAAGGAGCAAGAATAGGTCCAATCTAGTCCCTCTGAATGTGGTTGACAGCTGCATGGCTGGGGCAGACTGGGGGGCCACTGGCAGTGGCACTAGGATTTATCCCTACTGTATGTGCTGGCTTTTTTGGAACCTATTCTCTTTGGATGGATACCTTGCTTAGCCTAGATATAGTAGGGAGGGTCTTGGACCTTCCCCAAAGTAATTTCTCTTATCCTCCCTGTGGAATGGATGGGGGCAGGGGTGAGGTAGAAGGGTAAGTCAAGGGAATGAGAGGAGGGGAAGAAGTGGGAACTTGGATTGATATGTATAATGAAAAAAAGATTGTTTTCTTTTTTAAAAAAATCAGAGAGGGGGGGCGTCACCTGGAGAGAGTGCAAGTAAGAAGATGTCACACAGGTGGAGCTCAGACGTCCTGAGCTGAAGCATTGGTAAGAAGAACTTGGGGGAGACCAAAGGGGGAAAGAGTTAGAACAATCACTTGAAATGAAGAGAGCTGTAGAGAGAAAGGGGGACCTTAGATCACTGCAGGAGATTCCCCACAAGGAATCAGCACTAGTGAGCAAAAGCTTTTGAGGAAACCAAGGGGAACAACATGCCAGGATTGAGGGCTGTTACTGTTTAAATATATTCCCTACAAATTCATATTGTGGAAGCTTAATTCCCAGTGTTGTATGTGTATGTATTTAGTGTAGGAAATAATTGGGGTGAGGTGAGGTCATGAGGCCAGAGCCTCTGTAATGGTAATAATGGCTTCTCAAGGAGGGGAGAGGTTGTACTAGCTAGCTTGCTGTCTGCCTATGATAGGTCCTCTGTTCATTCTGAGGAAGCACGAAGTCTCTCATCCTCTGGAACAACTTTCCGTGCTGTGCTCCCAGACTTCCCTATCTCTGGGCCTCTGAGGAATAATTTTTTTCATCACATATTAGTTAATTTTAATCATTTAGTGATAGCAACATCAAAGGGAAATGAGAAATGAGCTTGGCACTCAGACAAGGCTAGGGAGGTTGCCCATCCTAGTCATACTAGAAAGCCCCTAATCCATGAGGCATGGGGTAGACTAGTTTGGAAAATCTTCTTGGGTAGTGGGGAATTACTGGTACCAGTATCAGTGCCAACAAATTGTAAAGTAGCACTTTCTCCAAAAGTGTGTTTCCAGTCACTTAGCATTATTCCAGATAGAGCTGAAAAATACTTATAAGAATTAAAAACTCCAATAATCTACAATATCTGGCACCTCAAAACTGTAAAACAATTGTATTTAAAAGTAAGGTCACTATGCCGAGCTGCCCCACGGAGGAGTATTTCCATGCTTGGTTAAGTCAAATAATTGACTTGAGTGTAACATTTTGTACATAACAAACCAGAGGCTGCTAGACTCTGTGTTGTCTGTGTTGATCTTTGCTTTCGCTCCCCAGGAACAATTCATCTTTGATATCTGATACTGTTGAAACAAATAGATTTTCTTCTGTTTGCTAGCTCTGCATTGAATTACAGCGAGCTACAGTCAGCTATTATTCAACTACAGAATATGTTCTGAATAGTGGTCAGTGAAGGTATGTAAGTGAGGCACTGTTATTTTTTCTGAGATGACTGAATGACGAAGACTCAAAGCTCTTAGCGGGTAGTAAGGGCTACACTGCGGGCGGGGCAAGAGCTCAGCAGGTTTAAGGTCCAAAGCCTTTTAATCCCAGGGTGGTACATGCCAAGGGTGAAGAGAGCCTTATCCCATCAGCCGTGTGGCAGAGGCCAATGATGTAGGATGTTTTCATTCTCAGAGGTGAGAGTCTACACAGGTCCCTGTCTGGAGAGTGGCTCTGCAGCCCACAACTGAGCTCCACAGTTGAGCCTGGCTATCTCTTATCCTTCTGTAATTTTGACAGCTTTTAACTCGAGTCCCAGAGCTCTTTGTCTTATCCATTCCTCCCCAGCTCCGAGGGTCAGCCTGACACTCTAACCTCTGCTTATCTTTGTGAGACTTTTCCCTGTCAGAACAAGTTTGATTCACATTGATACAAACTGGGCCCAGATGTTGCCTGTGCACAAATGGAAATTTTTTTAACCCTCTATAATTTATTATATTCTTGTTGGCTAGAAAACCTATTTGTATAAAGTTTTGACTCGTATATCACAATGGAGTGTCCCTGTCATTATGTAATCAACATTTTGCTCTTGGGGGAAATTCAGACACAAGTAAAGGGTCAGCTTGGTGAAAACTGATTTCCTGCCAATGGTCTTGGAATGCTTAGGATGCTCCCAGCGGTAGGTAACTGCTGTGGATGGGGGATTGGACAGGAGTGGAGGAGTGGAGAGATTGGAAGTCAGCATCATCATCACAGTGATGGACTTCACGGTCACAACGATTCCCTTGATCCATTTATAGGATTTACCAGTTACAGCACAATCCCTGACAGAGTGCCTCAGGGGAGCTTATAATTTCAGTTTCCAGCAGTTATGCACCGAAAGAAATTCGAGGTTCTTTTCCTCCCCCAAAAGAAAGGAACAATGAGAGGAGATTAAGACTCTTGCTGCTACTGTCTCATGAGCTCAGGACTCTGATTTCTTGACACATCTAAGACTGGCAAAGCCAAGGACAAGCTTAAACTTTCTTCAGAGAAATGCGCTGAAACTTGATATAATCTAGGTGATGCTAATTATGAAACATCTTGCTGGGTTTGCCTTTGGTTGATAATTATGCTTTTCCGATGATGACAAGCAAAATAGGGTGGGGTGAGTGAATGGAATTGTTTCAGAGAAGCAGCAGCCTGCTGACAGGTCCTCAGATGGGAGGTGGTACTGTCAGAGAATTAGCCCGACCGTGGGAAAACAGTCAAGAGCATCGACTTTATCACAGCCTCCGTCTTTTCTTCCTCTCTCCTCCGCTTCTCTCTCTCTCTTTCATTCTCTCTTCCTCTCTCTTTCTTTCTTTTTCTTCCTTCCTTTCTTTTTCAATGTGCACATGTAGTTTTCTTTTTATTGATTTTTTTTCTCATTTTTTTATTAAAGATTTCCATCTCTTCCCCTCCTCCTCCCCCTTCCCTCCCCTCCCTTCCACCCATACCCCCACTCCACCCCTCTCCAAAGACAAAGAGCCATCAGGGTTCCCTTCACTATGTTAAGTCCAAGGTCCTCCCAGCTCCCCCTAAGTCCAGGAAGGTGAGCAACCAAACTGACAAGGCTCACAGTGAGCCCGTCCATGCTGTAGAGTTCATGTTCATTGCCATTGTCCTTGGTTTCTCAGTCCTCCTCCACCGTCAGCCACTTTTTATTGAGCTCTACATTTTTTTTCTGCTCCCCTCCCTGCCTCTCCCCTCCCCTTCAACCCTCTCCCAAGGTCCCCATGTTCCCGATTTACTCAGGAGATCTTGACTTTTTCTACTTCCCATGTAGATTAGATCTGCACATGTAGTTTTAATTAGTTTTTTTTTTTTCTTACAATACATTAACTTCTAGGCATAATAAGGAGAAAAAGACTAGGACAATATTTATTAGACTTGAGACTGAAATTCTAATAGAAGGTTGACAAGATAAACCCAATTAAGCCTAACAATCCTTGCAATGTGATGACTACTAATTATTGGTTGTGGCTCTACTTAGATGACATCCACATTCTACCCTGTATACTTACTGTAGGCTGTTTTCTACATAATGCAGATTGGGTTTTTCCTTTTCTTTGTGGAAAAAAAAATACAAGCAAAGGACTAGTAAGTTAAAAAAAAAATCCAAACAAAGTGTTATGAGACTAAAAAAAAATTCTCCGAAAGCATTATTGAGTGTGTTATGTGCTGACCATCCACTGCTGGGAACGGGGCCTTCCCAAGATGGGTTTGTATAAGCAGTGATATGCCATTGGAGAAAAGTAATTTTTTTTCGTGAACTGTTGTCAATTGGAGATAGATTCTGGGTTATGGATGGGAGCTCATATCTACTTCCCCTCTCAACACCGAGAGCTCATCTGGCCTGGATCCTGGAAGGCCCTGTGTGTGCTGCCACAGGCTCTGTGAGTTCATACGTGCATCCATCTTTTGTCTGGAAGGCATTGTTTTCTTGGTGTCTTCCACCCCTACTGACTCCTACTGTCATTCTGAAGCACCGTGTGCCCAGTCTTGTGTTTACCACCCCACTAGTTTCTCTTTCCTACATTCTCATACCATTTTCCAAACCTGCAATTGTCTTTCAGAACTTCCTGCTGGTCCCATTCAAGCAGAAATTGCACAAAATTCTGGAGACTCTGATGACCTTCCTCATTTGTTTGAATCTTGTGTTGGACTTCTAGGAGAATTTGCAAGCCATTGCAGAGAGCCTTCCTTAGTTCTGCTGTGGATGGGGAATTGGACAGGAGTGGAGGGGTGGGGAGATTGGAAGTCAGCATCATCATCACAGTGATGGACTTCACGGTCACAACGATTCCCTTGATCCATTTATAGGATTTACCAGTTACAGCACAATCCCAGACAGAGTGCCTCAGGGGAGCTTATAATTTCAGTTTCCAGCAGTTATGCACCGAAAGAGATTCGAGGTTCTTTTCCTCCCCCAAAAGAAAGGAACAATCAGAGGAGATTAAGACTCTTGCTGCTACTGTCTCATGAGTAATTTTTTTTCATTTATACAGATTTCAAAAAGTTAGGAATGGAAGGAGCTCAATTAAGGGGACATCTTGATGATTTTGAGGTGCCCTTGTCCCAGATGTGTAATTTAGCCATTGAGGAGGGTACCCTCAATGTGAACATGGACGTGTCAGCTCTTACACTGAACCGCTGCAGAACTAGGTTTCCATGTCTTACCAGTTCCTGGTAATGTCAAGTCGTGAGACTTGTTGACAGACAAGGCTGTGGGATACTGATAAGGAATGTAGTAAGGCCTGGGAAGGCAAGTGTGCATGAAATATCAGGGGCTAGAAGGGCAACAGTTTTCCTTTCACTATGTGGCATAGTTTCAGTTATTTGCTATGCTTTGTTTTGCAAATGGAGCTTACACTCCCTGAAGCTCAGCTGTCCTTTCCTCTTACTGGCTCACAGAGTATTTGTAGGGGATAAACTGTCATTCTTCCTTAAGTGAGCTGAGGAGAACTTAGACAAAGAGTTGGAAAGCCCACTCCTTTGTCTTAACTGAGTTAATCCCCCTTAATATGTTTTTGGAGGATATTTCCTTTCTAGAATAAATTACATACTTATTTAGAGTGTCTAACCCAGTTATTCAGTTGTTGGCAATATGCATTACCTCTAGCCCCAAGGGGATCTTCTGATCTCTAAACACACACACATACACATACACACACGCATACACACACACACACACACACACACACACACACACATCAATCATTTTCCAAATATCCTTTTTTATGATAAGACGTTCCCCCATGTATAGACGTGTTCCACCTACACCCCACTAATTTTGTCTTACTGGTAGACCCAAATGCTGAAGTCACTGACTCTTGTTTGTTCCTTGGTTTTCTTAATTTCTATACATACAGCTCAGGTGGAGGGTGCAGTCTGAAGTATTTATCTCATCCCCTTCCTTGGGTTGGAATGAATGTGAGGTGGTTGACTTGGTCGGTTGGCCCAGGTAAGAGAGGCAGACCCATAGCGGGTCAGCATTCCAATGGTAGCCTCCGCCTTTTTCTGTTTACATGCTGGGACCTAAGTGAGATGGCTGAAATGACTAATCAGAACGCAGATTTGGTGAGAGAAAAAGCAAATGCGAGTAATTACTCTTCAGTGATGAAGGAAGCACCAGTTAACTGACTCACCCTCACTTCCTGATGAAAATCTCCTCGTCCTCTGGCAAAGCGGCAGCTTCACACCTGGACCAATAACCAGGCTTGTGTGTCCGATGGCATTCACTGAAGAGTGCTACGGGTCAGGTTTCTATAGGACGAGTCGGGGTGGGGGCCGCTGGCAGCAAGTGAGATGTGCGGAAAAACTGGGAACAGGAGGAAGGAAAGAGAACGAGGAGCGGAGCTGGTGCAAGGCTGATGGAGTGGAACCGACTTTTCCTGGGTGACGAGTAACATCTCTCAGGCTAGAGTTACTTTTCAGCGCATCTTTAGCACTCACAACCCGTGGGGACTCATGCAAAAGTAAACGTGCAGTAATTTTAAACATTCTCAAATAGTTTCTTTTGAACAGAGATGTGTGCGGGTGAATGTGTTTGTGTATGTGTGCTTTAATATGTCTGTGAATGCATGTGCATGTAAAAATGTATGTGAGCGACTATGAGTGCGTGAGTGTGTGGGGTGTGTGTGAGCGTGTGGGGTATGTGGGGTGTGTGTGAGTGTGGGGAGTGTGTATGAGAGTGTGTGGGGGTGTGTGAGTGTGTGGGGTATATGTGAGCGTGGGGAGTGTGTATGACAGTGTGTGGGGTGTGTGAGTGTGTGTGGGGGATGTGATTGTGGGGGGTGTGAGTGTGGGGGTGTGTGAGTGTGTGGGGTGTGTGGAGTG
Source organism: Arvicola amphibius (assembly GCF_903992535.2). Classification (NCBI taxonomy): domain Eukaryota; kingdom Metazoa; phylum Chordata; class Mammalia; order Rodentia; family Cricetidae; genus Arvicola; species Arvicola amphibius. The sequence goes on from NC_052056.1 coordinate 38,320,930, forward strand.
TGAGGTATGTGTATGTGAGGTGTGTGAATATGTGGGAGGTTGTGAGCGTGTGGGGTGTGTGAGCGTGTGGGGTGTGTGAGCGTGTAGGGTGTGTGTGGGGGGGTGTGAGGGTGTGGGGTGTGTGGAGTGTGGGGTGTGTGTGTATGTGGGGTGTGTGTGTGGGGTGTGTGAGTATGTGGGGGGTATGGAGTGTGTGAGTAGGTGGGGTGTGTGGGGTGTGTGGGGTGTGTGGAGTGTGGGGGGTGTGTGTATGTGGGGTGTGTGAGTGTGTGGGGTGTGTGAGTATGTGGGGGGTATGGGGAGTATGGGGTGTGTGGGGTGTGTGAGAGTGTGTGACTGTAAGGTGAGACGCATTAGCCTACCATTATTTATTCCATAAACACTTCAGCATTAACTCCTAACAAAGCCTGGACTGTAGATGCTCCAGTCTTACCACTCCTGTGCCAGTCTGCAGGGCTTGTGGAGGGAAACTGAGCCAGCTTAACACCTTAGTAGACAGATGTGGACTGTGGCAGTTAACAGTTTACTGTGTCTCAAAAAAACAGGTTAATTCATGATATATAAAATACATATTTTGGTTCATATAATCATAGTCTGAATGCAGACTTTACCATGCATTGGAGAACTTGTGCAAGCAACTTAACCTCTGGACTTCAGTTCTTTCACTTGTAAAGGGTGTGAGGTCAGCTTCTCAGGGCGGTGAGCATCTAAGGAGGTGATGTGAGCAAACAGCCTATCGCACCATCTACCACATGGCAGCATCACAATGAAATCTAGAGTCTGCCAGCTCCTCTTCTAGCTCCATACTCTGCCATTAGGACTATGGCCTGCCCAGTTAGACTCTTAGAATCACAAGTATCTCCCTACTTGGCTTCTTGTGAATTGTGGCTAATTGAGGCAAAGCTGGACCTACCTAATCCTAATGGGCCTGTGGAAGTACCATTTATTTTTATGTAAGACTCTACCATTGCTATTTGCCAGGCAGAGAAGACATTAAAGCTATATATCTTTAATGATGAATTTTATTTCATATGATTTCTGTGACATTTTCCCTTTCTGGGACTGTGAAGGGTCTTAAAACGGAACTATAAAGCCTGCCATCCACTCTAACTTTCTATCCACATTTTCAATCCATCCCTCATTTTATCCACCCATTATTTATCCATCCATCTGCCTCATACTTCACCCATCTGTGTATCCAAGGCTTTCATATGGAAATATTTAGTACAAGCGAGTCTGAGCAGTAGGAATCTGGCAGTGAGGACGAATACAAGAGAAATCCTTCATTCCTAACACAAGCTTTATAGGCCATTCTTTCTTATAAAGAAAAGGGTGTGGGACATAATAACACAATGACTTAGTAAGGAATTATGCAGCATATTAAAAGACATTTGCTATAGAGAAAATAAGTAGAAAAAAGAGATGAGGTACTGGGGCAATTTTTAAAATATGGTGATGTCAGAAAATCGCTTGGAACAAAGCTTTAGCGGGAAGAGGATGCCAAGCCAGGGAGCTGCAAGTTCCAATGCCCCGAGGAGGAGGCAAGTCTGGCATGTTTGAGGAGGAGCAGGAAGGCAGTGTTGCTGCTGGGAATGGGACTCTGAGTAGGAGAGGCTGAAGAAGTGATGATCTAGTTTCCGTGGCTCATGGCAGGGGCGAGTCCTTGTGCGGACTTGGGCTTGACTTGCGCATCAGCACAGCAGCGCTGGCTCCAGCATTGCGAATTATCTGACGAGGCCAAGGCAAGACTGAGTCCAGCTGGGAGATTGTTTTAGTTACCATTCTATTGCTGTGAAGCGCCATCAGGACCAAGGCAATGTATAAAAGGAGGCATTTCATTGGGTGCTTGCTTACAGTTTCAGCGGGTTACTCTGTGACTAATACGGTGGGGAAAGAGGCAGCAAGCAGGCGGGTGTGGAGGTGGAGCATAGCTATAGCTGAGAGCTTACACCTGATCCATAAGCACATGGCAGAGACAGAGCAAGACTGAGCCTCCCATGGGCTTTTTAACCTAAAAACACACCCCTGGTGGCATACCTCCTCCACAAAGACTGCCACACCTTCTAACCCTTCCCAAAATGGTTCCACCCACTAGGGACCTAGTATTTATATGTAGGAAGTGGTGGGGGCCATTAGCAATTCAGACCACCTTGGGACCATTGTAATGGCCAGCACCGGCATGGTGGCAGTGGAGGTGATGAGAACTGGCAGATCTCGGGTGTATTGGGGGTATTTTCAGTGGGTTGGATTGGGAGGTGAGAGCCAATGCAGAATCAAGGATGACTAAGTTTTGTAGTAAGCAGGTCCACCCTAGTCAGGTATGTTAGGAGGTATGTTCTGGTCAGTCATCAATTGAAGAGGCAGGCTACACACTTGGGTAGAGAAGCTGAGTAGAAAGAAGCTAAGCATTAAGGGGGGAAGTCTGGCCTGAGCTTAGGGATTTAGGAGAAGTGTGCACATGGCACGGTATTTCAAACTGTGAAGCAGCATGAACCCCCAGAACTGAACAAAGACAGAAAAGCCTAACAGAAGCACCCCTCAGAAATGCCAGTTTTGAGAAATTAGACATTAGAAATTAGACATTAGGAATTAGACATTAGGAGACAAGAAAAGAAGTGGCCAGACAGAAGAAAGCTGATGGGAAGCGAATTTTCACGAATGAGGCAGTGTTCGGCTCTGCTAAGTTCTGGTAGCAGCTCAGGTGAAATGGAGCTGAGATGGTGCCACCGAGCATGGGAGTGGCAGGCTCTGTTGACCTGTTGGTGAAGGACAAATGATCTCAGAATGAGGCGGGGCACAGTGAAGGCAGAGGCCATCAAATTGCTGCCAAGATTCCTGCTGCCCCCAAACAGAAGATCCTAACCCCTTCGAGTTCCATTCTCTCGCCCTCTATTATTTTGCTAACTCTGTTTCTCTTTGTCAGCCCCTTGGAAGGAGCTGATCTGGGATTCCCTGCTTTGTCTACAGCCTCTGTTGAGTCCAGAGCCTGCAGCTACTTCCAACTCTGCACAGTGACAGAAAGGTTGTCATAGTTCAGATCGAGAGGGGGTCCTTCATGGCATGGCTGTGCACATCACCTTAGGATGGGAGGCAAAGACCCTGCTAGGAGCTAAATTCTGTCTGCCGAGTGCTCAGGCTCCTACAGCAATGTGGATAAATAGGGCCCAGGCCAAGGCTGTTTCTGAATGAAGTGGGACATGATACAGGCGAACTGTAGGCTCTTCTGAGCTCACCATGGCAGGACTTACTTTCCTCTCAGATGAGGCATCTTCCTGTCTGGACCTGCGGCAGTGCAAGTCAGCTTGAGTATTTCTACACATACCCTGTGGTTGTCTGTCCTGTCACATTGTGCCAGCTGGGTCTGGCATCTTGTTGCCCGTGCAGGCTATATAGGAAGGGAATGAGGCCAGAGTAGCTCAGACAGGTGACCTGGCTCCTGGTGGGGTCATCAGGTAATACTTGACACTTTCAGCTCATGACTGCAAAATGTCTCTGTGGCCAGCTCATATAGAAGAGTGGTGTGGATTTTCTAAATGCTGATTTGCTGGCTGGGGTTGGTTTGGGAGTTTTGTCATAGGGCTTCCCTAAGCTTCTTCTGAGGTAGCTATTGTTCTCCAGTGATCTCGGATGGCTTATCCTGGTGTCATGCCTACAAGTAAAATAAGGAAAAACTATTGTGAAATATATTAAAAATATATTTAATATATTAAAAATAGTTTAAGCTGTTTTACATTTGTTTATGCTGTGGGATATTTGTTTAATGGTGCAAAGATATGTTGTATTCTTATGTTGCATTAGTTTAAATCTGTAAAGCTGTGTTGCTTTGCCTGTCTAAAACACCTGATTGGTCTAATAAAGAGCTGAATGGCCAATAGCTGGGCAGGAGAGAGAAATAGGCAGGGCTGATGGGAAGAGAGAATAAATATAAGAGAACAAGGAGAAGGAGGAGAGAGAAAAGGGAAAGGAGAGGAGGTGACCAGGGGCCAGCCACTCAGCCACACAACCACCCATGGAGTAAGAGGTATATAGAATAGAGAATGGTAAAAGCCCAAAGGCAAAAGGTAGTCAGGAGTATTTAAGAAAAGCTGACAAGAAACAAGCCAAGCTAAGGCTGGGCATCATAAGTAAGAATAAGACTTCGTGTATTTATTTGGGAGCTGGGTGGCAGGACCCCAGAGCAAAGGGTAAAAACAAAACAACAACAAAAAAACAATTAAAAAAAAGACTGCCCAACTCCTGAACAGACAGTATTGAAAAGTGAACATCGGTGATTGTAACTCAACTTCCCCGAGGATATAAACCCTTCATCTACCCCTCTCTACTTCTATACTCACCAGGTTTGTGGTCACTTCATTTTTGGAGGTCACGCCTCCTGGGCCTTTTGTGGTTAGAATGGGAGGTGGGATGTGCTAGGCAAAGGCTGGCTTTAACCTTCATCTGTTACTCAAGGTTATGTGGGAGATGTATGCTCAGACCCTCAAATTGTTGGTGTCTCAGAACTTAATTTTTCTTGCTTTCTTTGACTTTTCTCTTGTGACTGTTGTTATTTTTAATACTGAGGCTACATTGCCCCACCTTCCATCCGAATTCCAAAAGCAGATTGCTTCTGCCCTGCACTGTTGTTTCAGAGCTGTTAGGCTAGGTCCTGCCTGGTGTCATCGCCACTGTGTTCTATCAGCTCGGCCCTCTTCATTGGAATCGTTTCCTGTATTTGCTCTAATTATTAACCTGTGGATGGCAGACGTTAATGGCTTCATTGACATTCTGGGCATGCGTACATTATGCACTGATCGTGTCCGTCTACCTTCCTACTCTCCTCTCTTCTCTTGTCTGCCCTTCCCCTTCACAACTCTCTCACCTTTTCTGTTTCTGATTTCTTTCCCTTAAAGTCCTGCACATCCATTTTTCTGCAAATGACTGGATTTCTTCCTCATACATATTGCATCTATAATAATTTTATACATCTATTGGAAAGTCCCATAGCCACGATCTATTTTTTTATCTGACTTGATTAGTGTTTGGCAAGCATGGACATACAGGTATCTCTAATATGCCCATTTCATTTCCTTTGATATGTGTATCTAGCAGTGGTAGAGCTGCATGATATGGGACTTCAATTCTTAGTTTTTGAAGAACCTCCGTGTTAATATTTCTGAAGTCAGTGCAGATTTACACACCCACCAACAGTATGTAAGTGTTCTTTCGTGCCCTCAGAAGTATTTATTATTTTCTTGTTGGTTGATTGAGTTTTGAAATTTCATACTGGAATAAGTTGTATATTGATTTGTTCTCTCTATGTTCCCCACCTTTCCCTTCTGTGCATCCCTTTCACTTTGAATTGTTTTTTCTTGTTGATAACAGTTGACATGCAATGATATCTCATTATGATTCCGATTTTCGTTTCCATAATGGATGGCAAAAGATATTTTTAGCATTTTTCCAATATGTTTGTCGGCCATTTGCCCATATTTTTAAGAAGTGTCTATTTGACCATTTGACCATTTTTAATTGCATTATTTCTTGTTAAGCTCTTGAAGTAAATTATCCATGCTGGGTGTTGATGCTCTTTCTGAGAAAACTGGCAGTGGCCAACTGCCCTCTTCGCTGCAGGCTGTTCCTTCATTCTTCCGATTGTTCCTTTGTTGGCACAGAAGCCTCTAAATCTGAAATAATCCCATTTGTGGGGTCTTCCTGTCCTTTGTGTTTGAAATTCCTGAAATGAAATCATTGCTTTTGCCAGCTATAAAGTGGTCTTCTTGTGTTTTCCTCTGGTATTTTCAGTATTTCAGGTCTGACTTAGGTTTTTGGTCTGTTTGGGGCTAATTTTTGTAGGTGTTGAGGGATAGTAGTATTCAGTGTTCTCCATGTGGATATGCAAATTTCCCAGCAGAATTTGCTGAAACTCTCCATCCTTTGGTATTCATTTTTTGTTAACTTCTTCAAAAATCGGTTGGCTGAGTATGTATGGGTTTATTTATTCTGGGTTCTTTATCCCATTCCAAACCTCTATATATCTGCTAGGATGACCTCTTCTCTTCTCTTCTCTTCTCTTCTCTTCTCTTCTCTTCTCTTCTCTTCTCTTCTCTTCTCTTCTCTTCTCTTCTCTTCTCTTCTCTTCTCTCTCCTTCCTTCCTTCCTTCCTTCCTTCCTTCTTTCTTTCTTTCTTTCTTTCTTTCTTTCTTTCTTTCTTTCTTTCTTTCTTTGTGATGCCCTTCTTATTAAGTGAAAATGATAACACATCTTGATGCACTGGTTTGTTACATAATGTCGATTTTATTGCCAGCTGGGCTCTGTAGTGTAGTAACACTGTGGCTTTGTTGGTAGTGATTGGTAGGTCTTAGCACAATGCTTACCCTATGAGAGTTGGTATGACTCACTTCCCTGTAGGACTTACAAGAGCTGGAACACCTAGTCATTTAGGCAACTATGGTCAGGAGAGCAGTATATGAGGAGGGTACTCTCTGTGGTTACTTACACAATGGAATGGGTAGCCTATCAAGTGATGGAATTTTCCCTAGGCCATGTTGTTACTGGTTAAAGTGATTCTGGATCATGATGAAAAGTACTTGAAGCTCTTATCTACTGATTAGACATGCAGCAGATTCATGGGGAGATGTGAGGGCTGAAATCATAGCTCTTCCAGCGTGACAATCACGTACGGCCTCGTCAGCAGGCACATCTGATAAGCTTGGGTTTGACAAGTATAGAGGACCCACACAAATGCACTGTCAGCAAAAATTGTGCAATTCTTCTCTCTGGCTTTGTCTCTGGGTGTGTCTTTCTAGGAGTAAGACCTTGCTGCGCCCCCTTGAGAAAAAGTTGATCGCAGAGAGCTTTTACCTGTCCCCCCTCCATCTCCCTGTAGGTTGAAGCATCTTTCAGGATTTGAATACTAAGTTAAGAGTTGTGTATGATTCATCTTAACTACAATGAGAATGAGCTCAGTTTGCAAGGCACTGGGTTTGAACTACAATCCAACAAAAAATAAAATAAAACATCAACAACAACAGAAAAGAAGAAGAAGTAAAAAAAAATACTAAAAAGAACAAAGAAGAAGGAGGAGTAGAAGGAAAAGGAGAAGAAGAAAAAGAAGACAAATTCTCCTGGTAGAGAAGCTGGGACCAATGAAGAATGGGAGGGGCAGATTGTTATCTACACTAAACTCAACTTCTCTCTCCGCCTTCTTAGGCTGGGTGCCTTGGGTACTGGCCAGGGGCTTGCACTGCTGTATGCATGTAGACTTATTTACACAGACACACACCCTGAATTCTTTTAGTCATCGCACCCAACAAATATCAAGCAGGAGCGAGTTGCAGGTGAAGCAAACTTGAACTTGCTCTTAATTGGGTTTCAGGGTGAAAGGAGTTAACACACAATGTGGGCTATGCCAAACCGAGATTATGGAGTGTCATATGTATGTATGTATGTATATATGTATGTATGTACATATGTACTTATTTATTTTGTTTCACGGTACGGAATCATGCCAGAGCTAGTCCCTAGGCCACTCTGAAGGCAGTTAAGGCCAATAGAACCACAGAGTTCCATGTTGGAAGGGTAGGGCAGTGAGTGGCTGCTGAGTCTGCTGCCTTCCATCCTGGTATCTTCAGTCATGGGATCTAGGGGAAGATTCAACTTGTAAGTAGTCATGTCTTGGGGCTGTTGGGAAGTTCCATGACTTGCCGATTCTAGAGGCCAATATTACTCTCTCCCTCCCACAGCATTGTAGCTTACAACCCTACGTCATAGACCTCTAAGGGTAAAGTTATTCTCCAGAACTAAGACATTGTTGAGCATTCCCCTCTTCAGGTTGTGAGGTGTAATATCCATGAGGTCCTAAAATGAGAATATGCTGTCCTCTCTTCCCACAGCCCAAATAGGATCAGCTCAAACTACAGGACCCTTCTCAAAACAGCTCTGGGCTTCAACACTGAGAGAGTTCACCAAGAGACACTGGGTTACTGAGTATTTTGCTTCTGCTGGGTGCTGTGGTTCTGATTTCTGGGAATTCTGCAGTGAAAATGAAAACTGGCATAGCTGAGCTTACCAGTTGTCTTAGGTTTCCTGTTGCTGCAAAGAGACACGATGACCATGGCAAATCTAATAAAGGAAAGCATTTAATTGAGGTGGCTCGCTTGCTGTTCAGAGGTTCAGTTCCTTATCATCATGGCAGGACATAGTGGTGTGCAATCAGACATGATGCTAAAGAAGTACCTGAGAGCCCTACATCTTGCATGCAACGAGAAATGGTCAGAGACACTATGTGATATCTTGAGCCTATATGAGACCTCAAAGCCCACCTCCACAGTGACACACTTCCTCCAACAAGACCACACCTACTCCACAAGGCCACACTTCCTAATACTGCTGCTCTCTTTTGGGGTGATTTTCTTTCAAACCACCACACCAGTCTTGGAGAGGAAGGTCGAAAAAAGCAGCACAAGTTAAACAAACAATAGAAAATTTCACATTTTAATACTTACCATGAAGATTAGTCTCCAGATATAATGATTCAACTTAGAATCTTTGAGAAGAAAGCCTCCAGAGGAAGCCCCACCAATGCTGAGCCCTGAGAGAGCCTCTTCCCATATGGAGTTGAGGAAAGTAGAGACAGCCTGCCAGGGACTACCTACTGATTCACCCAGCATCTGCTTGTCATTAAAACCCACAGTGCTGACAGAACCATGCAGGCTCCCTGACTCCTCGAAACCTGTGTTCTGGTGAGAAGAAAAGGCTGGGACCTTGTGGGCAGAGGGCAGGACTTGGACTCCCCTGTCTCCTTTTTTCTCATGAACAGCTATCACAGAGCGCAGGCTCAATGGTGCAAATTCTTTGGAGCAATGTGTTCTTCCTTCCAAGCAGTTGGTAGATAGCATGCATATATTAGTCCCTTTACTTCCTCTTCCCACCCTGGTCTGAGTCAGACTTCTCGTCTCAGAAATAAGCATCTGCCATAAATGCTCAACTGGTTTCCTCGCCTGCAGCATTTCTCTCCTCTTCCTATATCCCAGGCATGCCTATCATCTGAATCTTGTTGAAAGATCTTTGAAGCATATATCTTCCTTTCTCCAGAGCTTTTTCTGGCAGCATCCTGCCAGAGGATCAGCTTGCTGTGATGTGCTGTCCTTATTTTCCTCTTTTCCCTTCTCTTCTCAGGATTAGGGAAGCACGGCCTGCTGGGTTTGTAAATTTGTACCCCTCCCCCGCCATCTACTAGTTTTAGACTGCAGTAGACCCGTCACACCAATCCATGGACAAAGAACCAGGTGTTTAAGGCCTCTCTTAAGCAATTTAAGTAGTGACTCTATGGGGAAGGAAAGCATTAATATCCTCGAAGTCACAGAAGGAAAAGGAGTTATTGTAGGAAGAATATCATTTCTCAGTGTTTGTAGATCCAGTTATAAAAATCACATATCATCCATTTGTGTGTCAGGAGGTTAAAATGCATCAAAATGATGAGATGCATCCTTCCAAGGAATCACTGAGCTCAGTCAGCAACGTGTTTTCTACTTTCTTCAGGGAATATGGCGTGTGTGGCAGTTGGCATACATGTGGTCTAGACTCACTGAATAATAAATGTCTGTAAAATAAGAACAAATGAAAGCCAATGAAAAGGTAAAGTTTCGACAACTCTTTTAAAACTGTCTATATATTAATTAGTTTCATTATTATTATTATTATTATTATTATTATTATTACTATTACAAATTATCCCCTCCTCCCCTCCTCCCATTTCCCTCCCCCTCCTTCCATTCCCCATTCCCCTCCCACTCCCTCTCCAGTCCAAAGAGCAGTCAGGGTTCCCTGCCCTGTGGGAAGTCCAAGGTCCTCCCCCCTCCATCCAGGTCTAGGAAGGTGAGCATCCAAACAGACTAGGTTCCCACAAAGCCAGAACATGGAGTAGACTTAAAACCCAGTGCCATTGTCCTTGGCTTCTCAGTCAGCCCTCCATGTAAGCCACATTCAGAGAGTCCAGTTTGATCACATGCTACATCAGAGCCAGTCCAGCTGGCCTTGGTGAGTTCCCATTAGATTGGCCCCACCATCACAGTGGGTGGGCGCACCCCTCGTGGACCTGACTTCCTTGCTCATGTTCTCTCTCTTACTGCTCCTCATTTGGACCTTGGGAGCTCAGTCCAGTGCTCCAATGTGGGTCTCTGTCTCTATCTCCATCCATCGCCAGGTGAAGGTTCTATGGTGGTATATAAGATATTCATCAGAGTTGCTATAGTATAGGGCCAGTTCAGGCACCCTCTCCTCAGCTACTCAAGGAACAAGCTGGGGACATCTCCTTGGATACCTGGAAACCCCTCTAGAGTCTGGTCTCTTGCCAACCCTTAAATGGCTCCCTTAATTAAGATATATACTTCCCTGCTCCCATATCCACTCCTCCTCCATCCCAGCTGTCCCATTTGACAGGAAAAGAAATAAAACAACAGCCGGGACTCAGAAGTTCTCTTGTACTCTCCATTCTTGTGCTAGTTATTTCTCATCTCACTATGACAAAATACCCAGTTGGGACTAATTAACAGCAGGAAATGTTGGCTTTGCTTGCATCATGGTATTGTATGTGGTAGAGGTTGTTTCATCTTGTGTTGGACAGACAGCAGGGAAAGCAAGCAAGGGAGTTAGGACCTTCACAAGGACATCCTGTGTCTTCCAATGAGCCCTACCCTCTAGGGCTCCAGAAATCCCGAAACAGCACTACTGGGTAGAAATAAATTGGTTAACATGTGAGTCTATCAGGGACATTTCATATTCAAGCCATAACTCTCCTCCTCTCATCTCCAAAGGCTAATGGCCATCTCATAATGTACAATCTATTTAGATAGTCTCCAAGAGTATCCAAAGCCTTAACATGTTCAACTTTACTCAAAAGGCCAAATTCGTTGTCTTTTATGATGTTCAGCTGAGTGACTTATAAATAACAATAATGAAAAGCCTCATGTCCCTAAGATACTATGGAACAAAATAAACTTTCTCACTCCAAATGATAGGAATGGGAGATAAAAACCAGGTAGTAGACCAAAGCAAGAACCTAGGGTTGGTGGGATGGGCCAGCAGGTAAAGGTACTTGCCAAGCCTGATTCAATCTCCAGGTCCTACACGGTAGAAGGATGGAACTGAAACTGAACATAAGTTGTTCTCTTCTGTGTTGCATTTTCCCCAACACACACACACACACACACACACATACACACACGGAGAAAAAAGATGGAGAGAGAGAGAGAGAGAGAGAGAGAGAGAGAGAATATAATCATTGATTGTCCTTACCTCTCTACATTCCTATTGGCATTTGGTCATCTGTGTTCTTGCTAGAATTACTCAACAAGTTCTGCTCTAGTATTTAATGACTTCCTGATCTTCAATGTCCACTTCTCCATAATCTTCTAAATTTCTCCTGTAAACTAGTTCTGATGGTCTCTGACTAATATGGTCAAGTGGATACAGAAATGCCAACAATGTACTGGTAATTTTATGATTTAATTAGTATTCATATATCACATTTATCATTTATATATTTATCATTACTGTGATAAAATACCTGACATAAGCCCTTTAAAGGAAGAGAAAATATTTTTGACTCATGGTTTCAGGTTTAGTCCACGGTCTCCTTGGGCAGAAGAACATGGATAGGAGAGTGTGGCAGAGGGTTTTCATCTCATGAAAGACAAGAAGAAGAGAGAGCAAGGGAAGGTCTAGAGATTAGGTATAAACTTCAAAGGTATGCTCCCAGTGACCTAGCTGCTCCAGTAAGCTCCACATTTGTGTTTCCAAAATTTTCAAAAATAGAGCCACCAGCTAGAAACCACCATGAAATGCATGACAATGGTAGGCATTTAATATTTAGACCACAACAATTCTCTGTTGTATGCTGTAAACTCGTTGAAAAGAGCAGTCAGTTAACACAGCACTCATCACACTAGAACACCCCTATGACTGCCTCCTTACCCTGGACCCCAAGACTTTGCTCTCAACTTTGTCCATTTATGACTGCCTTTTGTCCAAGAAACTTTTTTATGAATCAGGCATGCAGGAGTGAGAAATGGATAAACAGCACACATGATTGTTGATAATATCATGAAAGTTATTTTAAAACAGTTCTTTGGTATACATATAAATGTCTCACCATCAAAATAGGTAGAAGATAACTGAGTTACTAATATTCTTGCCACAGGAACCTGAGAACTAACACATGTACACATGCTCATAAACATCAAATATGTAGACAAAGAGATTGAAATAAAATTTGTATACCAATGAAGCAGATGTGCTTGTTTATTTTTGCATAAACAGTTGCATCCTGGGGTCTAGAGATAGGGCTCAGAGGTTAGGAGTAGTAACTGCTTTTGCAATGGACACGGATTTAGATCCTTAAATCTGTAACACCAGTCTCAGGGAATCCGATGTCCTTCCTGGTCTCCACAAGCACTGAAAGCGTGTAGTACACAGACATGCATTCAGTCAAACCATCCGTACACATTAAATATAAATCAAAAGGATCATACCTTGGCTAAATATTTGATAATGCAGGACACTGGATATCTTAACCATTTTCAAAATTAATCAATATTTTGATTTGATAATTGTCAATATTGAGAATGCCACGCTGTCTAAATATGTAATATAAAACAACAGAAGTGTGCTTAGGACCATTTGATTAATTGTTGGAAATTCTATCTAATCCCAAGTTAAAAGTAATTTAATAGCTTTTTTTTTTATAAAACTTAAGCTAGCAGCTCAAACAGCAATTTTCGATATCAAATATTTTAACATTAATCCCAATTCAAGATGTGCTTATTTGATATTTGCATGGTGAGGAATGACAGTAAGAAAACATTAAAAGCCTTTGATTCCATATTCAAACCATTATGTTTCATAGGAGAAAAACTTTGAAATTCCAGCGAAAATACCCATGATAAGTCATAGCAAAATAATGATGTTGACTCTGAGCTGAAGTGTTTCGAGGTTCGTTGGTGTTGAGTCACATGACAGCAGGTTCTGTGTAATATGCACTTGTTTCAGGTTTAGCAATGGGGATGCAGTGAAGCTAGAGATAGGAGCCTCCAGAAACATCTGGACTTAATTAGATGCTTTACTGTTTAATTAATTATCGGTCATTGAATATTCAAAACCCTTTTACTCTGAGCAAGTTTTCCACAACCTCTGTGCTCTGTTATATGACTCCAGGCGGCATTGTGGTGCACAGTTTAGGAAGCCGGACCTTATACGACTTGTTTTGATCCAGGAAAGAACAATGATCTAATTGCTCTGGTGCCAGAGTGCTGACAATCCCCAAGAGTTTAGAAGCATGGGAATCATCATTGACCAATCAAATCATCCTTGATATATATTATATAGAAGGTTTTTACATTGGAAGACCTCTAGGATCCTATCTCACCTCATCCTGCAATTTTGGGATATACTTTTGGTGTTTGTTCGTCGATGAAAAAGACATATTCTCAATTCATGTGGCCTCTGGAAATGGAACCTTGGCCCAGCTATACCCATCTTACCTGGGGATACCAGCAACGTTTTAGATAAAGCATTTCATTGTACAAGTGAGGCAAAGAAAGGGTAGTTTGTGGTAAGAACCAGCCTGGCTGGGATTCATTTACAAACGGGGCTATGGAGATAGACATGAGGGAAGACCCAGCAGTCATAGTCTGGTCAGCTTAGGGCAGTGAGTGATAGATGCTGGTATTGCTCAAGAAGTCACCCTGAGAGACCACAATTTAGAAATCCCTTCTACTGAGTTTCCAGAAAAAAAATACAGCATGCTTCGTGGTATTTGAACATTGAATCATTCATGAAATACATTGGACACGCTTAGGCTAAAAACTGCATGCACTATATGAAATTGAACTTTGACTGAGTAACCTGGCCCTTCTACCGCTGAGCTAAATGCCCAACCTGGAGTCCTGTGCATTTCTTGCTGTTGTCGCTATTGCTAAATGTTGTTATTCTGCCTTCAGGTATCCATAGCGGCCACACACGCTGAAAGGCAGACATGACTTCCTGTACAGCTGTCTACATAGAGCACTGATTCATCCTCTTGGGACACTTGAGATCAGTGTCAAAAGCTAGGAGGGTGGATTGCGTCAGGAGTCTTGCTTTACTTCCTGGCCCTGAGACTCCTAATGCAGCCACTGTTTCTTCTTTGGTTCCTTAGTCTTTTCTCACTGACCTCAAGATTTTTTTATTTCTTGTATACTTACTGTGTGAGACAAAGGTAGAATCAAAGTTGGAGATTTCTTTGAACCAAATTATGGCTTTAAGTGTTGAATAATAGGAGAGAGAAGGATGTAGGGCAGATGACAGCATCGGTTCATCAGAATTCTCATTTTTTTAGTGAAAGCAAAGCATTCTCAATAGCAGGCCCTGAAACTCTCCACCTTCTGTTGTTTGAACTTGAATTTCGAGGAGACTAGAGTTTACATGTCTTTCTGTCTATTTACACCACACACCCCCTCACTTGCTCACTCTCTTCCTCTCTCATTCAGAAGAAAAGCTACTTTTTCAACTGATTTCATTTGTAAATGGAATAGCCTCACATCTTTAAAGTGGTTTCAGGGGATAAGATCAGTGGTATTTCCCAGAAATCATGTACAACACTATGATAACAACAAAGAAATCGCCAATGTAAACAAATGCTCATGTTGGAGTTCTGTCATCACAGGGCTGACCTACATGCGGAAATAACTTTGGTCACACACTCATCCCAAGGGTCAGAAAGCCTTGCTGCTTAGGAGTTTGGAAAGAAAATGCTAATGATGAAGCTCCTGGTTGTTGGATGGACTGTTCTCTTCTCGGTGACATATGTTTGGTCATGGAGTCCAATCTGGACGTCGTGTGTGGTGACCTTGAAAGGCAGCTTTGCTTAAGCCTCTCATAATTAAGAAGAAATGGGAGCTAGAGGCAAGAGCACATGAGTTTGGGAAATGTTACTTCATTCCACTTGTGTTTTTGTAAGGCTCTGAGCGAGCCCCTTTCTTGGTATTGTTTGATTGACACATAAGATGCTTTGAGGGCAGCCGGGTATATGGATGAACTGGGAGCTCTGGGGCTAGCGAGGAGACACGGGGCTAAAGGAGGTCATGTCAACACGCTGTGCGTGAGAAATCCTCTGGTGGAGAGCAGTGCAGGTGCTGTGGGGGCGGAGGAGGACACTGTAAGTAAGAGTGGAAGGTGAAGGGCCCAACACAAGTCTTCTCTGAGCTCAGGGCTCTCAGGCCAAACAGTTTCCCTGCACCTCTCGGGGTCACAGAGTTTCTCAGAACAGTCCTAATTTCTGCGGTGCTACTTCATTATCAAATCCTGTGCTGAAAATCCAGCTCTCTGTGCCCTAGTTCTTCCATCCCTTTTATCCTTCCCCAGTGTTAAAGAAAAACCTAAGCAGATCAAAAAGAATTTGAACAATACACTAGACGATGGAAATATCCTCCCTGCTCATGGACTGGAAGAATTAATATTGTAAAAATGGCCATTCTACCAAAAGCAATCTACAGATTCAATGTAATATTTATCAAAATTATTATGCCAATCTTCAAAACTAGAAAAAAGGTAATAAAACTCATGAAACACAAAAGATTCCAGATAACCAAATCATCCTGAACAAGTCAGGATGCATCATCATACTGGTTTCAAGTTGTACTGCATAGCCACAGTAGCAGAAACAATAAATATTAACATAAAAATAGATGTATAGCTCAGTGGAGTAGTCTAGACAACTCAGGTATGGAGCCATGGAGTTATAGCTACCTGAGTCTTGGCAAAGATACCAAATATGTTTATCAAAGGAAATATGACCTTTTTAACAAATTGTGCTGGGAAAATTGGGTATCTACCCATACAGAATGAAACAAAATCTCTGTCTCTCACCCTGTACAATAATCAATTCCAAATGGATTAAAGACATTAATGTAAGGCCAGAAAATCTGAAAGCATCCGAGGAAACACTTAAAAATATAGGCGTAGGCAAGAGAATTGTAGTCACTTAGAAAATTATGCCAACAGTAAGTCAAATGGGACCCATGGAGTTAAAAGCCTCTGTGGAACAAAAGAAAATTTCATTTTGGGAATCGACAGAGTATAAATTCTTTGCTAATTTGATGTCTGATAGATGACTAGCATCTAGAATACACGAAGAGCTCAAAACAGTGTGATAGTAAATAAAACATGGATTAATGAAGTGAACACAGTTCTCAAATGACATACAGATGAATAATGCATGTATGGGAAAAGGTTCCAAATCAGTCAGCTCAGAGACATGCAAAGCAAAATTTCAAGGACATTTCTTCTCACCCAGATCAGATTGGCAGTCATTAAGAAAGCAAATATAACAAGTGCAGGTGAAGAGGTGGACAGAAGAAGACCCTTATTCCATGCTGGTGTGAAGGTAAAGTGGTCTAGCCAGTATGCTAATCAGTATGGCGAGAGAGTCTTCCAAACTAAAAAACTGGTCTCCCATATGACCCTCTGTTAGGGACTTACCTGAAAGACTCAAGTCAACAGATCAGAGAAACACTTTCCCAGCAATGTTAATTGCAGCTCTGTTTACAATGCCTAAATTAGGGAACCACCCTAAGTCTGTGTCAACAGAGGAATGAATAAACAAAAGGGGATTTGTATGTGGAGGTTTTCAGCCATAAAGAAGAACAAAGTTGCTTTCAGGAAAAATGCACTTAGTTGGAGGTTATCATATTAAGGGAATCAGGCCCGTGTTTTCATTTGTGGATCTTGGGTTTTATATAGGTACTATAAAATTGTGTGTGTGTGTGTGTGTGTGTGTGTGAGAGAGAGAGAGAGAGAGAGAGACAGAGACAGAGACAGAGACAGAGACAGAGACAGAGACAGAGACAGAGACAGAGGGAGGGAGGGAGGCAGGGAGGGAGGGAGGCAGGAAGGGAGGGAGGGAAGGAAGGAAGGAGGAAGGGATGGAGAGAGAGATGAAGGTAGAAGCAAAGCTAAGATAAAGAGACTAAGCAGAGGGGGAAAAGTGAGAAAGGGGAAGAGAGAACTCTGCTCAGGGACACTATATATTTGCATTAAAATGTCCTTGTGAAGCCCAGTATTATGTGCTATGAATATACACCAATGAAAATACAATTTAAAATTAAATATATGCTATTATCCTATCTATGAAAATAAAAACAGGAAATTATTTTTGGATCCGAATAAATTAGAATCCGAATAAAGACTGTACATTAAATGCATAATTATAACTCAGGAGAGATTTGTGGGCTATGGTTTCTGTCATTACTTAAGATAGTAGCAACAAGTTACCTGTCATTAAAATACCAGTTTGTTTGTAGAATATTGCATCATCTAGATTTCACTGATTGCATTCCCATGATATTATTTACCATGCTTCTTTGACCTTGGATTTCCTGTAAATGGGTTATTGCCTAGATTGCCCAGGTCACACTCTGATTTAACTGTTTTCTACGGGAGACTTTAGGCATATCTTGTTGGGTTGTTCCTCTTCTGTCTGTTTGGTTTCATTCACATTCACCAAATCTATTGATTTAATTTGGGATTTATAGAATTTAAAGTCTATTCTTTTTCTCATGTGTTGGCTGATATAATCCCATAAAGAAGATTTTGCCCTCATTAGCTATTAAGGTACAATTCTGGAGTCTGCTGATATGTTCTTGTGTTTGTCCTGTGTTGGGTGTCTGCCAGTTTTTAAGTATAATAACCTACTTCTCCATTTCCATCTCTAAAATGTCTAGGAAATGTCCCAGGTATATATATCCTGCTCATATAGACAAGATTCATGTGTTCTTGGAGTTCAGCCAGTAATCTGTGCTGGGATTCTAGTTTATATTTAGGATTATGATGGTGGCAAACAGTACTGTTTTAATTCTCAAGGTTAAGGAAGAGAGGAGATGGGACAATATGTCAAATAACCTTTCAGTAGGTTTGTTTGAATAGAGAAAACTGAGTAAAGTTGGATCACAAAGTTTTATATATATATATATATATATATATATATATATATATATATATATGAAAAGGAGGAACTTCAAGAGGTACCTTGTGCCCTCACAAACAGGTCAATGGTAGTACTGCGTGGGTGTGCTTAGTTGCTATTAGTTTGTCATAAGCTTGCCCCATGCTCATTGTCTTGCATGTGGTTGCTTGCCTTTTTGCCATATTGTGACACAGCGTGATGGCCTGGACAGACATTGTTCCTTGCCTCTGGAAATCCTGATCTCAGGACTCATAATCCAAGCAAGCTCCTGTTGGTTGTAATTTATGCACTCTTGGGTATTCTGCTACAGGAGTGTTAAATGAACCATGGTGGTGTCATCGCCATCCTATGTAAGGTGGTTTGTCTTTATAGAAACTTTCTATTACATTTGATTTGTAGGAGTTCAGTTGACTTGTGTCGAATTTTGCAGTTACACTTTTTTTTAGTCAGTAAACTTGTTTTATTTTCCTAGGTCACTAAATATTGGTATTATTTAAGAAAGTATACAATGCATATGTAGAATAAAAAATTCTAAAAAGCAAAAAAAAAAATAGTATTTATAATACTAATTTGCGCCAGCATGCAAGCTCTGATTTGACTTGTTGTTTGCAAGAAGTCTGCATGTGACATTTGAGAGAAGCTGCTTCCTCCCCCCTGCTTCTACAGATATCAGCTAACGGTTGTTTTGTTAATTGGTGGCTCTGGTATTGGTATCTGAAGTCAAATGGTGTGTGCTAGAGGGAAACTCAGAAAAAGCTGCATCAATGAAGGAGCACCCGCACCCATGCTTCCTTCTTGCCCTTACATCATCTCAAGCCATGAAACAGGAGCTACTGACTGCCCCTTCTGTAGTTTTCAATGGGGTCTTATACGGCTTGGTGAATAGACAATCTTAAGCCAGACCTATATGTTACCAAAAGAGTCTTTGGAAAGATTAACACACACACACACACACACATGCACACGCACACACGCACACACACACAGCAATAGTGCATTGCATGCAATCTGTACACACAAATGTGAAGTGGTTGACCCCAACTTTAGCACGGTATTTCAGCATGTAAGAACAAATGTGCATCGATAGCAAAGATAATAAAGGGACCCAGGTGACATCAATTCTAGTTAATACTGAAGATTTCAAAACAGAAAATCGTAACAAAGGATAGGTACGAGGGTAGAAAGGGAAAGAAAAAAGAAAGGAGGGGAAGGAAGGAGAAAAAAGAAAGGAAGAAAATAAAAGATTGGTTTCTGGTACTTTCCCCAGAGATTCATATCTAACAGGTTTAGAGAATGGACTAGACATGGAATGGTGGTCTTGCTCTCCAGATGTTTTGTATAAGCAAACCCTTGCCGCTAAGTCTTGATCCCTGTCAAACCAACCGCACACCTCATATACACTCCCACTGGGAGCTACAGCCTTTCTGGTTTCTTCCTCCTGATACTTACATTTCAAGGAGAACCCCAAAGCTATATGTCCCGCTCTCATCACATGGGGTTCAGTCTTTGCTGTTTTGTTGCCTGTGTTATTTTAGCCTTAGTGGGAATTGTCTCCTTTCTTGCCTTATCTTAGGCATTTGTCAAATTCAGAAGTTACTATGACCTAGCATGGTTATATTTGAAGTACTCATTGAAAATAAAAATAAATCTACTTTCCTGACGCAGACTCAGAGGTGTTATTTACTTGAATCTCCCATCCCCATGCCATACTCCAGTCATAACTGAATGTTATGGCTTCGGGCTTTGCTTATAGAGTCTATTAATTTTTCTTTCACTGGATTTGAATGTGAAGCTCCCATCTCCGTGCCTGACTTCTGCTGCTTGAGCCTAGACCTACATCATGATGCCCAAAAGCCATTACTAAAACAAAATAAAAATCTTTATATAATTCCAGCTAGTGCAAATGTAATTGCCAGAGATGACAGCCAATCACGAGGCTTTGATGTGATGTGTGCTATATTTAATGCCATGCTCATCTTTATCCTTAATTGTAACATTCAACTACCAACTTAAAAGGACTTCTGGGTGAAATATTTCACATGGGAATCATATAAATGTTCCTCCAAATGTTTCTTGTTTCTTCAGTTCATTGTAATAATGTGTACTTAATATCTCTGAAAAATCAGTGCACCCAGCCTTTGAACTTACTTTAATATAGTAAGTGACAGTCAAATTTGTGACTTTTTTTCCTAAAAAAATTTAAAAAAGGAAATAATTTGATGTTAAGAGGATTTGACTAGGGGTCTCTTATATCAGACTTCCTTAATTGGGAAATAAAGCATGGCTTTGCCCTCCAGGGGACATTATCAATCTCTAAAAGTTTTTTTTTTTCTTTTTTTGGTTGTGTGTTGGTCACACCTAGTATGCACAGATCAGGAATCTTTATCAACACATTATGTACAATATAATATAATATATAATATATTATATAGCTATACATTAGGTAGTATAGTACCCCACTGCCACAACAGAGAAATGAACCAGTCTGAAAGGCCAACGATACTCAGCTGAGAAGTACTGTCCTAGACTAGGGTTTTGCAATGTTTAGTGTGCCTGTGAATCATCCAGGGATCTTATTCAAATGAGGACTCGAATACTAGGACTAGGGAGGGCCATAAGAGCCTCTCTTCTGACTAACCCCCATGCCGTGCAGGTACTGTTAACGTGAGGGCTCCACTGTAAGTATTAATCTTCTCTGATTCTTGTCTGTCTTCTTACTCTGGGAGCACGTGCCTTGGCTGTCTCATCACCAATGGCTAAAGCTATTCCTGGCACAGTAAAGCTTTATAATGAATATTTTTGACAGCATGGGCGGGTAGATGGAGGATTGAGGGTGTGAGTAAATATGCAGACAGATAAAAGCCTCAATTTCCCCATAGCCACCCATTAAAGAACCTTAGAGGCACTTTTCTGAAGAACATGGAATTTTCTCTCAAGAAACTCAGGAATTTTCCAAAATCCATCCCTGCAGCAAGGCAGCCATAAGTGGGTTTAAAATAAAGGCAACGGAGGAGATGCTTATGTGGGTTTTGTTTCTCTGCCCTTCTGAAAACTGGGTGTGGACGTGTGAAGAGAGGAGGGTGTGAGAACACAGGGTGGCAAGCAGGCAGGTAAAGAATCATCAAGACTGCCAAGCCTGTGAGGACAGGTCTGCAAGATGTTCTTTTTAGACATGCCAAGGACATCCAGAATTTTCTGCAGGTTTTCAACAGCTCTTGGCAGTTTCAACTCTATCATCAGAAATGATATTATACAGACAAATGTCCTCCACACTGGCGATTCAGGTGTGGTCACTGGTAATTAGATTCTTTATTCATTTCAAAGTAAATTAGTTTGGGTTACTAGATGAATGTGACTCCAGCATAAACTAGAGTTAGTAGCTTTCTTTTCTGTGTTCACAGTGAGTAGCATAATCGCATTTGGGAAGTAATGTCCTCATGAAAACATTTCAGGGGCTGGTAAAGATTCTGGGACCTACAAGGGATTCAGACCCACTGTAAGGCAAGGTTAACTGAGAGTGAGATTTTTGCGTCCCTACATTATGTTACAAAAGCCCTTCAGAGAAGCTCTCTCCTTGGACGTCTTTCAATAGAAACTAGACTTTTGTATTGTGGGGTGATTTAAGGATCCTTCTTTACTGAATTGTTCACCTTGTTGTGGGATATTTGTACTCTGTGTGAAGAAATGTCACTGTGATCTGCTTAATAAAGAGCTGAATGGCCAATAGCTAGGCAGGAGAGAAAGGTGGGATTTGTGGGAGAGAGAGGAAGAGGAGGGGGAATCCAGGTACACTACTTAACACCAGGGAAATGCCAACCAGACAGGGAAGGAGTCAGACATACAGAATGAAAGAAAGGTAAAAAAGACACATGGTAAAGCCTAGATTAAGAAGCAAGTTAGGTTAAGTTATAAGAGTTAGTGGGACAAGCCTAAGCTAAGGCTGAGCTTTCATAATTAACACGAAGTCTCCATGTGAACTGGCGGTCCCAGCGACAAAGTAGTGCGGCACCACCTTGCAGTTCTTACCACGGTGTTCAATATGTTCTGTCTATGAGCTGACTCTGAATTAACTTTGTAGCTTTTCATTTTATTGTGTGCACAATTGAAAACAAATGGAAGGCAAATTAAGTATAGAAAGGGAATGTCCTCAACTAGATCCGAACAAAATCTACAGCTAATGTCATAGTGAGTCATACTTACTGGTCAAAAACTACACACCTTCTTCTAAGACTTGGCAACAAGGCAAGGATACCCTAGCATACCAAGTTTATTAGGTCATAGAGTAAAGACACCAATTAAAGATGAAACATAGTAGCATTGGAGTCAACACAAGAGAGGGAGGTAGAGGAAGGGAAAGGGGGAGAAGTGTGATGGGGAAGAAGGAGAGAGGGCTAGAGAGAAATCCATAAACTTAGTAAAATCTGTAAGGTACGCACGAGGAGAACCAAGCTTCTGACAAGAAATCAAGAATATTAATAAGGGGAAAGATATTCCATATTTATAGATAGAAGTGGATATTGTTTAAATATTAGTTCTTCCCAACTGGATCTTTAGAATCATTTCCACAATTCCAACTGTACTCTTAGGAAATCATTGTCTGAAAATGACACTTTGCTGCTAAGTGTCTCTTGGCAGGGTCTCACCCCACTCCAGTCCCTTGCCCTCTCCCGGAAGTCAGCCACCACTGTCTGGGTTTCTGTTCTGATGTTTTTCATTTTTTCTCTCACCAGGACACTGTCTTGGTTGCTGTAGTAGTGTTTTCCTTTTGGCTTCATTCCTCGCCCCCACCTGGGTACTGTGAATGAAACCCAGGGCATTGTAATTGCTAAGCAAGCACGCTGCCACTGAATTCTACTTTGGGAGTAGTTTTAAATTTACAGAAAGCTGCGCAGTGATTAGATTCTGCACAGTCTCCTAACAATTAGCGTCTTTCCGTGATGTGGCGTATTTGCTATGGCAGACCGACTGAAAATTGTATATTGTTAATTATATCCATAAGTTATAGTAGTGCTCTTTTTGTTTTTTGTTTATACACAAAGGCAAATGCCGCCCAATAGCAAAATCAGTATCAAAGGACGAAAACTGCTGACTTCAAAACAATATTGTAAGGGGTGGGGGCAGAATTCAGTGGCAGCGTGCTTGCTTAGCAATTACAATGCCCTGGGTTTCATTCACAGTACCCAGGTGGGGGCGAGGAATGAAGCCAAAAGGAAAACACTACCACAGCAACCAAGACAGTGTCCTGGTGAGAGAAAAAAGGAAAAACATCAGAACAGAAACCCAGACAGTGGTGGCTGACTTCCGGGAGAGGGAAAGGGACTGGAGTGGGGTGAGACCCTGCCAAGAGACACTTAAAATAGATGTTTTAATTTCTTTTATTTAAAAGAAAGAAGTCTTCAACAAATAATGTAGTTTGCGAGCGAGTTCTGTAGCTGGAGCAAATGCCTGCCCTGCGATATTGTGCTTTTCACTATTTTTTAAAGATTAGTAGACTATTTTGGAGTAGTTTTAAACTTACAGAAAGCTGCGCAGTGATTAGATTCTGCACAGTCTCCTAATAATTAGCATCTTGCTGTGATGTGGCGTATTTGCTATGGCAGACCGACTGAAAATTGTATATTGTTAATTATATCCATAAGTTATAGTAGTGCTCTTTTTGTTTTTAAGTTCTTTGACCTTTGACAGATGTGGAATGTCACCTATCCATATTACACTATACTATAATAATATTTATTAAACACAGGTGTTACATCTATTTATCTAATCCTTCCTCCTTCTGAAATCACGGCAACATCTGACCTCTTTACGACACCTTGTCTTTTCCAAGTAATCATAACTCTGCGGTCTGTAGCTCTCTGGGAGCTTCACTGAAATACATGCCGTTCGCTCCATGTCTTCCTTTATTTCTTTTTAAACATTTAACTTATAACATAGACACACTAAGAGAATAATAACTCATACAATAGAGATAGCAATATAACACAATAAAATCACTTAAATTTATGAATTATTGACTTCTGGAACTTTATGTATGGTCTTTTCAGAACGTGGCTGCTGCTGATATCTTAAACTACAGAAAATAGAACCTTGAACTGGGAGACTGCCATCACAGGTTAGGCTTTTAAGACTGAATGGCAGATGCCGATCTTGGAGGGATTCAGCCTACAGATGTACACAGTTGTGCCAATAAAATGACTCTTTTGAATTTCACGACTGTGCTTTAGAAACTGAAATATTGGGAGCCATTCCATGAGCCTTTTTGTTGTTGTTTCGGGGAGACAGCTCGACCCCCTCCAGGTCTTCACTTTCCCTGAAGTCAAGCAGTGCTGTCCAGGTTTCCGTTCTGATCTTGTCCGGGGAGCAGGCTCCGTGGGTAGAGCACTTACCAAGCAAGTATGAGATCCTGAATTCGAATCCCCAGAGCCCATATAAAAAGGTGCTTATAGAAGGCATATGTAATCTCAACACTCCAACAGAGAGGTAGCAGTGAGGGGGGCAATCCATAGACACTCATAGGCCATCTCTCTACCCAACACTCCTGAGTCCCAGTTCTCTTGCCCACATCTCTTCTACCTGTGATCATAGACCAAGTCCCAGTTGTGGAAGGGAGGGAGGATGACAAAAGGGAAGTGGTAAAGAGAGAGGGAAGGACCTTCTCGTGGGAGATGATGCTACAGATACACTCATTATTCTCTCTCATTGCATCTTGTCTTTGGGCCATGCATTATGCCCCGAGTAACAGTAACTTTGTGCTTTATTATACAAAGGCTCAAACACCAGAGACTGGCAAACCAAGCTATCCTCTGACGCCCCAAGGCTTATTTCTTCTTATCACTGAATAATCTCCCATTGCCAGCTTGTACCCATTTCCTCACTGAAAGACATCAAGGCTGTTCCCAAGCGTTGGCAGTTGGGAACAGAGCATGTATTGAACACCTAGAAGCGAAACATGCCCTGAGAAGCTAGCTACTGGCCTGTAGGTTAGTTACAGTCAGAATTTTGCTCCTTCCTTGTTCTTTCTCATTTCTTTCTCTATACTTCATGGTGGTTTAGAGTCTTTTATGTACTTGTTTCTACTAGATCACATATTTTCTGCATGCGATTATTATTTTTGTTTGTTTCTATGTATGTTATTTAGTTACCATATTGTGCCTTGAATATCGGGTCTCAAATACAGCTAAGCAAGTATACTATGACAGACAGCGCTATACCCCCAGTCCCTTGTTTGTTTGTTTACATTTTGAGACAGGATCTCACTAAGTTGACCAAGCTGGCATCTAATTCACACTTTAGATGAACTCAGCTCTGAACTTTCAGTCCTCTGGCTTCAGCTTCCCAAGTAAGAAAATTTACCATCTGGCAAGATGGTACATTGCTTTCTTTTTGTTTTTGTGCTGGTTAGTTTTTGTCAACTTGACACAAGCCTAGGCATACTGGGGAAGAGGAAATCTCACTAAGGAACTGTTTTCATTAGATTGGTCTATAGGCATCAGCCTGTAGGTGTGGGAAGATATGTAAATTATATTCAGAGCACAGAGGCTTGAACATTTGTGGCGTTGGATAGAGCTATTTGAAACTCACTAAAATTTTCCAAGGTAAGCATCTTACAGTAAGATAAGTATATTTAAATGTCACTTTATCACTATTTACACTATGCAGAAAAGAGTATATTGTCTTTATTTTCCCAAGAATTATCAGGGTTGAGTAATCTAAACTGAATTACTCAATAATATTTGGAAACATCGGAGTTTGATCCTAAGATCAGATTAGGTAGCTGTTATAATTTATTGTGTAATTCTTCCTGTTACTTTTAAAATACTTTGTTGTGTGTGTGTGTGTGTGTGTGTGTGTGTGTATGTGTGCGCGCGCGCACATGTACACATGTGTGTCACAGTGCATGTGTAGATTTTGGAGGTCAACTGGCGGGAGTCAGTTCTTTCTGTCTACCATGTGGATACCAGGAATCGAACTCAAGCTCGGCAACAGGCACCTCTAGCTGCCAACTAGTCTCTCCAACCCCTTCTTCCTATTCTTCTTAAAAAGATTTTAATCCTACATTATTTTTGGGTTTTAATTGAAAATTGTACATATTTGTGAAGAACATGTTTTGATCCCTGTAAACATTGCATAAAAGTCAAATCAGTGTTTTTTTTGTATATCTACCACCTCATATATTGATTATTCTTTGTAGCACAATATTAAAACCATTTTTGCTATTTTGAAGTTTAAGACAGTATTGTTCAGTTTATTTTCCCTGTGTGCAGTACACTATCAGAAATTATTCTCCTTACATAGAAGTAACTTTGTATCTACAGACAAGTTTTCTATCCTACTTTATCCCTCTTCCCTTCCTTCTAAAGCCTTGCATAGCCTCTCTTCTACTCTCTACTGCTATTAGGTCAACTCTGTCGGACTGCGCAATAAGTGAAGTCATGTGGTATTTTTCTTTCTGCATCTATCTAGTTCCTTGAATCATAAAATCTTGTGTATTCATCTGTGTTGTGGCAAATGTCTGGATTATTTTTTCTAGTTGGATAGTATTTCACTGTGTATATGTGTATAAACATTTTTGTTTGGCATTTCATTTATTTATTTGTATACTAGTGCCAGTTTGCCCATAGAGGCCAGAAGAGAGAGACTAGAACTGGAAGTACAGGTGGTTATGAGCTGCCTCTTATGGGTTCTGGGAACTGAACTCTGGTCCTCTAAAAGAGCATCAAACATCCTTTACAGCTGAAGCATCTCCAGCCTTCTTTATCCATTCATATATTGAAGGCTACTTAGCTTGACTCCATGTATTAGTTACTGTGAACAGGGCAGCAACCAATATAAGAGTGAAGATGTCTCTTTGACATACTTCTTTTTATTTTATTATTTATATTTTGCTTTATTTCATTTCATTTGAATACACACACATATATATATAATATTATATATATACATATAATGGGATACTGGACATATATATATACATATAATGGGATACTGTATATATATATATATATATATATATATATATATATATATACACATATAATGGGATACTGGATCATACATACAGCCACATGGCTTTCTATCATGGCCATACTAATTTACATTTTTGTCAACAGTACATAAGAGTTCCCCTTAGGTCCCTCTCCTTTGTCAGGATGCTGCCTTTCCCTTGTACCTTGCTCACCTTGGGTCACTCATTCACTTCACTGCTTTACAATAATCTCTTTCCCTACATACCCTTCTCTGATAGAACTGTGTCCCCATTTTAGGTGTGCCAGCATCTTAATTTTCACATAACTTGTGGCCAACCTATTAGTAAGGAATGCAGTTCTTCAATATTGCTATTTTTCTCCTTTCTGGTTTCAGCATGAGCTGTGTCAATTATCCTGTAGGCGCTTTGGGCCCCGGGAGATGCTATTGTGCAATACAAGCAGTGGTTACGCTAGTGCTCCCAATTCTTTGAGCTATAACGCTGGCATGCAACAGTTTTTGTTCTTTTGTATTTATTCCTATAGCTTCAGTTCGTCTATGGCTCAATCTCTTTCTTGAGGCACTGCACATTAGGAACTGGTTTATCTCCTTAGGACATCTAGCACACGATTAAATGTCATTGCTATAAGTACTTTTTTTCTTCTATCTGTCTTGATGACCTAAAAGAGAGGTTATATGACCCACAAGGCAGGTAGCACATGGCTCAGGACAGTAGCTTGGTAGGTGGGAGGCAGGATGTTCAAAAGGGTGTGTTCCTTGGCCTTAAATACCCTGTGACCCAATCGGAAACTTAGCTGCTTGACTTCATGATGAAAAGATAAGAACATAGGCTTAGCATCAAAGCAGCAGGAGGAGGCCGTGTTAGATACAGGGCAGTCAGCATCTGGTTTTCCTTTTGCGATCTGGAACCCTCGTACGTTCTGGAGAGAAGACAATTGACTTGGACCCGACGCTGAGCAGAGGTTTAAGGTAAGGATAATTTAAGAAAACGCCTTCAAAACAGTTCCCATTGGGGAGGCAAAATGCTGACATGAAATGATGGAGGATCAAGAAATTTCCATATGCCTGTATCATTTTCAAATGAGGCAAATAGCACAGTGAAGTTCAAGAAATAGCTGATGCTTTTTTTTTATAAATTAGAAGTTACAAATGTGTCCTGAAATATGAATCACTAATTAAGTCACAAGTAGTTTTTTGGTTGTGGCTCAAGATAAAATTGTGGTTTTATGTTCTTTCTCATAAGAATATTCACTTTCTATTGAAATGGGTGTGATTCTACCAAGAAGATTGTTAATCTCTTACTCTTGGCTGAGTTTCTCTTCTCTATTTACAAGACAGGTCTGTGGTTTGTGTGGTTTTAACACGGCTTTATAACATGACATTGCCTTTTCAGTACTAGAGTTTAAAAACGTGTATATTTTTGGTGCTGAGTAAGTGTGTGTGTGTGTGTGTGTGTGTGTGTGTGTGTGTTGTAGTCAACAAAAACGGACACAGTGGGATATAAGAATTTTTTGCTTTTGCTTTTGCTTACTTCTCCTCTTCCTCTTCTTCCTCCTCCTCTTCCTTTTCTTCTTCTGCCAAAAGAATATTTGATGTTATTTGGAGTGACAGGTTCTCTTTGGGTGGGAGAAGACTCTGAATTGCTTTAGAATGAGCCATATCTGGAGGGCAGTGATTGAAATTTCAGATAGAATCAGTGAAGATCAGGGCAAAGGGCCTTTTTATTTCCTACCCTAGTAATTTCCCTGATGATTACTACTGGCTGCCTGGTGAATTCTACTTTGTGAGTGGGGATGGAGGCCCCACGTTTTACCTCAAAAAAAAAAAAATGCCTGTTTGTGGGTTAAAATTTCCAAGACTTTTCTACTGGACTTGGCTTTTATGAGAAATAAATGACATCAGCCAGTATCTGTAGATCAGGAAACAGCAGATAGATCAATGGATAATGATTTCTATAAGGTAAGAGACAAGTGGTATATTTGAGGATGTGGGCAATTTTTCTCTCCACCATGAAAATGAAGGGAAATTGTTGCCAATTCAATTGCTAGGAAAGACTGTCTGCTGAGTCCTTTCTCCAGGCAAATATCATGATTGCTCTGCCTTTATGCTGCCGAGTCTTTTAAAAACAGCAGCGTCAGGACCATCCAGTTGTTTAGGTTAGAAGGACAGTGGTGCTCTAACTCAATTAGGAAGGACCAATATTTTTCCCACTGTGATCATCTGATATCTGTTAAAAACATTCTGTGACTTCAGGTTTATTACATTCCTTATTACATTCCAGCACGTGTGCTAAGACGTACACACCTGTTCACTGTCGTCATGGAGGTGGGTCCAAAGACTCTCTGAGCTAGAGTTAAACATTCAGGAAAACCTAGATTTTAATTCCATGTTAACTATGACTAGGTTACTTGTATGTTAGGTAATTCTAAAACTTAAAAGCAAATACCGTATTTTTAAAGGTAACATACATTTTATATTAACACAAGTATAGAATGTGCGATGTGCACAGTTCAATTAAAGATTTTTTTTTTGCTCTATGTTTGCGCAGGTAAAAATTACCTGTCAACTTTATAAGTCTGTTTGGATTGCATAACCAAACTGCAATATAAATATCCATCCACACCATATGAAAGGATGGCATGTAATAATAAACCATAAGGACTCTGTAGCCATCAGTATTTATCGTGTCTCATCTCCTCTTCAAGCTGTTCCCGTGCAGAGGGCTCAGTTCACAAGTCACCTGTCTTGTAGTCTGTCTTGATTTCCTCCCCAGGTGTCTGTAGTCTCCCCTGGTCAAATCTGATGTTTGTTACCTGGAAGGAATCCACAGCATTTCATTTCCTGTAGAAACAAAACCACGACTTCTCCTCCAAGGCAACACATTGTCCATTCTGAACTTTATTTCAGAAGCCAAGATAACCCCAAAGTATATAGACATATAGACTGGTTTAATTCAACAATCCCTTCCACAGTCCCATGGCTCTCAGCGGTGCTATCTGTTCATTAGCATTCAAATAATAATTCAAAATTAACAAAGCTGCATATAGGTCCAAACTCCCTGTGTTATAATAGTTCCCATCCTTATGTGGCTTACTTACTTGACTTATTCTTTTTTTTAATTACTTCTCTCTTTTAAGACTTTACTTTATTATTTTTAAATTATTTATTTTTATGACTATCTATACTCCTTTCCATTTCTTAAGCCTATGCACATTGTTAGACACATTGTTATTTTTTAGAGGTTTTTATTTTTTTACTTCTGAAGCTGCTGTACTGTGTGTCTGTAACCTTTTCTGTCGGCATGAGCAAAGTCTTAAACTGCCAAACAAGTTAGATCATGATGTGCTGGCAGCTTAAGCTGGCAGGCAGTGGCCAAGGACTAGGAAGCCACATATGGCTTCATTTTTATGTCTTTGGAACACACACACAAGTGTGTGTGTGTGTGTGTGTGTGTGTGTGTGTGTGTGTGTATGTATATGTGTGTGTGTATACACACATAAAACTTTTTCAGGTCTTATGTGGAAATACATGTACCACATTAGATGCCATTTATAGTAAATCTTTCTCTGTCCCTCCAGCCACCTTCTAAATATCCATGTGGAGACTTATTATGAATTAGGAAATCTTGCCTGTATCATAGGCTTGTTTCTAATGAGTTCTCATAACATAAATCAACCCATTTCTACTAATTTGTGTGGTGCCCCATGGCTCTTGGCTTGTTACCTCATCTCCTACACAATCTACTTCTCCTACACAATCTACTTCCTCCATGTCTCCTCATGATGCCACACTACTTCTTCTCAGCATCCTCTCTGCCTGGAAATCCTGTCTAGCTCTTGGTCATTCAGCTTTCTATTCAATCAACCAGAGTGACCTATCTTCACAGTCTATAAAAGGATCGATCATTCCGCAACAGAATAGAGCTGTTTTGTGGTAAGATGGTCTCGTTGGTAAGAAGAGCTGAGTGACTCCTGTCAATTCACAACTTTAGGACATTTTCCAGGCTTAGTAGGAAAGGGCAGCATACATCTACTGCTTCCACTTTTGAGGAATTTATTTAAATACCACAGAAGATCCCAGTAACCCTCCAAGACACTTAAGATCTAAACACTTTTGCAAAAACAAGGGCTGGAGAGATAGACTACTGAGATACATAAAATAAAAATTTTATTTAAAAAAATAATTTCCAAAAGAATTATGTAGATGCTTCTTGGTTTTCTGTAGTCAGTATTCAAGTGGAGATAGATATTCATGTTATATTTGTAATTTTTATTTATTTATTTTTATTTCTGAGATAATTTTATAATTACAGCATTTCTCTTTTCCATTTGCTCCCTCTAAACCCTTCCACATACCCTGTCTCCTTCTAACTCATTGCCTCTTTTTTCACTAATTGCTGTTACATGCATATATGTATATGTGTGTGTGTTTGTGTGTGTGTGTGTGTGTGTGTGTGTGTGTGTTGCTAATAATACCTATCCAGTCGGTGTGATGTTTCTTGTATGTTTTATCTCAGGGCTAGTCATTTGTCACTGGAATCAATCCATGTGCTCATCCCTGGGGAAGTCCACCTTTCCCATGCCCAGCTTTCCTTAATGGCCCATAGTTCTTTGTGCAGGGCTGAGGCTTCTGGGGCTTTCCCCATCCACTCCTGCATGTCTGTTGGCGTCACCCTTGTTCAGTTCATTTTTTGGTAGTCTTTTATCCTTTCTTACTTACTTTTTCTCTTTACCTTTTCATGTTCTGCATTTCTTTCTTCTAAAAACATTTTGAAATGGTTTTAATATTGTTAGGTTCATGTTACTTTTATTTGTACAGTGTTTCTCAACTTTCCAAATGCTGTGTAATGACCCCAAACCTTAAAATTATTTCCCTGCTACTTCATAACTGTAATTTTGCTACAGTTGTGAATTATAATGTAAATATCTGATATGCAACCCATGTGAATGAGTCATTTGACCCTCAAAAGGGGTCATGACCCATAGGTTGAGAACCACTGCTTTAGCAGTTTGAAATAGATGATAACATAAGCTGTTTGATAGAAGCATGGTGAAACTGTTACCTCTAGCTTCTTATTGGCTAGCTCTTACATCTTAATTTAACCCATTTCTATTGATCTGTGGATTGCCACGTGGCTATGGCTTACTGGCCAGGTCCTGTCCAGTGTCTGTCTCTGACTCCTGACTCCGCCTTCTTTCTCCCAGCATTCAGTTTAGTTCCCCCCTTTCCTAGCCCTGTTCTGCCCTGCTATAGGTCCAAAGCAGTTTCTTTAATTAATCAGTGGTAATCACAGCATACAGAGGGGAATCCCACATCAGTGTGGGGTAATTGTTTAGAAATGAGTACTGTTATTGATCCTTTTGACACAGAGAAGCTTCTGTAAAGCAAAGGACTATATATATATATATATATATATATATATATATATATATTCTGTCATTTCTGTTCCTTTAGTGAACACTAATACAAGCTTCATTATGATATTTTTATATATACCTTGCTCTCATTCTACTTACCACAGACAGATGTGCACACACCTGCACACACACTACCTCACTCCTGAAAGCAGAGGGGGGAACTATATTTTAGCTGTTTTGAAGTTGTGACTCACTGTAACTGAAACTGGCTTCAAACTTAAGATCCCGCTGCCTCAGTCTCTGAGTACTGGGATAACCAGTGCATGTCATCATACCAATGCAGTCATTTCAACTTCTAAATGTTGCAGGATATGAGGATATGTTATACACATTAAAGAAAAGCCTTGGGATTTTTTTTTCAATTTCAAGGTTTAAATAACAATATTTGGTAAACTTTTGAAGTGTTCTGGATGTTTTTCAGGTTTTTCTTTTAAAACAATCAAGAGTATCTGCAGCAAAGGATAAGGTAGAAAAATAATCGAAAAGATCCCAAGTCTCTACTTGCATTTGCACACTCTGCACATATACACATGAAAAAAAACCACACACTATAAAACCCTCCAAAATAATAATAACAATAATAAAAGGGAATTTTTTTTAAATTGTTTTTATTGAGCTATACATTTTTTCTTCGGTCACCTCCCTTCTTTGCCCCTCCCCTTCTACCCTCTCCCATGCTTCCAATTTACTCAAGAGATCTTGTCTTTTTCTACTTCCCATGTACATTATTAGATCCATCTATGTCTCTCTTAGGGTCCTCATTGTTGTTTAGGTTCTCTGGGATTGTGAATTATAGACTGGTTTTTCTTTGCTTTATGTCTAAAAGCAACTTATGAGTGAGTACATATGATATTTGTCTTTCTGGATCTGGGTTACCACACTCAATACGATGTTTTCTAGATCCATCTATTTGCCTGCAAATTTCAAGATGTCATTATATTTTTCAGCTGTGTAGTGCTCCATTGTGTAATGTAACCACAACATCTTTATCCATTCTTTGGTTGAGGGGCATTTAGGTTGTTTCCAGGTTTTGGCTATGTCAAACAATGCTGCTATGAGCATAGCTGAGCACTTGTCCTTGTGCCATGATTGAGCATCCTTTGGATATATACCCAAAAGTGGTGTTGCTGGGTCTTGAGGTAGGTTGCTTCCTAATTTTCTGAGAAATTGCCATACTTATTTCCAAATGGGTTGTACCAGTTTGCACTCCCACCAGCAAAGGAGGAGTGTTCCCTTTAACCCACAACCCCTCTAGCATGAGCTGTCATCAGTGTTTTTGATCTTGGCCATTCTTACAGGTGTAAGATGGAATCTCGGAGTTGTTTTGATTTGCATTTCTTTGTGGCTAAGGAGGTTGAAGATTTCCTTAAGTGTCTTTCAGCCATTTTAGATTCCTCAGTTCAGAGTTCTCTGTTTAGGTCTGTACTCAATTTTTTTATTAGATTATTTGTTCTTTTGATGACCAATATCTTGTGTTCTTTGTATATTTTGGAGATCAGACCTCTGTCTGATGTGGAGTTGGTGAGGATTTTTTCCTATTTTGTAGGCGTCGTTTTGTCTTGTTGACCATGTCCTTTGCTTTACAAAAGCTTCTCAGTTTCAGAAAGCCTCATTTATTAATTGTTTCTTTCAGTGTCTGTGCTACTGGGGTGATATTTAGGAAGTGGTCTTCTCTGTCAATGCATTCTAGTGTACTTCCCACTTTCCTTCCTGTGAGGTTCAGTGTGGTTGGTTTTATTTTGAGGACATTGATACATTTGGACTTGAGTTTTGTGCATGGTGATAGATATGAATCTATTTTCATTTTCTACTTGTTGATACCCAGTTATGCCAGCACCATTTGTTGAAAATGCTTTCTTTTTTCCATTTTATATTTTTTGCTTCTTTGTCAAAAATCAGGTGTTTATAGGTATGTAGATTGATATCCAGGTCTTTGATTTGGTTCCATTGGTCCTCCTTTCTATTTTTATGCCAGTAACAGGCTGTTTTTAGTACTGCAGCTCCGTAGTAGAGTTTGAACTCAGGAATTATGATACCTCCAGAAGTTTCCTTATTGTACGGGTTTGTTTTGGCTATCCTGGCTTTTTTGCTTTTCTATATAAAGTTGAGTACCGTTCTTTTGAGGTTTGTGAAGAATTTTGCTGGATTTTTGGTGGGCATTGCATTGAATCTGTAGATTGCTTTTGGTAAGATTGCCAATTTTACTATGTTAATTCTACCTACCCAAGAGCATGGGAGATCTATCCACTTTCTGGTGTCTTCTTCAATTTCTTTTTTCAAAGATTTAATGTTCTTGTCATACAAGTCTTCCACTTGTCTGGTTAGAGTTACTCCAAGATATTTTATAATGTTTGTGGCTTTTGTGAAGGGTGATGTTTCTCTGATTTCTTTCTCAGACTATTTATCATCTGTGTAAAGGAGGGCTACTGATATTTTTTTGAGTTACTCTTATATCCTGCTCCATTACTAAAGGCATTTATGAGTTGCATAAATTCCTTGGTAGAATTTTTGGGGTCACCTATGTAAACAATCATATCATCAGCAAATAGTGAGAGTTTCACTTCTTTTCCAATTTGTATCCCCTTGATCTCCTTTTGTTGTCTTACTGCTCTAGCTAGGACCTCAAGAACTGTATTGAATAGATATGGAGAGAGTGGACAACCTTGTCTTGTTTCTGATTTCAGTGGGATCACTTTGAGTTTCTCTCCATTTAGTTTGATGTTGGCTGTTGACTTGCTCTATATTGCCTTTATTATGTTTAGGTATGTTCCTTGTATCCCTGCTGTCTCCAACATCTTTATCCTGAGGAGATATTGTATTTTGTCAAAGGTTCTTTCAGCATCTATTGAGATGATCCTGTTTTTTTTTTTTTTCAGTTTCTTTATATGATGGGTTAAATTGATAGATTTTCCTATCTTGATCCATCCCTGCATCTCTGGGATAAAGCATACTTGGTCATAGTGGATGATTTTTCTGTTGTATTCTTGGATTTGGTTTGCCAGTATTTTATTGAGTATTTTTGCATCAGTGTTCATAACTGAGATTGATCTATAATTCTCTTTCTTAGTAATGTCTTTGTGTTGTTTGGGTATTATTAGGGTATTCAATTATAATAGGGCACCCGTAGCCTCATAAAAAGAGTTTGGCAACTTTGCTTCTTTTTCTATTGTGTTGAACAATTTGAGGAGTATTGGTATTAGTTCTTCTTGGAAAATCTTATAGAATTCTGAGCTGAAACAATCTGGTCTTGGGCTTTTTTTGGTTGGGAGACTTTTGATGTCTGTTTCTATTTCTTTAGCAGTTATAGGTCTATTTAATTTGCTTATCTGGTCTTTATTTAATTTTGGTAAGTGATATTTTTTCCAGAAAATTGTCCATTTCCTTTAAGTTTTCCAATTTGTGGAGTGCAGGTCTTTGAAATATGACCTGATGATTCTTTGGATTTCCTCCATGTCTGTTGTTATACCCCCCTTTTTGTTTCTGATTTTGTTAATTTGGATATTCTCTCTCTGCCTTTTGGTTAGTTTGGATAAAGGTTTGTTTATTTGGTTGATTTTTTTTCCCAAGAACCAACTTTTTGTCTCATTGATTCTTTGTATTGTGTTCTTTGTTTCTAGTTAGTTGATTTCAACTCTCAATTTGATTATTTCCTGTTGTCTAGTCTTCCTAGGTGAGTTTTCTTCTTTTTGTTCTAGAGTTTTCAGGTGTTCTGTTAACTCACTAGTGTGGGATTTTTCCAACTTCTTTGTTTAGGCATTTAGTGCTATAAGCTTTCCTCTTAACACTGCTTTCATTGTGTCCCATAAATTTGGGTATGTTGTGTGGTCATTTTCATTGAATTTTAAGAAGTCTTTGATTTCTTTCTTTATTTCTTCATTGACATATTGGTGATTCAGGTGAGCATTGTTTAATTTCCGTGTGTTTGTGGGTTTTTGAAATTAGTATTTATGTTGAATTTTAATTTGAAGCCATGATGACCCGATAAGATACATGGGGTTATTCCAAATTTTTGTATCTGTTGAGGTTTTCTTTATTACCTTGTATGTGGTAAATTTTTTTGAGAAGGTTCCATGAGGCGCTGAGAAGCATATTCCTATATGTTTGGATGGGATGTTTTATAGATGTCTGTTAAGTCTATTTGAGTCATAACATCTGTTAATTGTCTTAATTCTCTCTTACGTTTCTGCCTGGCAAATGTGTCCAGTAGTGAGAGTAGGGTATTGAAGTCTGCTACTAATAATGTGTGGGGTTTAATGTGTGATTTAAGCTTTGGTAATGTTTCTTTTACATATAAGGGTGCCCTTGTTTGGGGGTCATAGATGTACAGTATTGAGATTTCCTCATGATGGGTTTTTCCTTTGTCAAATATGAAATGTCCTTCATTGTCTCTTTTGATTAATATTAGTTTGAAGCCTATTTTGTTAGGTATAAGAATAGCTACACATGCTTGTTTCTTAGGTCCATTTGATTGGAAAAATTTTTTTCAACCCTTTACTCTGAGGTAATGTCTGTCTTTGAGGTTGAAGTGTGTTTCTTGTATGCAGCAGAAGGATGAATTCTGTTTGCGTTTCCAATTGGTTAGCCTGTGTCTTTTCATAGGTGATTTGAGTTTATGTATATTAAGGGATATTAATGACCAGTGATTGCTAGTTACTGTTATCTTAGTTTTCGTTGTTGGTGACGTTATTGTGTGTGTATTCTCTTCTTTAGAGTTTGCTTCTGTGAGATCATCTATTGTCTGTGTTTTTGCAAATGTAACTAACTTCCTTAAGTTGGAGTTTTCCTTCTAGTACTTTGTGTAAGGCTGGGTTTATGGCTAGGTATTAGCTAAATCTGGTTCTGTCATGGACTATCTTGTTTTGTTCATGTATGGTGATTGTAAGTTTTTCTGGGTAGTCTGGGCTGGTATCCGTGGTTTCTTAATGTCTGCATAATACATGACCAGGACCTTCTGGCTTTTATTGTTTCCATTGAAAAGTCAGGTGCAATTCTGATAGGTCTGCCTTTATATGTTACTTGGCCTTTTTCTTTTCAACACTTAATATTCTTTCTTTGTTTTGTATGTTTAGTGTTTTGATTATTATGTGGCAAGGAGACTTTTTTAATCTTGTCTATTTAGTGTTCTATAAACTTCTTGTATCTTCATTTGCATATCTTTCTTTAGGTTGGAAAAGTTTTCTTTTATGATTTTGTTGAATATATTTTCTGTGCTTTTGAGTTGGGCTTCTCCTTCTATCCCTGTTATTTTTAGGTTGGTCTTTTTATGGTGTCCCATATTTCTTGGATATTTTGTGTTAAGTTTTCATTAGATTTAATGTTGGTTTTTTTTTTTTTTGGTTTTTTTTGGTTTTTCAAGATAGGGTTTCCCTGTAGTTTCTAGTGCCTGTCCTGAAACTAGCTCTTGTAGACCAGGCTGGCCTCGAACTCAGAGATCCGCCTGCCTCTGCCTCCCGAGTGCTGGGATTAAAGGCGTGTGCCACCACCGCCCGGCTAATGTGGTTTTTTTTGACCGGTGAGTTTATTTCCTCTATTATATCTTCAATGCTTGAGATTCTCTCTTCCATCTCTTGTATTCTGTTGTTTATGCTTGTATTTGTGGTTCCTGATCATTTTTCCATATTTTCCATTTTCATAATTCCCTCAGTTTATATTTTCTTTATTGTCTCTCTTTCAATTTTCAAGTCTTGAATAGTTTCTTTTATCTGTTTGATTGCTTTTTCTTAGTTTTCTTTAAGGAATTTGTTGATTTCTTTCAATTTTTGTTTATCTTTTCCTCTATTTCTTTAAGGAAATGTTTCATTCCCTCTTTAAGGGCCTCAAGCATTCTTCTACACTTTTTAGGTTATTTTTTTTTCTGCTTCATCAATATTGGATTGTTCAAGACTTGCTGTTGTAGAGTCACCTGTTTTTGTTGTGGTGGTTTTGTGTGTGTTCTTACCTTGTCTGCTCATCTTTTCTTCTGATTGGTGTAGTTGGGTCTGTCTCTGGTGACCAATGTTCTAGATGCCAGTAGATCCAAGACTCAGATGTTTGCTCCTCATCGTGCAGTCTGGGCCATGGTTCCAGTCACCCTGGAGCTCACCCTGCATTCCTGGAGGTCGCTCCACACTCATGGGGGTTGTTCTGCCATCTTGGAAGCCATTTGGGCCTGTTCCCACTGAGGTTGCTTGTTAGGGCCTGCTCTGGTGGAGGGCCTGCTCCGACAGAGGTCACTGGCATGGTTTGAGCTTCTGGGGTCTTGATTGAAGATATAGGATGCAGTATTTGGGTCAGCTTCACAGTTTCCTTTAGGTCATCACTTCAAATAAAAAGGCAGTAAGCCAAACTAGGAATCCCAGTACTCACTAAAAGAAATAAGGTTTCTAGTCTCCTAGACTAGAAATAGTATGAAATCCTCTTTTGTGAGTTTTCTTGAATCTGACCTACTATTAGATTTTCAGAATAATTATGAACCCTATTTCACTGTTGATAGTACAATAAATATATTTGAAAGAAGGACTTTCCAAATAATTAAAAACTCATATTATTCAAGACGGCTTTATACCCTCGACTGGAACCCGAAGGTAGTTCTGTTTATTAGAATATGGCACAAATGTGAGCAACATTTGTGATGTGATTTGGGTCTGTGTCAGCAGGCTGTGTTGTTGTAAAAGTAAACCTCAAACTTTCAGTGATCCACATCAATAAAGGGTTACGCACGCACGCACACACACACACACACACACACACACACTCACACACACACTCGTATAGTCTGAATCAGGCCAGCTGCCCATCTTTGTGCAGTAGAGGTGTCATGCCAGAGTAGCTGAGCCAAGAAGAAAGCTAAGGTATTTAAGCAGACTGTAGTGACTCAACTTGAAAGTGACACGTACCAACTCCTTGCTCAGTCAACTAGCCAGAATTAGAAACATGACTCAAATTCAGCTGGATGAGAAGCCTCGAAAATATGCAGACAAACACATAAATATTTCATGAATAAAGAATTATCTCTAACACATTCTTGATCCTTGATCCTTTACAATTATCTACTGGAAATCTATAGGCAGTATCACATCTTTTTAAATTAAACAAACTTTCCCAAACCTTCATGTTGTTTTCCTTTATGCTTAAATGGTTCTTGTATGATTTAGTATATACTGTGTTTTGAAGAAATGAAAACTTTCTGCTTATCAATTCTAAGATGTCTGTAAGCCATTTAACTTCTTCACCCCTACTTTTCAGCTGAAAATCAAATAACGATTTTTCATCTATGGATATATTTCAAAAATTAGGTAAAGGATAGCATTGTGAGACACTTGATATGGTGCCTAATACACGGTAGATGTGGAACAAATGCAATTTTTCATTTTATTTTTATTTGAATTGTCTACCTTACAGTAGGATCTACAGTATACTCATAATCCTCAAACAGCAATGTCCTTGGTAGGGACAAGAGGTATTTTTTGCTGAGTTTAAGTGAAATATCTATTTCTTATTCTTGTAGGTCATGGGGAGTTTTAAAGGTCATGCCCTCCCTGGATCCTTCTTCATTATTATGGGCTTTTGGTGGCTTACAAAGAGTATTCTGAAATATGTCTACAAAAAGCAAACTCGGACCTGCTACTTGAGTTCCAAAACGTTATTACGTCGAGCAGAGATTTGGGAAGGAATTGTCGCAGTCTTAATGGCTTTTACTGGTAAGTTGGCTGTGTTCTGTTTTCTCCTTTTAAGAATTTCATGAGTGAGGAAAAAAATGTCACAAGATTGATATATACTAAATGAATTTTCTACAAATCTATTTCTTAGTACTTATCCAAATTAAAGTTTATAACTGATGTAATCCTAGGAAAATGATATTTCATAATTATACAAAAACCAAATCCTTAATGAGTCATAGTATTTAATTTGCCCATCCAACCAAGTGAGTTTCCTTTGTACCATAAGTTGGAGCCTATTGAATAGTTAGACACAAGTTGTTCTGATCCCTCAAAGAGTACACTCTATAAGAAACCATTAATAAGTGATTGTGGGAAATCTTCAATAACAAATCATTCCTGAGAGATGATAGAGGGAGTTGGGGTTGAAGCTCCATGTCCATGCACCTTGTTGCCTGAGCTGGTCAGATTCCAGGTAACTTTTAACTTCAATAACTTCTCATTGTTATTGAACATCCATAAAAGACTGCAGTTTTACAGGAAGGCTGTAGTTGCTCCTTGTAAATGGCAACGCTTCTAATTTTTCTACTGATGTTTTCATTCATGTAACTAGGACGTTGTTATGATCATCACACTACAAAGTAACCATTTCCAAAGAGAGAACTCCCCTGCCCATTCTAGAGCCCAACAAGGCAGTGTCCAGAAAACAGCAAACCTGCTTACATGAATAATTAACCACATGTAGAGTCTGCATGAATCATCTCTATTCTTCTTAATTGGGGAAAATATCTAAATTCTATATCAGTTTTGTCAACACCCTACTTTATAACAGCCGCTTAAGGGTACAATATTTAGGAAGGAAGTAAACATCCTTTGTATGACACATATCATAAATCCACACCTCCATGTCACCCAGGACTTTAGTCATTAAATTAGAAGCAGTTGTTGAAATAAAATTACCAGTGTTAAGAGTATTAAGCATTTATTTGGCTCATTTGACTATATGGAGATAAAACTCATTATCCAAATCAACAGCTGAACTTTGGAATCAAGTCTAAATCACTACTGCTAGGTTTTTAGTGGAAAGCTCAGAGGGCGCAATCGACACCACAAGCTTAGATGGAATAAGCAATGACCACATGCCCCTGTGTCTTCACACTAAGGAGAGTTAGGAGAAAGGTTGCTAAAACTGTGGTGTGTTCCTCCGCAGGTATGGCTGGGGAGCAGTTTATCACAGGCGGACCATACCTGAACCTGTATAAAGACGGCCAGTGGAACCAGCTTCTGGGCTGGCATCACACAACCATGTACTTCTTCTTTGGGCTAATGGGGATAGCCCACATCTTGTGTTTCGCAACCAATTTAGTTCCCCTTTCTTTAAGCAAGTTAATGTTATCAAATGCC
Source organism: Arvicola amphibius (assembly GCF_903992535.2). Taxonomy (NCBI): domain Eukaryota; kingdom Metazoa; phylum Chordata; class Mammalia; order Rodentia; family Cricetidae; genus Arvicola; species Arvicola amphibius. Next base: position 38,362,350 of record NC_052056.1, read on the forward strand.
TTCTTTGTGGAATGTAAGTATGAGGGAAATATGTTTTCTGTTCTTTTGCTATCAGTAGGCATTGGCGTAGCGCTTTTAATAACATGTCTTTTGTTTCTCTATATCACCTTGATTGGCAGGGCTATCTGTTTAGGCAAAAGTTGAATATATGGTCTTAGAGAAGATACCTATAGTCTTCCCTTCTTTCATCTTTATAGACTAATTTAATAGATCTGGGCAGACACTCACTCAAAAGCTTTGTTTGCATTTCATATCTGTCTTTAGAAATCATCTACAGTGGGTACTTACCTCTTGGTTATTGTGGAGCTTATCATTGTTTTTTCTTCTAACAATGAAAACTAAACTCAGAACAATAGTGCATGAATTACTTGAAATAGGGCAACCACTCACAATAGAAAATATCCCTCAATCTCTAATAAGTTTTTCAAATATCAGAAACAGAAACTCTGCTAAAATGTAGTATGAGTCTAAAAGATGACTTCCTATTTTGAGAGGTTAATGAAAATAACAGAATGTTTCTTTCAGTTGATTTCTCAGATTGTCGTAAGGGGAGGCTAAAGCAAGTGTTTAATATTTTGTTATAATTTACGTATGCATTTGTTGAATTCCTTAAAGTGAAACTTTGACTTCAGCTAATTTATTGATTATAGCTCCCTACCCTAGTCATGTTTATTAAACATTATCCTACGTAGATAATGCTTTGAACAATAGTTTAGATTTTTATGGTATGTTAGATGAGAGAACAAAGGTGAGAAGAAGGGAAAAGTGGGATTAGAATTAAAAGAATCCCTTCCTAAGTAATAGAAAATGTTTAGTCTTCCCAAGGTAAAAATACATTGCTATGAGCCTCAGTGGGGATTTGCTCTTTGGGGCAATCTTATGCTTGTCTCAAATTCTATGGCAAGAGGGTGGTACCCTGGGAAGCCTTTGGTTTTATCAGAACATGTGTTTTGCCCCCTCCATTAGCATTTATCTTCTACAACCACACTCATGGTCGGGAAATGATAGATGTGTTTGTGCACCAGCTTCTGGTCTTTACCACCATTTTGACGGGTCTGGTTACCTTCATGGAATTCCTCACCAAAAACAACGTACTTCTGGAGCTTCTACGGTCAAGCCTCATCATACTACAAGGGACCTGGTTCTGGCAGGTGAGTTGGGACTTGGAGCTAATACACCTGGTGTCAAGTATCTGTAGATTCTCTTCTTAATTGATTTTAATACTTCCCTTCTATGAGCATCAGAGAAGTGATGTTCTTGGAGTGGTTTGGTGGTTCTGGTGAGATTACTATCAGAGTAGCCATGAAGGAAACAGGTAGTGTAATCCCTCATTTTGGATTCACGTATCCTTTATGTAGGAATTCTGAGCTGATGATTATGGTTATAAGGGATTCCTAGTACTAGAACAACTTATAGAATAATGGCCCATAAACTCATGAACTATATGAGAGATCAAAGAGAGAGTAAACACTGAGAAACAACTCAGGGATGGCCACCATATGGGTTTTATGTACATCTTAATTTTATCTTTTTTTTCATCAGAAAGCAATTATCTTTTGTTCTATCTTGTATATAAAATCTAGGTATGAAAAAACATGAAAACACAGTGAGGGAGGGGGCTAGAAGGGGAGACCCAGTAGGGGGAAGGGCAAGACAGGAGAGGGAAGGGGAGCGACAAGTCCTGTGTTGTGTGTGATGCAGATGCACCATGGAGCTTGGGAGTTTGTGAAACAGTGTGGAGCTAAGAAGATGGCTCCATGGTGGACAGTGCTTGTCTGCTTTAGTTCTTAGCGCTCACGGCTCATAAACTCCTGCAACTCCAACTCCAGGGGTCCAGCATCTCTGGTATCAGATGGTACCTGGTCAGGGCTAGAAGCCCTGCCTAGAATTCCCCAGTGAGGGGCTAAGGCTGTTGCTCAGAGGTAGAGCCCATCTTGTTTTACTGTATCCCCATGTCCTCACAATGATCCAGAGGCTAGGTGTTACTACCTCTAATTTGCCTAGAGGTATCTTCGGCAAGACCAAGATATTCTCTCATGTTCACACAGTAATATATCTAGGATCTAAATCTAGACGCCTCTAATCCCAGATCCCAGACATTTCCCATTTTACAACATCATCAGCTCCCTAAACTTGCCATGCTATTGAGAGCATGAATTCAAACAGTGAACACATATTTTTGAGAGTACCAAGTCATAATCACATTCAAATATAGACATAAACAAAGTCTAGAATGAGGTGAGGATGTGATTTGATTAGGTCAGGCTTTGAAGAAAGAACAGATATTTTAGTCACCAGAGAGCCAGGATTTGGGGTGATGTGGCTATGTCAGGGGTTGGAATTTCCCATAAGCACTAATAAAGAATTGGCAGGTAGTAGTGAAAGAAGTGCAGTGGTTTAAACAGGGTTTGATGACGCAGTATCCACACACAGGGTGAGAAGAGCTTGTGGTGCAGAGACCAGCAAGGTGGGACTAGGTTCGTGCATCAGTTTGAAGTATGCTTTATTGAAAAATATTATAAATACCCTGTAAGGTGATCAATCTATTAATTGCTGACTATAGCCATTTTAGTAGAATATAAGCCCCTCCACAGGAACCTCTATGGAGTAAAGACAATGGTACGTAAAGAACTAGTGTGCACCGCATTGCACTGCTTTCCCCTGTGCATATCTTTAGTCGTCAAAAGGAAAGATGTTTTTGCAAGGGAAAACTTCTGGTTAAATTGACACCATGACTCTTGCTTCAGTGAATATTCTCTGCTCTGAACAAATAACAAAAACAGATAAACTAGATAAATGCTTACAGCAATTTGAAAATTAAAAAAAAATTAAAAAGAAAAACAAAAAAATTAGAAAACCTCTAATCACATTCAGGTAAAAGACAAAAGCAGAGCATAAAGACTTATGGGCCAAACGCAGCACAAACAAGCAAGCCTGGAGAGGAGCTGAGCTGGAAGCCTGCTGATGCCAGTCCAGGGCAGACAGACAGTGATGGAAGCTTTTGGGGGAAAGCCAGGCTCTTGTAACATTTTCTGCTGTGTATGTATTTTGTGTCTATGATTATCTTCATCGTGATTTCTTGAAATTTTATGTTACTAGAATGGATTTGCCAAATTTCAGTTTCTACTTTTTCCTCTGTTGTGACATTGCCTTTCACTCCTTTTTCTCTGGTTTTGTTTTGGGGATGGGGTTAAGTGATAATTTCATTTATTTTTAACCTTTCTTGTTTAAAAACCACTTAGAGTCTAGACATTATTTTAACTGTAATTTTTAATGTTACATTTCTAGTGTGTGTTCATCTTTAATTCATGATTTCTCTTTCTTCTTTTTTTTTCTTTTTCTTTTTAAATGGCACTGGGAACTAAAACCGTGAGCTAAATGGGCTTCCTTCTTACCCATAATTATAACTATAACTATTATTAACTATAACTGAATTGTGTCTAGGAACAAAATATTAAATTTCAGAGTATTTCTTTTCTAAGTATCACTCATTCCAGTTAATTGTATTATGAGCAAAGAATGTGTTTCTTTGGAAGGTGCTGACACTTCCTTTGGGACAGAACTTAATGTCAGTATAAATTCTCTGTGTGTTTGAAAAGGCATATTGTAGATGGAAGTTTCTGTCCTGCCTGGTACCACAGCCATTTAGTCCCAAAGAAACACACAGATGCTTATATTAATTATAAACTATTTAGCCATTAGCTCAGGCTTTTCATTAACTAGCTCTTACAACTTAAATTAACCCATAATTCTGAAGTCTGTGTTTAGTCATGTGACTTGGTACCTTTTCTCAGTGAGGCATTCTCATCTTGTTTCCTCTGCATCTGGCTGGTGACTGCATCTCTGCTTTTCCCTTCCCAGAATTCTCCTAGTCTGGTTGCCTCACCTATACTTACTGCTTGGCTACTGGTCAATGAGCATTTTATTAAACTAATATGAGTGATGAATCTTTACAGTGTACAAGGGCATTATTGCATAGCAGCACTGATAATCTTATGGGGATCCAAAAGAATTTAGGATTATGGTCAAGTCGTGACTGGAGTATTCTGTAAGGCTGGATCATCTCAGTCAGCAGACTTGAAGCTATTCTGAATGAAGAACTCAGAAGAAACTGCAACAGAGGTGCTCTAAAATGTTGGATCATCTGGGCCATTCACACCTATCAGAGACTTTTTAGATAGAAAAGAAATTCCCCAACTTCTTTTCTGAACCATGTGGCATTTAAAACATGTTTATTTAATGACTAAGCCATTTTGTATAATTTAAAAAAGAAAACAAACTCCCTGTGCCCTTCATTTCATGGCAGTCTTTTCTGGGTCTCTCTGTGGGAGAGCAACTCAGAGGTCCACTTCATAATTCTTTCTTCCTCTGCTTCTCCTCATCTTCCTCAGAGCATGGGACAGTCAGGCAGGGAGAAGCCACTCTTGTTGCTTTGCTTCTCGTCACTTTGGACAGTTGTTTCCAGTGTATGCTCTAGCTCTCTTTGTGCTCATGTCCCAGAGACTGCTCACAAGACAGCTGCCCAGATGCTGCGTCCAAACTGTAATGCCACACTTTACCTTGACTCATGTGCTTAAGTTTTACAATAATCCTTTGTCTTAACAGTAGTTCCCGTAAGGTGACTCATTATATCCCATATTACTAAAGGGATGACTGGGATTTATAGATAGATGCCAATAATTTCTCAATATTCAAAACTGCTGAAAGGCAGGATTCCAAAAAGTGTGCCAGTTTCCAAAACTTCCATTTTCTTCTACCATGCTCTCTTTCACTACATAGCCTTCCACCCAGGACAATGTCAGGATGGTGGGCTGAATCACAAACAGGCTCTTTGATGTAAACAATCAGAACCAAGATAGAAGCTGGTATCATGGAAATACAGCACTGTGCTAATACTAAATATAGATTATAGCAGGCAAGATGAGGATGTACCTATGCTCTGGCTACTTGGGAGGCTAAGACAAGATTCTAAGGCTGGGAATTTAAGACCAATCAGGGTAATTCATGGGAACTCTGTCCCAGAAAAACAGAAGAATAAAAATGTAAACAAATAACAACAAAATATCCTGGAAAAATACATATTTCAGACCAACAGGCCCTGAGCGACATATAATCTGTAATGATTTTACATTCTGAGTTAGCTGCCAATACTTGAAACATAGGAAACATCACTGAAGCATTTTTTTTTTCTTAGCTGTTTTTAACATAGAACAGAAATATCTGGCAGCATTAGGCCTGTATTCCAAAGTGGCAGTCGTGGGTGGAAACATGCCCCATCAATTTATCATTTGCATCAGCCCCTGACAAAGTAGAGAGGCAGATCAAAGTTTCTGTTCCCATCTTGGTCCTATGCCCTTTATTTATCAACCAGTTCAGGGCCATGAGTTTTCCTCCTAGAATATAATACTAGTTACAACTAGCAAGATGCTTCCGAATAACTTTTTATGGATTTCTTTATACTCCAAGATACAAGATGTGTTTGTTATTGATTTTAAGAACAGGAAAATGAAGTACTACATGACCCTGTCTTATTCCCTACTACATACCACCTATCTTCTATCTGTCTGTCTAACCATCTGTCTGTCTGTCTGTCTGTATGTCTGTCTGTCTATATCATATGTGTATGTCTATGAAACATTACTTATTTCTTATTGGGATAAAATTCACATAACATGGTGTCTTAGTGTTCAATTACTGTAAAAAGACACCATGGTCATGAAAAAAATAAGGAAAGCATTTTAGTGGGGATTGCTTACAGTTTCAGTCCATTGTCATGACAACAAGCATGGTGGTATTCAGACAATCATGGTGCTGGAGAAGTAGTTCAAGGTTCTCCATTCAGATCCACAGGCAGCAGGAAGAGAGAGACACTGAGCCTGGTTTGAGCATTTGAAACTCCAAAGCCTACCCCTAGTGACATACTTTTCCCATCAAGGCCATACCTACTCCCAAAAGACCATACATCCTCCTAATCTCCGTCAAGTAATGCCACTCCCTAATGACTGAGCATTTCAAATATATGAGCCGATGGTGAACATTCCCATTTGAAACACCACACATGGAAACAGCCATTTTAAATTACATAATTTGATAATGTTTAGCATTTCCACCATGCTGTGAGTGCACCACTTCTGATGAACTGATGAAAGCTGTGGGTGGTGTGGGACAATGATCTGTATTCTGTCAATTATATTTAAATAAATATATATATTTAAATAAACACTGGATTGGCCAGTAGCCAGGAAGGAAGTATAGGCAGGACAACCAGACAGGAAGTAGAGGCTGGTCAAGGAGAACAGAATTCTGGGAAGGAGGAAGCCCATTCCTCTGCAGTCCTGACTTGATCACAGAAGAAGCAAGATGTGACTACCCCACTGAATAAGGTACCGAGCCATGTGGCTAACATAGACAAGAATAAGATATAAGAGTTAATAAGAAGCCTGAACTAATGGGCCAATCAGTTTATAACTAGTGATTTCTTTGGGACTTAATGATTGTGGGAACTGGGCAGGACAGAAAACTCAGTCAACAAAGGACAAAGATATACAGAAACTCCAACAATGTGTGGGTCCTACTACTTTAATAATATTCCCCATGCTTTTTCAAAGGTAATAAAGGATACTGGGCAGTTTTGTATCAATTTTATGATCAGTCTTTATGAAATGTCTGCGAAAAACATTACTGGAGTATTCATAACTGTTATTTTGGTTCTGCAGGTTGCCCTGGGTGTTTTGCCATGTCAATAATATTGAGACATCTAGTCCATAATTTGAGATTATCTTGGGTCCCTGATTTCTTTCACCAACCTTATGCAGCTTCTGGCATATAAATTTTAAAGATCTTCAACTGGTGTGTGTTCCTGTGTGTACCTTCATGCACATGTGTGGATGTGTGCATTCATGTGTGTACCTGCATGTGTATGTGTAGTTGTGTATATTCATGTGTGTACCTGCATGTGCTTGTGTAGTTGTATGTATTCATGTGTGTACCTGCATGTGCATGTGTGGCTGTGTGTGTTCCTGTGTGCCCCTGTATGTATGTATATGGTTGTGTGTATTCCTGTGTGTACCTACATGTGTGTGTGGTTGAGCATATTCATGTGTGTACCTGCATGTGTGTGTGTGGTTTTGTGTGTTCATGTGTATACCTGCATGAGCATGTATGGATGTGTGTATTTATGTGTGTACCTGCATGTGCGTGTGTGTTTGTGTGCATTCATGTGTGTACCTGCATGTGCTTGTGTGGTTGTGTGCATTCATGTGTGTACCTGCATGTGCATGTGTGGTTGTGGTGCCTAGCATCTACAGCAGTGCCTTCTGAATACCAGTAAGATATTCTACCATGGAGCTATATTTCCAGTTTTGTTCTTTAGTTCTTCACTTTGTTCAGAGTTAAAGTAGATTTTTAAAAACGATAGTGTAGGGCTTTCACTACTTGTGCATGAAAATATATGTGATGGTTTTATCTTGATTTTCAGTTTTCAAATATGTGAAATTCCTTCATTAGCTTTAATAATGGAGGGTTGGTTCTTTATGATTTTCTCTAATTGAGATCATATTATATGTAAATATAGATCATTTTATAATTTCTTTTCCAAAATGAATGTCTTTTACTTTTCTTGCCTAGATTTCTTGCCCAACTAGAATTTTCAGTACCATGCTCAACAAGAGTGGTAATAGAAAATATATTTGTGTTGTACCTGATCCTGAGGAGAAAGTTCCAACCTTTTTCCACTTAGCATAACATTATCTATGGGTTTTTATTTATTTAAAAATATATTTGCAGTCTAACTTAAAATTCCAGAGTAAGGTTGTGCAGTGTAGAGTTGCAGAGATTCAGAAAATGAACCTAAGACCAGAGTGACCACTATGAATGTTTCAAATTTTTATTATTAAATATACTTAAAATTATTCTTCCAAAATATTCCTTGGTGGAGAGTGACTACAGAATAACCTGATGTTGTGTTTGTGACATCTCAGCTAAAGGGAGTCACCTTAGTCAACATTTTGAAATGAGCTTTCTTTGAGAATGTGGCTGGTTATTTTAATGTGCACTTTTTTTGAGTTGCAGATTGGTTTTGTCCTGTATCCTCTCAGTGGAAGTCCTGCATGGAATCTGTCAGATATTGAGAATAAAATGTTTCTCACCATGTGCTTTACCTGGCATTATGCATCAACCTTTGTCATCGCTGGATTAAATTATGCTTTTATCACCTGGTAAGTTAGCGGTTTTTTTTTTAAATGTATGGTCCTTTGCATATGTCTATCAAGATTTGACAGTGTTGCACTTCAAATTCAAAAGGAAGATTTTACTCTTGCCTTCTCATAAGATGGACTAGGGCATTAGGAGGTTATTTCTATACAAAGAAATGGCTAACAAAATGTACATGTTGACACAAACTTATAATAGTTTAGTGGTGTGGCTCTTGTGCCTCTGATGCCTCTGACCCACACCCCACCCTATAGTACATTCTCTGGACTTCTATCTCTTCACAAATACAATCCTCTATTCTGGATGACCAGTTCCCCTATGTGCAGTGAGACCTCCGCTTACTTAATTATCCCATTTCATGACCTTAGGACCTTCTTTTGACAAATGTATATAAATCAAATTAAATAAGACAGTAATTCTAATTTTTCTAAAAGTTGAATAATGCATTCTTTTATATAAGAATCCTGATCTAACTTTCTGAGCAAGTGAGGAGCAACATAGCAGATTGCTGAGAACACATATGCCCATTAGTTATGACTTCAGACTCATTACTCAGCCACAATAAGTATGAATCTTATTGTTTACTACATAGAGATAATAGAAACTCAATGAGATCATGTATTTGCGTTCCTGAAGATGTGAAAACTCAGCAAATTTTCTTGTCTTCTTGTCTGTTTTATCCTCTTCTTCCTCTCTATTTGGTATAAAAGTATGCGGTGGAGATCATTCCATGGGAAATGGTTCTGTCCTGTAACCATGGCAAATTAGAGAGGTAGACAATAAAAATACAGAACAGTGCGTGGAAGTCGTAGAGAGAAGAAGGAGCTCAAGGAAGGCTCCTCACAAATTGAAAATTATGTGAGCTCACAAGATGAGCAAGAAGAAAAGGAGACGATCATGGCTCCTGGGTTGCTCAGTGCCAAAGCACAGTGGGCTTGACTGATCCTAATTACTGGACGTATGGACTCCAGCACTCAATTCTTTAGACTGCTACGTTGAGTGAAATACTCTACAACGGCAGTAATGTGTACCTAGTATTTAGTATGGTGGACACCGGCTCCCGAGAACGGCTAATGTGACACGGTCCATATTAATTTCAACTGATTCAAATACAAAACTCTAGATAGTATTGCACACCTTGCAGCTTCACCAGATCCCTAGAATGTAGTAGCTAATTCTAGCCACCATGGTTTGTCGACTTCTACTGCAAGCAGTAGAAGATTGCAACCTCTAGGCGTGGACTCCAGATCAGCCTTCCTTCTCTGAGTTTGACGTTGGAGCAGCTGTAACACTTGAATTATTGCATTGTTCAGCTCCCGGATGTCCCTCATAGGCTTTGGAGCAGCTCACTTTGCTCTGCAAATGCTTTCTTCCTCCTCCAGGTTGTTTCTGTTCCACTCCCCCAAAGCATGCGCATCAGCACGTTGGTAAGGCTGGCTGGGCTACTGAGTCTTGCTCTCTTCCCCTGTTGTTCCAGGCTGACATCTGGGCCTCATCTTCTTAGGGGCTGGGGCGTCTTCAGGAACAGTCGCAGGATGCAAGGACAAACTCAACTTCCTGTCAGCTCCCCTGCAGAACCAAGAGAAGACTACTGTCTCTTCCTGTTCCAAAAGCCTTCAGATGCCTAATGAATGGCTTGGCCACTTACGGGGCCCTAGAAACAAGAAACGCCATTTTTATTTTTCAGCCTCTCCCAATCCCCACCGCATGTTATTCTAATCTCTTTGACCAGACAGTTCCCTTTACCTAGTATATTCACACTAAATACCCATCTCTTCTTTGAAACCTTCTATAATTCCTCTAGCCCATATTGATATGTGTGTTTCCTGAGCTCCTGAAGTACTTTGTTTGCACTAGACACTTTAAATATTGTTATATATCAATTGAGATATTGACTGCTTGCCCCTGTTAGCCCTCCTTGCCAGCTCGATTGTATCCCTATGTGAAAGCAATCTTTTTTGTATCCCATACCAACTGGCACATTACCAGACATATAATAAGTGCTCAGTTAACATTTGTTAGCATTTAGTAGATCTCCATTTCAAAGATATTTAAATATAAACTTCATTTGTTTGGAAATTGTATTTTATATGTTTCTTGATTTTCTTTTAATACTGATATTGAAAAGATAAGATCAAGAGTTTAACTTTCCCTGAAATATTGTGATCTATATTTAAGCAACAGTTTTAAAATACCACAAAGACTCAGTATTGTTTTTCAGTGAGATCACACGAAAAACTAATTCAGTACTAACTTTGAGAATAAGGAGGCTTGGAACTCCTTTATTCAGGGTTCGACTATGAAGCAGTTGCTTATCCACAAGTCATTAAATGTCAGACATTATATCCAAGTTGTTTGACATGGGATGATAACTGTCACACAAGCACATTTAAGTCATGGAATTCTCCTTCTCAAATCCTTGAAAGATGATGCAAAATGTCCCAGTTTTGCAAAATAGTGGTTCAAGATTGCCACATTCTATTCTCTGCCTGCAGCCTTGATTATGCAAGCTTGTATAAGAAACCTGTTTGGAAATATTGCTGCATATTTAATGTGTCATACACACATATATTTCTGTGGCAAGTAACTATTTCGATAGCTGCTGCCTATGAGTAAGGAAGCGTTACTTATTTTCAGATGGGCTTTCCAAGCTGTGAGTCATGTGAGCCATTGTGAAGAACAAAGCAGGGCCTATTAACACACCAAACACACGAGTTTCTTGTGTCAGGTCTGCTCTTTTTCACAGTAATTTATGAGAACATGAAGTAAGAGTAGAGGCACACCTTGATTTTGATTCCCAAAATTTCCCCCATTCTAGTAACTAGCAATTGTGTCTGGGTATTTCTTTTGTGTTATTATTGGGGCAGGTGTTGTTTTAAGGGGGTTTTATTTTGTTTTTGAGACAGGGTCTCACTGTGTGGTCTTGACTGGTTTAGAACTGTCTATGTAGACCAGGGTGGCCTCGAACTCACAGAGATCCGCCTGCTTCTGACTCCCGAGTGCTGGTTTAAAGGTGTGCGCCACCATGCCAGGCTGCAGTTCCTTACTCCAGCTCTCACCCTGCCTCACAGAACCATTTCTGCATGTGGGCTACAGATGCCTAGAACCCTATAAAGGTGTGAATGTGCTGCTAACAACAGCAGCCACAACCCAGAGAGAAAGAACAGGAGGCAGTGGGAGTGACTGGGTCAATGTTAACATTTCATTCCCAGTAAGCAGCCACAAGTCATTTATTTTCCACACGAGTCTTCAGAAATGAACATAACTGATTAATCCCTTTCATCCTACATGGACTGATGTTGAGCTATGTGGAAAGAATGTGTGGGCTTTTATAAGATCACACAAATGCTCTCCAACCCTTAATCAGCCTTTCAAAGAGGAGGTAGCTTGGAGTGTTCTGAACCTATGAACAAAACCAATAGTCAACAATCGAGGCAAACAACTGAGCAGTTTTTCTTGGCTGTTGAACCAACAGAGGAAGTTGATTCTGTCCCATTGCCATTTGTTATATGTGTTAGTGTTAGTTGGCAGTAGCAGAAGAGCTGGCAGCCTCTGTTCATAGATGAGTCACGTGGCCTGTCAGATTGCTCCACATGTCAGTGCTGTGTCAAATGTGTCAGTGTTATAGGTTAAGATCCCTTCTGACTCTCGCTAGGGTTACACTAACAAATGGGATGGAGCCAGTGAAGTTCTTGTGTGGGATCCAGAGCACAGGAGTGACGTAGTGTATGAATGGAACAGGCCAGAACTTAATTGGAAAAAGAAAGAGACATGGTAAAAATCAGAATGTAAACAGGCTGAAGAAAATTTTCATAATGAGAAATTCAACCCAGGCTTGACACATGCCTTCACTTGGTCTGTCACTCTAGGGAAAAGTCATGTGCTTCCTTAAAGGAGATGACATCTCTTTGCAGTCCATAGGTAGTTGTGGGTTTGATATAGATGTTCCAACAATGTCTCATTTGTCACAGTCATTAGAGTCTCCTGCTGGTTTTATAAACAAACAGTTGTGCATAGTTAAGCAATCTCATAATGTGTTTGACAGACACATCTTTTCTTTTTACTTAGGCATTGCTGTAGTCAATACACCTTTTCAGGTATCTCCAAGTCACATAGAAATCATTTCACTTTGGGGACTGCCTCTATTCATTGTGGGAATAATCTGCATATTGCTGTAAAGTTTTGACCCTTGATATCATGTAACCAGGGATGATTTTCTTCTTCTTCCTCAGGTTAATTAAATCTAGACTTAGGAAGGGCTGCATCTCAGAGGTGGGACTACTGAAAAATACTGAACGTGAACACGAGTCTGAAGAAGAAGTGTGATCTTGACGGGCACCCGTCTAAATACGTCTTCTCTTGTTGCATTGCCTTTGTTCATGGCTTCTTTCTTGACCTTTGTCTGAAGAACAGATGTCTGAGGCTGACTCCACATTGTTTGTATTTCCAGTTTTGCTAAAGTGTTGGACTTATAAATGTCTCACTTTCTGACATCTTTGAAAGTCCCTTGGGTGATAAATTCAGTTTGCATATTATGCATGCCATGGTGTTCAAGAGCAATCATTTTTCCAAAGTTATGCATAGTTTCATATTCATATTATGAAAATTACTTGTTTTATTTTCCTGATGAATACCTTAAAGAGGCATAGCCTTGTCATCGCTTGTAATTCATTAAATGTTGCATTTTATTTGTTTATCTTGTTGCCACAATGAAAAAATAAATGAATGCATGCACCTTTGTGCAAAAACCCCAAATCCTCATTTTTTTATTGACATATATCTCACCTTTACATGATACAGAAAAACCTGCACGTACAGAATTCCCTTTCTTTGAGACATTTATATGGAAAGCTTGATGCAAAAGGCAGACCAGAAGTCTTCCGGTGAGCTTTCTAAAAATGAATGACATTAAGATCCATGGTTTCAAAGATGTTGGAGACTAGGAAAGGGGCATTGTGGTATTAGCATAGCCTAGCATGACCACCATGCCATTTTCTCTGTTAAACAGATAAAAGATTAAACAACATGCCTTTATACCAGTGATTCTCAACTTGTGAGTTATGACCCCCCCAAAAGACCATCAGAAAACATAGATATTTACATTATGATTCATAACAATAGCAAAATTATAGTTAAGAAGTAGCAATGAAAATAATTTTATGATCAGGGTTACCACAACATGAGAAACTATATTAAAGGTCACAGCAGTAGGAAGGTTGAGAACCATTGCATATAATCCTAGGCTAAAAAGTCAGGGCCTTGTGCTATGCAGGCCAAGAATCTCCCAGTGGTGAGATATGTATATATATATATATATATATATATATATATATATATATATATTCATATAATTCTGACTCTACTCTTAACCCCTCTCCACAACACAGGGACCCTTTCTTAATATCACATTTTATGAATCTCAAATGATAGCAAGTGGAGAACTAACAACACAGTGTTACACAGAAAGGCCTGCTGTGATAGAAGAAGGAAAGGACGCAGGAATCCTGAGAGACGAGCTAAATTTCGAGGAAGTGACATGGCCTCTGTGCCCTCGCAGCTGAAACACAGACGATGAAACCCGGAAGGCTCCCTGGCTTTCCAGAACTCTAACAAGCCTAGAAGCTGCCCCATCATATACACAGTACAGGGGTCCTAAAGAGAGAAAATTATATTCTTCAGGCCCAAGAACCGGGAGTGTTCATTTTGTTACACAGCTTTTAAAATGACAGACGTAAGTGACCAAAGGTGTGTCTTGAGCACTTTGAAGTATGCGGTACCAATGTGTCATGGTCCTCTGGGGATCATGTTCTACCCATGTGTGTCCAGAGTTAAGGGTCCTTTTCTAGTCTAACAACATTTTCGGTGACTGTCACGTTTGAGTTTCAGATCAACAAGTCAATTGCAGTTAGTTGAGATGGAAGTCACTGATATCTAGCTGCAGAGATCACTGCTTCTCCAGGCTCAAACCCAGAGACTATAAGTAAGATATAACTCGGAGTTCTCGAAACATCTGGGTCTTGGACCAGTCTGGGGATGTTTCGCTTGGCTCCTAAAATTGTGTGACTATACTGTTGAGGTTGTGTTTTGTGAATACTGTTTCATGCTGTTTTTGGAACAGCATGAAAAAATCTTACTAGATATTTTACTAACTGGGATCTCAAATAGGAAAGTCTTTTATGTATTTCCTTCATCCTGTGCCAGGAAGTCTCAGTCCATTCGTAGAAGCTATAAAGATTTTGGTTTATCAAAAAATCTATTTCAGAAAGTTGTCCAAAATAATGACAAATATAACAAAAAGTATTAAGGGTTTCTACTCTAGATCACAGGGAGAGATGAGGAAAGGCAGCTCTGTCATGTTTATCAGTCTGTGGAGTGGATAGAAATGGGGGCATTCATTCACCGGGTGTTTGTCATTCCATTTCCAAAGGCTAGGAAGTGTTCAGTAAGCTAAGAACAGAATGATGCTCAAGCCAGAGTTGCTGTCTCCATCAGACATACATTCCTGGGGGAGAACCAGGCAACAACAAAGTAAAATGTAAAACTACAAATCAAGGCAATCAGTGACGTGAAGAAAGATAAATCTGTGAAGGAGAACCCAGAATGGGGAGGTGCATCGCTGACATTTTCCCAAGGGTCCTTCCCCAGAGGTCTTTTTATGAAGAAAGATGGTACCCATGTTCCATCTTTATGTGAAATTATGGTGTGTATGTTTCCAAAGGATTAGACTGTGCCAGGACAAGACTTCATCAAAGACAGGACAGAGATGGAAATCCTACCCCCTTTACTCCCTGTGTTGCCTTAGCTGTCTCAAACCTGAAGGCTTAGTTTCTGAAGTTTTGCTGTATCTCCTTCACTAGTATCTCAGGCTACATCATTATAAACCAGAGAAGAAACCCTTGAAATCAGTCAGCAGGAATGATGCACTGGCTGTGCAGACAGAACTGTGAGCAAGGGGAGCGGTAACCTATGCTGTTGGCGGGGCACCAGCTCTTCCATGCATGCTCTTTCTGATTCCCAATTTCCTCACCCTAGCAATGGCGGCCCTTACTGCATCTTGAAATGGGAGGCCAGATCCTGACTGTACTTTTATTAACCTTGATATCACCCCATCACTATAAAAGATTATCAAGGTGCTTGCCTTGATATCACCCCATCGCTATAGACTATCAAGGTGCTAATTCTCCTTTGAATGTGGATTAATTAGGTGAGGTCGCAATTCACTGTATTACAGGAAAAACCAGAAATCAAAGTAAGGACGGAGCTCTCTCAAGCACAAGTAAATGATTGCTAGAACTGATAAAAGTTAATATACATGGGGAATAAACCCCAAAAGTTTGTATTCTGTTAAAGTCAGATAAAGAATAGAGGATAGACATACGAAAATCCGAACTTCCACAAAATCAATGTCAAGGGAAAGGTCGTGTAGAGGGATCGTGTGCTTTCAAGAGCTGTTTAATGGGTTGAATAATTAGGCTTCTAGATTCAGCTACTTTAAAAAAATCTCAAAATGGAGTCCTTTGAAATTAAATTTGAAAACATCTGTTTCTATTTTAGTATTGCATTGGTGAGGATTTAACTTGGAGCCTTTCCCAAACACGGTAAGGGCAGTAGCCTGACACTCCCAATCTCTGCTGCTCCAATTTTAAGCACAGAAAATTTTAACCCCCAAGTTTTAAGTGGTTTACTTTGAGACTTAAATAATAAATTCTTTTAAACCTTCAAATTCATTTGTAGCGACCAACTAAATATTTTACATATCTTTATTTTCACCAACAGACAAATTTTCCTAAGCCTTTATTGTTTTCATAGACCTAGTTTGTTAAACTTATTAGTAAAGTTGAAGAAATTTAAGTCTTTATGAATATACCAATAGTGTTATGGATCTGGTATGATTTTGTAGAACTATGATCCCAAATTTATTAATCAATTGTACATTTGTAAAACAGTTATAAATCTGAACAGACAAAATTATTTTAAAATTACAGGCATTTACAATTCTGCACATGTCTTTGACAATCCTTTAACACGGGGCACCAGTGTCATGGTTGTGATCCCTTTATTTCTGTTCTTTATTCAATGGCTTTTCTATGCTAAAATGAACTTGTGAAGAAATGAGTTTGTTTATGGCAGACAATGTCTATGAGATATTAAAGCCAAAGGTAACGAATGGGCCAGGGCCCTTAACAATGACTCTCATAGCACATAACCTGAATTCTGTTTGTGCCAAGTCTCAAATCCGTCACACAGGTTGTGTCCCAACCGTCTGTTTATAGAGAGTGTACTGTCCAGTCCAGCCCTGCAGCCTTTCATGTCACTCGAGATTCCATTATTGCTTAGCCACTAATTTTAGGCCTAAAGGTGACAAGCTTCCCTGGAGAACAGACTTATGCAGAAGACCCTTCTTCTTCATCCTACACAGAAGCCAAGAGGAGCTACAAGGAGAGCCTGGTCCCGACCCTCATCTCCTGCTCTGTGGATGTCAAATGCTCTAGGGGTGATGGTGGGCATAATGGTTAATGGAACCTTTACTTGTTAGCTGCTCTGGGATTCTCTGGCAGCCTACAGGAGGGCAGATGCAGAGATCATTCTCTCAGAATGTCGCAGCGCACAAAGCACCCGGAATTGAGATGACGGGGAAAACATCACAATTACACACACGTGTATCTAAATATGAGATTTAAATGTACCTACCATCTTTGAGGTATAAAGACTGGTGAACTTGATGTAATCCTGCATTCTCCACATGTTCATTTCCTGTCTGACAGGACCGCTAACTTCTCATCTATTAAAGGGATATATCTCGATGGCTTGTAGAGCACTCTCCTTTAAATTCTACAGTGAAGAGGCTAGCTCTCACTAGTTACAGCACTAACTGGCTTGAAGCGGTGTCTATATACATGTTGAAGGTGTAGGTGACTTACAGAAGAGAGCCTATAACTAGACAAATATTAAGATGAAAATAATAAATTGATCCTTATGTTTTTCATCTCCTCGTTTTGAGTCTACTAGCCTGTTATCAAATGTCCTGAAAGGGTGTGGAGGAAGGCTTGACAAATATCTAGAAGTGGAGGTGAAACCACTCCCTATTTGTGGATTGGGTCTGAGGCAAAATGCATTGAATCCAAAACATACAGGGGATATGGCCATGAAACTAACAGAAGGCCGTAGCAATTTAGGATGGAACAATTTATTCCCTGCTTAGATATAGCTCCATGTTCCCTTTGTCTCTTAGAGCCTAAGTTCATTAGCACTACACTCGGAGTTTTGATGCTGAGATCTAAAATTAAGTTGTCTTAGCCTGATGTGTAATTAGTTGTACAACTATGCCTTATATTGGACTCCAAACCTAACAACTGACCATGTTAATTCCTTATCTGTATTTTATTAACCACCCTCCTGCCACCTGCCTCAGGTTAGTTTTGAAGGTTCTTTAAGGCTGTGTTTGCAACATGCTACTGCAAACTTCCTTCTCCCGTCACTATCTCCAAAGCCCAGAGACTAAGCCAACTCTGAGCCGCATACTTTCCAACCTCTGTCATTGGAAATAAAATGCTCCTTGTCACAACTCCGTAGGGCTGAAGAAGACCATACTCTCCCTCTCCGCTATTTCAGCTAAGGAATCTTCTGACCACTTACAGTGGAGAGGCCCTATGGGCACAGAAGGGAAGGTGGTCCCTAAAAGCTCATGGTCCCTATGGTCCAGAAAACGATATGTGATATCCATATTTCCAGTTTGGAAAGTGTGCACTCAGTAAACAAAGAGCAGACATAAGAGAGCAAGAACAAATATTGTCCTATGGACAAAGGCAGCAGCTATATTGCAAAACATCAAGTCAGGTGGCAGCATATGGCAAAGACTGTCAGGGTGACCTGACTGAGAGCAAACAGAGGTGGCATTATTATATTGGGAGCTGTTAGCCCACAGAAATGCATTAGGGAAGCTTCACTGAGTTGGAGTTCCCAACAGAGAAGAGGTTTTCTTCTTATGAGTGAGCTTCTGTTTGCTCATCTCTGTAGGTTTCTTTAATACCACGGGACAGGACAGACAAGAGCAATCTCTTTTGGAAAGAGTGTCTCCTTTGTGCCGTTCTCAAGAACACACTAGGGTTTTTGTTTGTTTAATTTTACTTTTATTGACTCTTTATGGATTTTACATGATGCATTCTGATCCCACTTATCTCCCTGCCTCAAGTGCCCCCTCTGCCCTTGCAACACCCCCAAAGGGAACCAAAGTTAAAAGAAGAAAAAAAAAAAACAAAACAAAGAAACAAAACAAAAATAAAACCAGAACAATGAAAGAAGACTCTTGTTGCAGAAGCTGGAGTGTGGCCCGTTGAGACACACAGACCCTTGAGTCCATCCATCTTTACTTGCCGCAAGTGCTCCTTGCCACAAGTCATTGGTCTGGCTCCAGGCCTCTGGTTTCTGCTACACCACCCCACAGATAATGGGCTCTCACTGCGGCTCCTCTTGGATATCCTGTCGTCGTCCTGTGTCATGGAGATCCTGCTATTTTGGCTGCTCCAACAGTTCACAGATTCGGTGGCTGTTGGGGTGGTCCAGCTCATAGCCCTGGTTCTGGACCTAAGTGGTAGCTGTGCTGTCGGCTCATTCGCTTTCCCTCATTGTCATTGCGCAGTTGAACTCTCCAGCACAGCTTGGATAGCTCACCCAATGCAGCCTACAACTGGGGTCAGTGCTCCTGTTCTCCAGCCCTAAGATCAGGGTCCGCTAGCTCATATGGTCAGGGACAACTCTACTGTTTTGCCCAGGCAAGGTGTAGGGCCCTCTATCCCGATTGCTTCGCGGGGCGGGGGGGGGGGGGGGAGGGATGTGAGAAGAGCACAATGTTTTAAAATCCTTAGCTGTTTGTCCAGAGTTAAGGGTTCATCGTACCCTAGAACAGGGAGATCTAGAGGACACTTAAACACACTGGGACCTGAGACAAGGAAGGGTCACCCCCTCCCTCTGAGTCAGCCTTAAATAAGTCTAAACATCACACGTGGCAATTCACCAACATCCACTAGCCTTTAGGAAAGAACCCCAGAATCAGTGTTGATGATGGTTCAAAAATTTCTCAGCGTTCCAGGCTCACTCACAGGAGGAAACATCGTCTAGCACCAGAAGAGGGCGCTCTTCCACTTCCAAGGTTCCTAGTGAATTATGAGGGCTGCTATTTCTTAGGGGAACTTGTTCCATTGTATCCGATTCAAAAGGAAAGCCATCAGCTAGCTTCGACTTCTCTGACATTTGAACCAGAGGTTCGGGAGAGAGATGGTGAGGACAGCGGTGCTTGGGAAACATCCGTTTTTCCACCACTTGCTTTTCCACTTCCCACCCCTTCAAAGGCAGGGACTTAAGAAAGAATTATAAAAATCAATTTCCACTCCAGTGCAAAAAATTGCACATCTGATGTTCTGATGGGTTTACACAATCGTAAGCGGATGAGGCCTAAAAGGATTTCCAGGGGAAAGGACAAAAGTAATGATGCTCCCTCTAGTGGTAGAGTGCGGGAAAACGCTCATAAGTGGAAATTCCTCCTAAATCCAAACAACCCAGTTCACTGAAACAACATCCGCTATTGCTGTTACTCTTGGTGGCCCACCCGTCTGTTGCTGAAGATGCTTTTGTGACAGGACACGGACGTTTCAAGCTAGTAATGATCTGGAAGTTTCCTCCATGCTGGCTAGCTTTCATGGCTCCAGAAGGTGCTAGCAAGCTGATGAGGGGGAAAAGTCCTTAAGAATCTGACTGACCCAAGTCTGTTCCTGTAAACTACACTAACAGCCAGCCAGATGGAATATGCCATTCGTGCGATGGCAGCATTAATGTTATGGGTGCTAACTGCTTTTATGGTTGGATTATGGGCCCATTTCAAACAGGACATAATTCATGTGTAATAGTATAAACCAGACCAAGAACCTGTAGCTGAGGAGGTCATACGACCTAAGGGAGGTCCTACCGCTATCATTTTTCTAAGTGACAGTATAAAACCCCCTCCTATTTCAATGCCCATGGGTTAGTGCAACTCTTGGCTTTCATCCGAAAACCTACTTTTTGCAGGGAGAGGCAGTTAATACAAAGTCTCAAGAAAAGGTGACTACAGAGTACTCAGTCCTAAACAGACATCTATATCACCTCACTGTGCACCCCACCAAACCCTAGAGTACAGAGAAAGCGCTGAGAGATAGCGTGAAGTAATCGGAGGCCAAGGAAGACTACCATCAATCTTTAGATGAAGCAGGACCACTGCACTCCTGAGCTCACAGTCCTGTGACTGCCTACGTAAGACCAGCACATGTCAAATCAGAGAAGCGTTCCAGTATGGATTTTGGAGATGGGCACACCAGGCCCCACTCCTAGCTGAATAGCTGTTGACAGTCAATGGCTTCAAGGGGCAAAGACGGTACCTTTTCTTCAGGAGTACGGCCCAGGGTAAGCTGCCCATGCTCCACTGAATGGCCCCATACCCATGGGCATATGTGTAGCACTAACCCACCACGGTTGGTTTAGAAAGAGGCATGGAGTTGGTGGGAGACAAGTTGGGGATTCTAGGAAGAGCTGGAGAAGGAGACTAGAGAATGGGTATGATTAAAATACTTATATACAATTCTCAAGGGTTAAATAAAAATATTGCTTAAATATAGAGGTAAAATTTAGACTAATTTAAAAACTCTTATATTTTAATTTTTAAATACAGAAATCCACTGTTATAGATCCAATTGTCTCCCAACTTCCTCTGCTTCCTATTTTGAAGACCTAGCCTCCACCCACATACCTCAGAGTGTCACCTTATTTTAGGTATGGTGAAACCTATATTCACTGGAGAAGGTAACCTTCAGCTCAATATGACAGAGGTCCTTATAGAAAGGGAAAATTATGGGAGATTGAGAAGATCATGTGATCAAACAGATCAATTTCAGTGTGATGTACCTGCAAGTCAAAAATTAAAAAACAGCAACAATTGACAGCAAACACCAGACACTTGGAGGCAGACAAAGACCAGATAGATCTCTGCCTAGCACCGTCCAAAGGAACACGATTTGTCCAGCACCAAGATCTTCAGTTTCTAGTCTCAAGTGCTTTGAGGCAATAATCTCTGTCCTTTAAGATATTCAACTTATGATATTTCATTAAAGCGTCCTTAGAAGTTGATAGATTCCCATTGCTTTAACATTAGTTTTGAACTTAATGATTTAGATGTCAGAAGACAAGCGTGCATTTGATCTGGGAAATAATATATTGAGGGTATTCAGTAAATATCGAGGATAAAGATATCATCCCCCAGATTTATCACCAACCATGAAATGCATCATCTTTCATGCAAAACTTTTTGGAAGCTTGGTTTGGTTATACACTTCTACCATTTTGTGGTTCCAGCAAGTTGATGTGTTTCCTCAGTGTGTCCTGCTGTCATTAAAACAGCCCTCAGAGAGGTAGTGTCCGCACTTGTGGTGAAAATCATCTCTTGATCAGTGATGTCTGCATGCTTTTGGGTACCTTTAATATAGCAGTGGTGGTTGTTTAAATGAAAGATGCCCTTTGTAGGCTCCCATAATTGAATGCATGGTATCCAGCTGGTCGTAAGGAAGTTGTGAAGCCTTTGGGAGAGCCTTGCTGGGAGAAGTCCATCTTTGGGGCCGGACTTTGGGTGCATATAATCTTGCCCCAGCACCTGTTAGCTGTTTGCTTTGTGCTGATATTTGAAGATGTGCGCTCTCAGCTTCCTGTAACTGCTCTGCGTCTGAGCCTGTGGCTTGCTGCCATGCCTCTGCTCCACCACCATGGATTCTCATCCTTCTGAAACTGTAAGTCAAAATAAAGCTAATTTCTCCCCATGTCTTGGTCATGATCATGTTCTGTCTTATAGCAACAGAAAGCAAACCAACACAGTTGCTCTCTATCTAAATCATAGATTCCTCCAGTGCCTTTGATTTTCATACGCTTTTTAAGCTTTCTGGCTTCATGGGCCTCTTGTCTTTCAAAATGCCTGATACTTATTGCAAAGTATTCCTGGTATTAGTTCTCCAGAGAGCTACAAACAATAGGATAGACAGTGCTTTACAGTTATTTTATCTCAACATTACCTCCTAAGAACAGTACAGACACAAGACTCAGGAGGTTAACAAAACCTATACAACCCAGGAAGTCAACAAAACCTCCACAACTCAGGAAGTTAACAAAACCTACACAGCTCAGAAAGCTCAGAAGGAGTAGTTGGCTTCATTGTTCAGATGCTTGCCTGTTTGACCTATTACCCTACATGCAACTACTCTTGTTGTTTCTGCCGCCCACATCCGTGTGTGGGAGCCCTTGCTCCTTACACATGCCCTAGCCAAATCCACCACACTGCAGACATCTTCCTCACTCAGCCTCCTACTTGCCTGCTGAGTCATCGCCTGTGAAGGGAGACTTGATCTACAAGCGGCGTCCTATTCTTCCTTTTCTACCTCTGACTTGCCACATTTAGTGTCCCAAATTGATTGTTGTCGGGGCCAGGACCAGCCAAGACCTAAATTATTTATTGTCCCAGAGTGGAGGTGTGGGAATGAAAACACAACTCTCATGACTTTAGCAGGAGGGAGTTTTCAGGGATCCTTCATAAAATCCTGAGTTCACATCCTGAAAATCACCTGCATTTATTCTCCAAACAACTTTTATATCAAAACTTAAACTGAGGGGGAAGTTCATTAACATTCTGTTTCCTAGGTAACAGGGAGAATGGCTTTGGTCACATCCACACCTGTGCCTGCTCTGTCATGTAGACCGAAAAAACATGGCTTCCCCAGGCAACCTCCTAAATTACAACAGAAGGAGCAGAACAACATTAGCATATCCTGACCAGTTACTTTGGATGATGTCAGTTTGTCTCACTATCAAAGGCTAGGTGACCACCTTCTGAGTGGAAGGTGCAAATTGAGCCTTGCCAGGTCGCTCAGAATTTTGACTGCCATACCATGTAGGAATATGGCCTGTATAACCCAGCCTCTAGAGATTGTCTCTCCTAATTGACACTGACCTTCTGTATTAGCTTACTTGTCCTCAGCACATGAATGACCCTTCACTCTGGTTTGGGCATGGCAGCTTAAGCTAGTTTTCTTTTTATAGACGTTCACGCCACTCTACTTATCGTTGACACCCACTCCGAGTCACAGGGCCTCTGACACATGATAAACACTTTCCTTTCTCTTGTTCAGATCAAGTCTTTATGACTAAAATCCACAGGAATGAGAGGTCTAATGTGGCTATTTAAAATATGAAGACATGGAGACCTGGATTTTGTGTGATTTATTTGAGGCCATGAAACAAATTAGTGACAGCATAAACACAACCCAAAACTCCCTGAGTGGCAGCTGTGTAACAACCGAGACCTTGTCCCTCTGTCTCATCATTATCCACATGTTCACCACAATGTATGCTTTGAGTAGAATAAATTAATAAATAAGTCATTTCCCATTTATCTTTTTTCTTCTTTGTCTTCTTGACTTGTGTGCATAGAAAACAGTGATTGTGTTGGTGACTTTTGAGACTGTGTGAGGGACTCTTTGGCAAACAAATTAAAGGAGGAAAGACATGATTTGGTTGAGCTTCTGAAGGAGTCCATGGGATTTTTGTTGTTGTTGTTGTTGCTTGTTTTTTGTTTGTTTGCTTTTGTCCCATGTGTCTTGGGAGAGCATCATAGTAGCAAGAATTTGTAATAGAGGAGTCACTTTGCCTTATGGAAGAGAGAAGAAAAAGAAAAAGAGAGACTGAGGGGGAGGGCAGGACAAGATATAGATCTCAGGATATGTTCCTATGACCTACTTCTTCTGGCTAGCCTCTATCTCTTAACCATTTCAGAACCTACCAACCTGGGGACCAACCTTACAATAAATGAACTGTGTTGAAGAGATACTTCATATCCAAAACATAAGAGTGATTGTTTATGCATTTTGGTGTATTTAATTACAATTATTCATGTTTTTATATGAATGCAAACATCTGAGTTTGTATGCCTAGGGTTTTTTCCATCCCACAAATTTCTAGTGTTACTAGCAAATAAGGGCGACCATATGAGACTATGATCATTGCAGCATTCTAGGGTTCCTGTACATCCACCAACTAGAAGAAAAGTGTCTATGCCCCACCAAACTCAGTTTTCCAGCCATTGGGCTCCCTTCCCTTCAAAATGTGTGTAACCTTGCAAAGAAAAAAAAAGCCTGTCATCCTGGTAGGGTAACCATGGGCTCCACAATCCATCACTGGAGTCATCCTCTTCAGCAATAGTCACCTTTTTCCACACAAAGCAAGGTTTCCATAGCATGTTCTGAAGAATGGCATCTCTGAGCGGGCCTTCCTGAGAAGGGAGTTCTGTAGTTAAGAAACACTGGGAACTTGGCAGTAGGCAATGCATTTGCACACACTAAGGACTGCAAGACGTTCCATGTAGAACACCATTTAACTTTGTGTGAGCTGGTATTGCTCAAGATTCCATAATCACAGAGCTCATCTTGCCTTGGTCTCTTACCTTGTCTCTGCCCTGGGAAAAGCATTGTGTTATGAAGCTAATGAGGCAAAGACACAAAATGTATGTACTGCTGTACTCAATGTATTCTCTGTTTAATACCTGATAATTCATCTTCTTAGTGATATGCTCAGTGTGTTCTTTTTTTAATATGTGATAATTCATCTTCTTAGTTAATTACTTATGGGACATTGTTATTTTTAATACTGAGAAGGTAATATATAAGTTATATCAATTGAAAATACAAGCATACTATGTGTATCACAGAAAGGGCATAAAGAATTTTTAAATTTCTTGTGTCTTAGATCTCTTGGATTGCAAGGAAGAATTTTTTTATGTACCTTACTCTAGCCATTTTGGTAGATAGTATAGACATGTAAGAATAGGTATTATAGCTGGGCGGTGGTGGCGCACGCCTTTAATCCCAGCACTCGGGAGGCAGAGGCAGGTGGATCTCTGAGTTCGAGGCCAGCCTGGTCTACAAGAGCAAGTTCCAGGACAGGCTCTAGAAACTACAGGGAAACCCTGTCTCGAAAAACAAAAACAAAAAAAAAGAATAGGTATTATAATATATTCACAACAAACAGATAATGAACATGGATTCGTTTGCTTTTTTTTCTCTTCTGTAGCAGTCTCTAAATTCTTTCATTTTTGTAAGTGCCCACTCCTACAAAGTCAGCTAGGGTACCTAGAATGGGGGTCATTAAAGCCAAAAATGTCAGATGAAAGAAACTGAGACAGAAGACATGGAAGAGAATCGGGAGGTCTGTTTGGTCATGTCAAAAACAGACAGCCCAGAGTTTATTTCAGGAATTGCTTATATACAAACGCAGAACAAAGCACAGCACAGCACAGTCTGTATCCATCCACAAGACCATTCCTGTCCTCAAGTGAGCAGCCTCCTCTCTAACACATGCTTGCTGCTCAGAAGTAGCCTTACTTTCTATCTTGATGTTCCTGAGGTTTGGTGTCAGCAGTATTCCTTCTACTAGATAGAGAGTATTTTTCTCATGGGCAAAATGCTCTTTCCCACGGGCTAAATCAGAAGTCTCTCACAGTCCTCAAGTTTATTGGAAAAGGCAGAGCAGGAAAACTTGACCTCATGACTTCTTTAAATCAGAATTGACTCCAAAAAGAAACTGAGTCACACGTGGACTCCCACACATTTTGTGACATATTAATGTGCTTTCATGAAGTTCTAGGATGAAGTAAAATTAGGACATTATATTAATATTCCCCCAGAGTTGTACTTTAGAAAGTATTATTGATAATTAGGGGATAATACATAACTTTGAGGTGTAAATAGATAATCAGTTTAGATGTAAAATTTATTTTATAAATCTGTATTTAATATTTTCAGAAGAGTATTCTGTGGAAATTACACTTGCTATCTTTAATAGTTGTGGTCTGTCTTGTCAGAAATTACTGCCTTGTTTCTCACCCCCAAGGGAATATGATTGCTTTGAGGACTTGTCCCTGCTGGTGACAGTACTGACATGTTGACAGCGCTTAATCATCTTGGGTCTAAATTAATGGAGGGCCCATCGGAGCATTGATTCATCCACCAGAAGCAGAGCTCCAATGGGCATGAGTGTAATGATCTGTCTGAGTACTCATTAGTGACTTCAGTTGAGACTAGAGAGGGCCAGGGGAGGGGAATGCCAGATCCCAAGAGTCGCAGCTGCAGCTGCGTAGAAGCTTGTGCATAGTTCCGATAGGAGATTTCTTTCCTGAGATTGTTATAAAAAAAAAAAAAAGTATTACAAACTATGTAGCTTAAATAACAGAAATGTATTGTTCCTTGTGTTGTGGTGACCCCCACCATAAAATTATTTTCATTGCTACTACAAACTGTAATTTTGCCACTGTTATAAATCCTACTGTAAATATCTGATATGCAGGGTATCTGACATGTGACCCCCCTGTGAAAGGGCCATTTGACCCCACAGGGGTCATAATCCACTGTTTAAACGAAGATATCATTGTAGTTGATTCTTTCCTAGGCTCTGCTCCAACCCTTTCTCTGTAGCCTTTCTTTGCAGTTGGTTGTCTTATCCCTGTGTCTCTTTATACATTGTCCTTCTGTGCATATCTACATCCAAATCTTCTCTTTTAAAGACAACAACTGTTAGAACAAGGCCCACTCTATTGACCTCGATTCAAATCAATTACTTCCCCACATTTGCTTTGAGTTAAGACTCCAACACATAAATTAACCCTTAATAGAGGGGTTGTAATTCCAGGTTTTAGTGCTTTTCATAATCCTCCTCGTGCCGGCATGCTCATTCCCCACTTACAGCTGTTAGCATGTAGGCTCCTTAAGAAAATGGCAAGCAGTGACATCACATGTGGCTACTGTGGTTTATTGTCTCATTTGATAACATTCTTCATTACTCCAGGAAGATGTGTGAATATCCCGAAGCACCTGGCTGAGCTGTAGCCAACCAGAGGGGTCCATTGCCTTCCTGACTTCCTCTTTAGCTTCTCTTTGCTGGCTTCCTTCCATCACGGTCCTTCTTGTCTGGAGATTCACCCTTTGACCCTCTAGGCTAATCCCTCCCCTTCTTTATTACCTGGATTGGTTTCCTTTTCTGAGAACCCTGGTCACTTGATCTCTCCTGTTGAAGAATGAGCACACTGCAAGCAAAAAACACACCTTCTATTCGGTGATTCCAGCTACATTTTGCTGAATTAACTTCAAAACTCTCCAAACATGAGAACACCTGCCAAACAGATCATTGAAAGGAAGAATTCTTTTCATGTTTTATAACCATCTCTGGTTAAATTTCTTCACAAAAGAAGAAACCAGCTGATTTGTCCAGAGTGGTGCAGTAGTTTGGTTCAACATGCGTTCCTGTCATTCCTTCAATGTCCGGGTGCTGGTGGCTGTTGTGTGTGGGCTGCTGACAGGTGTCGTTTTGGGCCTGGGCATCTGGAGGTTGGCAATAAGGATCAGCAGAGGTAATGTTATCCTGTTATAGTCTGCTGGGTAGGTGGGGGCTTGAACCTATGACTCTGTTATCTGATGTACCACTGCTAGAGAGGACCTTGTCCAGTTGATGGGGCTTTCTACAGTGCCTCTTATGAAGCATAAGACAGCAGCTGGTTCGTGGCTAGTGGGTAGCTCTATGTATAAAAATATGCATGCGGGCAAATAAGCAGGGAGAAGAATGAGTTTTGAATTGTTTTCTTTGTGCTATTTTAATTCCTGAGTTGACAGAATGACGAATAATAGAAATAATTACAATGTGCATTTGGGTTTACTTTAGCTAAATCCTAGAAAGGTAAGTAGTTATGAGCACAGACTCCCAAGCAACCATGTATATCTATGTAGCAACTGTGTACAACCATGTAGAAATTCATCTCAAGAAGAAACTTTAGAGATGTTAGCGTGGTTGAGTGTAAAATGATGGCGCTGAAACAAAGCCCTTGGGAACTCAAAAGTACACTACCAATGATTCTGATGCTGCCTCCCTTGGCCTCGGGAGAGGCACGATAAAGCCGTGGCTCTCAACCTGGGGGTCGCAACATCTTTGTAAGTTGAATGACACTTTCACAGGGGTCACCTAAGACCACTGAAAAACACAGATATGTACATCACAATTCATAAAAAGTAGCAAAATCAGTTATGAAGTAGCAACAAAAATTTTAATAATTTTGTGGTTGGGGTCACCACAACATGATGAACTGGATTAAAGGGTCGGAGAGTTAGGAGGGTTGAGACCCACTGCTATAAAGGGAGGGAAACTTGACGTGTGGAACATGTGAAACTGAATAGATGGACGTGACTAATGTCAGTAAGGGGGAACAGTGTGCCCTCACGGAAGGCAGGAACCACTGCCCAATGGTGCCAGGCTGCAGAGTCCTGTGCTGATAGCAATGGTCGATATTGGCTGCTGCTGGAGAGGTAGCCTGGAATGCAGCCGTCTCTAGTCCACCAGAAAGACTCGGATTCAGAGAACACTGCGTGGGCAGCATTCAAAGAACTATAGTAAGAAAGTGGGGGTGACATAAAAAGAAAATTAAAATTGTAAGGTTGGTAAAATCGTTAAATTCAGTTTGAAGAAAACCATAAGGAGTCTTTCTCACTGTTAGCCTTATTCAATGTGTAAGCTCTCATTTAAAGGATATGTAATTGAGAAATTGCTTCCTTCTTGCTGTATTCATAAGGACATCTATTTTTAAAGGAAAACTTGTGGCTTATAAGTGACATAGTTCAATCAAGCCATCGCAGGGACAAAGTACAAAACCAGCATGAGGAACAAACAGCACATAGCAGAGGACAGAAACTGAGCGATAATCAGAGGCTTAGGGAGAGCTTCAGCCATGTGGGCACACCTCCGAACTGCTGGAGATCTCAGGCCTCTGAAGGAAGTAGAAAAGGCAATAAAAGCTCTGTTTCTCAGAGGACTAAAGTGCCAGTGCCTCAGAAAGACTAGCTTTGCCCTGGGTATTAGCTTTTCAGTTGGTTCTCTAAATAAGAGCTATCAGTCTGTTTTGGGGTAAAGCCAATGGAAAATCAAAGGGTTATCACTATTATTTCTTGTTTAAAGACTGAAGTCTAACCTTGTTTGCTGTTGCTGCTTGCCTTGTCAGTTTTATTTGGAATGTGCTTTAGTTCTGTCTTAATTTGTTTAATTCTGTTCTACTTCGTTCCATTCTTTCCCATTAACTTCTGGGTGTTTCATTTCTCCTCTCCCCACCCCCAGCTCGCTTCCTTCTACCCATCTCATTTAATGCCATTATGGAGGGTTTCCTCTCTAGTACCTTACTTATTTATAAATTGTTCTTAATTAATGTATTTTTAGAGACAGAGTTCATGCATATCTCAGAGAAACCAATGTAAGTGTGAATGCCTTCTTTTGTTCATTTTTGAGAGCTCGCTTTATAGTTCCAGCTGTCCTGGAACTCACAATATTTATCCCAGGATGACGTCAACTCGTGGTGCTCTTCCTGCTGCAGCCTCCCAAGCGCTAGGTCTACAGGCAAGATCCCACATGCCCGATTAACCATAAATACCTTATTTAGAAAAAAAAGTATATGCACATATACATCAAGTGTGTCTAAATTAATTTACTATGTTAGAAATTCATTTTATATAAATGTAATATATTTTTCACAAAAATGGTAATTTCTTTGTGAATAATAGAAGACAAAAACAAAAAACTCCATGCTAGGCATGCAGAAGCTCATCTCTGCTGGTGCAGTACCTGCCATGCTTCTGCTGTCCTCTCTAGGCATGCAGAGGCTCATCCCTGCTGGTGCAGTAACTGCCATGCTTTTGCTATCATCTGGGAGACCGGGTTTTGCAGCATCATAGTCTGTCTGTTTTGATCTTCTAGCAAAGAACAGCAAAAGAAACTCCATTTTCTTATAGTTTTTATCCAAGCCACTGCCTAATCTCAATGGAAAGGCAAATTCAAAATTGCCAACATCACAAATCAAATCAACTCTAATTATTCAAAGTGTTAAGTTTCTTTTTTAAAAAAAAAAATGTGAACCATTGGTTTGAATGCCAAAGAAGCACTTTAAGACATGGTCTATAGAAGTCCAGTGACCTTCTATGAGCAAATAGAGCTTTTCAAAGTCCCACTCCTATTTCTGAACTGTGCCTCTTGTTCAAAGGTCACTACCAATTAAGGCTCTGGTTTTGGCAATCGGATGCTGCTGCTTAGGAGTAGCTGAGGCTTCTTTCAGCTTGGTTGGTGTAGTCTGTCATTTTTACATGACCGATGGAATTCTTGACTAAGAATTATTTTTTTTTTCTATTCCATGTGAAATGCATGACTCTTATCCATTGAACATTTCTTTGGGCAAACGAAACTTCCAATAGTATCAATAGCTTCTGCAATTCCCAAGAGGAGTTCTAGAATTGGGTCCTTCCCTGTAGTGGCAGTTTCCCTACAGTTGCCTTCCCCCCATTCCACAAGAACATCTCGTTTGCTGGCGTAGGCGTTCAGCTGAATGTCGCTATTCCATAGGGATTTCTCTACCTGCCCAATACAAGTTCTTACCCATTTCCCCCTTTTCACACATACTTTTTCCACAGTTCTCATTACTGACAATTTCTTCATCCTTACTTATTTTGTTAAGAGGAGAGGGGCCTGATAAGAAACCTACCGTATTCCCTGCAACTAGATTTGAGTTACTGCAAGGGATAAACAAATCTTAGAAAAACTAAAGGTTGACTTAGATTTCTAGGGAGACCATAACAAAATGCTGCAACCAGGTACTTTATACACTGTGAAAGAGTGTATAAATCTCTCTTCCACAGCTATGGGCACCAGAGAGACTGGGGAAACGCGAGCTCCAGCTTTGGTATCTAGTTCAGGTCTGTCTCTCGGTTCTGAAGAGTCTTCTTGCTGCAACACCTTTTAAACTTTGACATTTAATGCTATTATATTGGAAATTCAATTTCAATGCATGAATTTTGAGAGGATGCATTCAGTCCATCACATGGAAGAAGAATTGTCAAATAGTTGTATTGAGAAATTACACAACAAAACTACCAAATCCTCATGCTTTCCTTCAAAATAGTAAGAGAAATGCAAGTTTGGATGTTTAAAGAGAGATGTTTTTGTTTCCTGCTGCTGTTTGAAGCCATGTGGCATATGACCATTGGACCCTGGGCTTCATTAAGATCTTTCCAATTACTTATAACTTCTGTTTACCTGTATGACCAGTAATCTCACAGGGTGCACTTCTATTGGAAGAAATCTGTGTACTTCCAGAATCCCAGTCCTTTCACATGAGTGTTCATAAAAAAATCTAATGTATCTTCAGAAATGTAGATGTAAGAGATCTATCTCTGTTGGTTTCTAATAGCAAGGGGCTTGCAATGAAAGAAGCAGTGTGGCTTTGAGTCCCATCACACTTGATAAGAAAAGTCAATTATAAATGTAAATTTCATTGCATTGTGCTCCTTTGACACCGAACAGTTTGAGCTAATCCTAACATAAATCTACCCAGATGTTCACAACACAGTGGTAAGAGGATGCTTTCTTTAATTTGTATTAATAAGAAGGCATCTCACCCTCAATACACAATGGGGACACCTTATTTAACTCTATCTTTCAGTTCTGCCTCTAAGATTTCCCTGCTTTCTGTTCCTTTCCTACACCAGCCGTAACCTTCCTTCCCCACCATAGGACAGACTTGTTCCTCGGCTTATCAAGGGCCTCAGAAGGTTTATATAGTCCCAAACCCGAGGTCATATTTTATGGCACTCATAATTCTCACTCAGTAGAAAATGTATGTTATCAGGAAAAGTCACAATGAGTTTATTGCTGCTCAGAAACTAACC
Source organism: Arvicola amphibius (assembly GCF_903992535.2). Taxonomy (NCBI): domain Eukaryota; kingdom Metazoa; phylum Chordata; class Mammalia; order Rodentia; family Cricetidae; genus Arvicola; species Arvicola amphibius. The sequence goes on from NC_052056.1 coordinate 38,394,368, forward strand.
TGCCCACAGACACTTGTCTTTCTTTTCTTTACTCAGTTTAGTACTTCCCACAGAATACATCTACACAGTAATAAATCTAGCACCTGCAACGGATCCTGGAACACTAGGGCCATTTTAGTGTTAATGGAGGAAAGTATGTTGAGGTGACGAGAGTGGTGTCCAATTTCAATTCTTCACTTACAAATCTCTCTCCTATTCCTTCTTCCCCCCTCCTGTTTCTGCGCGTGTCCACACACTAAATATTTTTAATACAAAATTATCTATGGAAAGGGAGGGAGTCTTGCTCTAGGGATAAGCTTTGTTGTGCAAATGACAGAAGGACCATGATAAGGATTATTGTAATTTAAGAATCAGTGATGTAGCCGGGCGCTGGTGGTGCACACCTTTAATCCCAGCACTCAGGAGGCAGAGGCAGGTGGATCTCTGTGGGGTCAAGGCCAGCCTGGTCTACATGAGCTAGTTCCAGGACAGGCCCAAAGCTACACAGAGGAACCCTGTGTCGGAAAACAAAAATCAGTGATGTTTACAGATCACAGATCAAAAGTGATTATCTTAAACCAAGAAGCTGGATTCTTGGCTTAGTGGATTATTCCTGGGTTTTCCGGTGTTAGATTTTTAGGGATATGACCACTAGTCTGAGCCAGACTCTAGTGACAAGCTGTTAAAGATCCTTCCAGAATTCAGTGGCTAGGACTATTTTTGTGAGTGAGTAGGAAGAGAGCCCTAAAGCAAAGCTGTCTTGCTTCAAATCTCAACATGACTGCTTAGTAACTGAGTGACTGGGCACATTCATCAATATTTCTGTGCCTCAGTTTCTCCCCCTCTTGTAAGAATGATGATAAATTCTGCCTCTTGGGACTATTTTAAAAATTAAATGAGTCAATGCATTTGAAGATTCAAGACTATTTTTTTTCTTCTAAGCACTCAGAACACCTAGGCAACTATTTTCTAATTTATGAAGTTTTTAGGTCATTCAGTACCAAGCACAGTTTTGTCCACTCCTTGAGTTATACCTTGACTGGATACCATTGGCCCACATTGGACCTTTGGATTGAGACTCAAGTTATTGCACCAACAGTCTACAATAGGTTTAATCATTAAGTTAAATTGGCTAGCTGAAAAGAGAAACAGAAAGTGTTTCAGGAACTTCCATAGAATATTTTCTTTTCAATATTTATGCTATGTCATTAGTAAAAGACAGTTTATTAAAACATTTATTATATTTACTGAAAGTGTTAACCATATAGTTAATATTGAACAACTTTTATCTTAACAAGATATACTTTATTTTATTTGCATACACTATTCTTCCTTCCTTTCTTCTTTCTCTTTCTTTCTCTGACCCACAGAATATGTTTTCCTAAACATAGCCAGCTTAATGTCTCCTTTTTGCAATTACAACTGTGAAAATATTTATATGAACAACTTCATCCTTCTGAGTTTACTTTTTATAGCTATGATAGAGCCTGAAAGTAGCTGGTGCTACTTTGGGTGGCTTGTTATGTGATTTAGGTACTTTTGAGGCTAAGAGTCGGAAGGGGGTAGAACACAGTTAAATATACCATTACAACAGATAGCGGGTAGTCCAGTTTCAGCTAGATGTCCTTAACTAGAACTCAAGTGACAAAGAAGCCATTCAGCAGACACTTATTAACTTTCTATTCATTAACAACGTTCTAAGATCTAGAGATACAAGCTATGACCTTCACTCAATATACTCCTCAACTAGAAGACTTGTAATTAAAAGGCAAAATGACTAGGTATGGATAGATGCTTCTTCTTGCTTATTAAATGTATACAAATCATAACTAAATGTTCGAACACACCAACAGGCTTCTGTACTTAAAGGGAAATCCCAGGACCCTGAAACACTGTAAAGAGTTGATGCCATAACAATGAGTAGGCACTGTCGTAAACTCAAGAGGTTAAGGGCTTTGTGTATCCATGGGGACAGAAGGTATGGTGCTAGACTGTGTAATGAGGAAGTTGGACCCAAGCCACTAGTGTGACACTTGAAGCCTTTAGGAGTCACATCAGCCATAACAAGTAGTTTAGAAGATATCTGTTCTCTCTGCCACAGAAACATTAGATAACTCTTATCATCTACATTTTCTGTTGTGGTGGATTTGAGACTGGGTTAACCTAGGCCGGGATGACCTTGAACTCCTGATCCTCCTGTGGGCTTGAGCTGAAGGTGGGATTCTAGACTTCTGTCTAGCTTACCTTCTGAAAACAGCTTGTGTTTCTGCTCCTGTGCCAGCACCGAAACCGTGTTTAGCTTAGTTCTCTACAACACCTGTCTCACCTGCCCCTACCCCACGCCGTTTTCTCTACAACACCTGTCTCACCTGCCCCTACCCCACGCCGTTTTCTCTACAACACCTGTCTCACCTGCCCCTACCCCACGCCGTTTTCTGTGATCCTTTCATTTTCCTCCACAGATTGCTGAAGATTCCTTTTATTATTTTTATTCTCTTTATTTGATAAAATCTATCTTTACTTATTCTGACTCTTTGTCACCAGCTCACAGTATCTACATTAACATCTTAAGAAGAAGTCGTTTATGCTTTAGAAATTAAGAAACAGCAATTCTAGAACAAGTATTCTTGATGATAATATTTTTTAAATTAATGGACTTAAAATCAAAGAAATGAAAGCAAACAATAGTTAAATGAATTATTTGAAATGATGAACTTAAGCAAATAAATGTTTAGAATGATTAATAAAGAAAAACTAGTAATTCAACAATATATAAAGAAAGAAAGGCACTCCAATACACAGAAGTGGGATTTAAACAAAATCATAAGCAAATATCATAAAAAACTTTACCTTTGAAAATATATAAGCTGAATCAAATGGAATAGTCTCCATATGAACAAATAAATGAATAGAAATAACTATTCCCCCACAAGCTGTAGTGTGACCTACACACACACACACACACACACACACACACACATTAAAACTACAATGTGTAATTTAAATTTTTGAAAAGTTGAATAAGCAGCTTTTAAAAGCCCTGTATGAAAATGTCACTGGTTGTACTGTAAAATATGGCAGGAAGGAAGAACATCACAGAATTGTTTTGAAGTCTCACATACACACTTCAATGAACTGTGATCTTCATAAAATATCTAAAAATTCATTACTGTTCCCAAGACCACAAAGATTTTCTTCTATTAGTTTTATTCAAATTACACTGGGTGTATGATCTGCTTTCAAATAACTTTTGAAGGCTGGAAATCTGTATCTAGATCCAGTTGTTTATGTCTTTGTTTCTAGATGTCCTGCAATTTTGCTGGAAAGTTAGCTTTTCTCCACTGAGCACAATGCTTCTTTCTCAAACAACATCTGGCTGTTCTTGAATGGGCTGTAAATGAATTGTATTTCATTTCAGAGGTTTACTTTTTTATGTTACTGGAGTGTGAAGTGCCATTCCCTGAAAGCTTGCTTCTCTACTGACTAAATGCACAGCATTTCCTTGTGCTAATGACTGTCTATGTGACTTCTTTTACAAAGTGTCTCTTCAACTCTTGAACCCATGAAAAATAAAAATTGTGTGGTTTGCACTCTTGTTATGGATATAGTTTCTTTATAAATTACAATTCTAGCATACAATTTAACTTGCAATTCTAATTTACATATACTCTCTTTTACACACACGCACACACATTATTTTCAAGTCTGTGACTATCATTTCTATTTTCTGAAAATACATTTTAATGAGCAGACATTTTTAATCTAGATTAAATGCAGTTTACATATTAATTTATATATTATGTTTATATATAATATTTATATTAAATGCACTGTATATATTTTCAAAGGTAAGTTTTCTATGGTATTTTCTTATGAGTTTGCTTAAATCCCACTTCTGTGCATTGGAGTGCCTTTCTTTCTTTGTATATTGACGAATTACTAGTTTTCCTTTTATTAATCATTCTAAAAATTTATTTGATTAAATTCATCAACACAAAAAATTTAAATTACAAATTGCAGTTTTATTGAGTGTATGTGTGTATGCACGCACGAGTGTGCAAGTGTGTACGTGGAGGTCAGACAACAGCTTGTGGTGAAAGCTAGTTCTTCCTATTCATTCATTTCTACATTTTACATTTAATACTATTTTGCCCTTCAAAAGTAGTTGCATGCTCCACAGTTGCAAATACAACCCTCTACATTTTATTTTAAAAGCCACACTGATGAGCACTGAATACAATCTTCATTAATAGTAGTTAGCACAATTATATTGAACTTTTTTCTGTGAAACTTCAGAGGAAGACATTACATATTAAAGTAATATATTATATTAGAAGTAGGTTCTTCATGGATGGTTTTTATGAGTTTGAGGAAATTCTATTGTTATGATTCATTTGCCAGGAGTTTTGCTTTTAGCATGTGAGATATTTTGCTCCCTGTATTGATAATTTTCTGTTTATTCTAAAATATGATCAGATGATTAATTAGCCAATTGTTTTTTTTTTTTTTATTTTTAAACCAACCTTTCATTCCTGGGATAAATCGTTCTTGGTCATATGGTATCTGTTTTATTTGTTGCTTGATTTGATTTTTGACTGCTTTAAAAGCGTGTGCTCACTAGTTTGATGCCAACTTAACATAGACCGTGGTCATCTGAGAGGTGAGGACCTTAACTGAGAAAAATGCCTCCGTAAGATAGGTCTGTAGGGCATTTTCTTTTTTTTTTTTTTTTTTTTTTTTTTTTTTTTTTTTTTTTTTTTTTGGTTTTTCGAGACAGGGTTTCTCTGCAGCTTTCTTAGAGCCTGTCCTGGAACTAGCTCTTGTAGACCAGGCTGGCCTCGAACTCACAGAGATCCGCCTGCCTCTGCCTCCCGAGTGCTGGGATTAAAGGCGTGCGCCACCACCGCCCGGCTTGTAGGGCATTTTCTTAATTAGTGATTGATGGAGGATGGCCCATCCCATGGTAGGTGCATACAGCCCTGGACTGGTGGTCCTGGGTTCTATAAGAAAGCAGGCTGAGTAAACCATGAGGAAAAAACAGATAGCAACACTTCTCTGTAGCTTCTACGTCTGCTCCCGCCTCCAAGGTTCCTGCTCTGAGTTGCTGTCCTCACTGCTTTTGATGATAAATTGTTACATGGAGCTGTGAATGAAATAAACCTTTCCTCCCCAAGTTAGTTGTCTTTGGTCATAGTGTTTCATCACAGCAACGGTGACCCTAACTATGGTAGAAATTGGTACCAGGATAGTGGGGTATTGCTATGACAGGCTGGGCCATGCTGTTTCTGGGGTGACCGTGGGAAGACATTGCACATTTAAGTTAGAAAAGCCATTGAGTGTTCAAAGCTTGGAGAGTTGTTCTGTGGGAGCTTGGAAGAAAAGAGTGTTGAAAGGAACGCAGATGATGGAGGCCCGGGTTGTGAAGTGCCAGAGAGAAATCTGAGACTCCCTTAAAGACTGTAGAGGCTGTTGTATATTCTGAGTTAAGAATCTGTGGGCTCTAGTTATCTGGGGCTGGAAAATCAGCTGTGATTAACAAGATTCCAGAAGCATTAAAAAGAAAACTTCGCTGGGATAGTCAAGTCTGGACAGTGGACCTGAGAAATTAGTGGTGTGTGAGAAGAGACCAGTGAAATATTCAGGTGAGTCAGAACAGAAATTGTGTTCCAGAGGTGGCCAAGGTTGCACCTCGTGCTGCTATCCAAACTTGGTCATGTAGAAGAATCCCCCAGGTGGTACTGGCTTTAAAGGCATGAAAGGGGCCATGGAGAGCAGCTGAGGCTTGGCACTGTCAGAGGCCAGGAGAGGACTTTGGTGAAGGTGAAGCCTCAGTGGCATTTGAAGGCCCAGGACTGAAGGGGTCATGTGGAGAGGTTGAGGCTTGACACCATGAAGAGAGCCCAGGAGAGGCTATTGGTGGAAGTGCAGCTCAGTTGCAGCAAGAGATCTCAACATTTTGGAGATGCCGGTACCATGGGACAACCCCCAAGAACAGCAGCAGCTGTGCAGTGGAGCCAGCCTAAGTTAAGTGTTGTACTGCAAATGGCTGTCCAAGCCCTCGGGAAGCTCAGAAGAACATGAGTGGATTCCAGACTTTGGACACGGACTTATTTTCCCAGTTGGCATTTGGTTTTTCTCTGATTTGATTATGACTGTGCCCTGGTATTAGAGTTACTTTTATATTAGGAAATGAGTTGGATAGTTTTGTTTCTCTGTTTTCTCAGAGAGTATATGTAAAATTGATATTTTTGCCTTCCTAATTAATCAGTAAAGCTGCCAGCTGTTAATAGATATCTTTCAGCATTCTTCTTAATTTTTGAATTTCTGCAAATTGGTTATATGCATATCCATTTTTCCTGTAATTTTCTGGGTTTCTTGCATCTCTAAACTAAAATTTTTAACTAAATTTGAAAAGTTTCAAGGTTTTTTATTTTCCTTTTTTAAGATTTATGTATTTATTGTGTATACAGACTTCTGCCTGCAGGCCTAATGAGGGCACCAGATCTTATTACAGATGGCTGTGAGCCACCATGTGGTTGCTGGGAATTAAACTCAGGATCTCAGGAAGAACAGCCAGTGTTCTTAATCTCTGAGCCATCTCTCCAGCCCTATTTTCCTGTTTTGTGACTCCAATTTCACACATACACACACGTACATACACGTATGCGTACACACACTCACACATACATATTAGATCCATAGGGTCTTATATAAGTCTCTTTATTTTTTTCAAAAATTTTCTTTCTCCATATTTAATGGGACTTTATATACAGATGTGGAGCTGTCTTTCTTTGTCTCTCTTTGTTCCTGGATACCCCACTTAGATTCCAATTGCTCTTTCTCCATCAGTGAGTGCCATCTCACACCTTAACCTATTAAAACTACAGCTTTTTGCTGGAGTTTTCATTCACTATTGTCACTTAGACTCAGTTATGCCTGTAGTGGGGGAAACTATAGAAACAGAATTCCCTTTCATTTCTGAATATTTCTCTCTGCTTTCCAGTACTCTCAAGCAGGTTTTGTTGACAATGCTGGTGTTACTGCATTTGTAGATTTTGCTGAGACTATAAGGTTGTTGTCTGTGGGAGGCTCAACATGGTACAACCCATTGTATCATTGTTAGAACTGGTAACTTTTCACCGCCTACTCTTCAAACTTAGAGACACTAGTGTCCCCAACTGAAAACTAGGTTTTCTCAAGATTTCCTATTTCAGGAGTGCTTCCTGGACGTACTGATTGCTACCATCTTACCTCTACTGCTTCCAGAATGTGCCAAGTGCTACCATCTTAGTACTGCTGCTTCCTGAATGCACCAAGTGCTGCCATCTTAGCTCTACTGCTTCCTGAATGTGCTGATTGCTGACATCTTAGTACCGCTGCTGAGGGCGGGATTCCTGTTGCTGTCATTGCTGCCTGCCAGCTCCAACCACTTCCCATATTACTGGATGAATCACCCTAGAAAACTTCCTAATAGTGCATCTCCTTTTTTGTTTATTTTGTTTGTTTCACTGTGATGTTTACATAGTTTCTAAAGATTTATGTTTACATGGTATTTATTGTTGAAGTTTATATTAAAGCGCATTTCAAATGTAACAAAATTAGAATTAGATAATGACCCCTTATTGTAGATGGAGCTGCGGGCTGTGTCCTGCCACCCGGCTAGCTTTACCCAAAATAATTACACGGAAACTGTATTCTTTTAAACACTACCTGGCCCATTAGTTTCAGCCTCTTATTGGTTAATTCTCATATCTTGCTTTAACCCATATTTAGTAATCTGTGTAGCATCACGAGGTGGTCGCTTACCAGGAGAGATCTTAACCTGCGTCCATCTCAGAGAGAAGCATGGCGACTCACTATGGTGACTGCCTGAAGTGTCTCCCCAACTCTGCTTCCTTTCTCCCACAATTCTGTTCTGTCTACTCCGCCTACCTAATTTTCTGTTCTCTTAAAGGGCCAAGGCAGTTTTTTAATTAATCAATGAAAGTAACACATAGACACTCCTCCATCACCTTATGTACCTTTTAAAAGTTGTTAATATTTTTTATTGTTTTTATTGAGCTATATATTTTTCTCCACTCTCCTCTCTCCTTCTTCCCTCCCCTTTTACTCTCTCCCATGGTTCCAATTTATTAAGAAAATCTTGTCTTTTTCTGCTTCCCATGTAGATTAGATCCATGTATGTCTCTCTTAGGGTCCTCATTGTTGTCTAGGTTCTCTGGAATTGTGAATTGTAGGCTAGTTTTCTTTGATTTATGTTTAAAATCCACTTAAGAGTGAGTACATATTATATTTGTCTCTCTGGGTCTCCGTTATCTCACTCAATATGATGTTTTCTAGATCTATCCATTTGCCTGAAAATTTCAAGATGTCATTATTTTTTTCTGCTGTGTTGTACTCCAGTGTGTAAATATACTACATTTTCCTTATCTATTCTTCAGTCAAGGGGCATTTAGCTTGTTTCCAGGTTCTGGCTATGACAAACAATGTTACTATGAACATAGTTGAGCACGTTGTCCTTGTGGTATGATTGAGCATCCTTTAGGTATAAACCTAAAAGTGGTATTGCTGGGTATTGAGGTAGGTTGTTTCCTAATTTTGTTAGAAATCACCATACTGATATCCAAAGGGGCTGTACCAGCTTGCATTCCCACCAGCAATGCAGGAGTGTTCCCTTACCCCACAACCTTTCCAGCATAAGTTGTCATCAGTGTTTTTGATCTTGGCCATTCCTACAGGTATAAGATGAAATCTCAGAGTTGTTTTGATTTGTATTTCTCTTGATGACTAAGGATGTTGAGCATTTTCTTAGGTCTCTTTCAGTCATTTTGAATTCCTCTGTTGAGAGGTCTCTGTTTAGGTCTGTACTCAATTTTTTATTGGATTATTTGTTCTTTTGACCACCAATTTCTTGAGTTCTCTGTATATTTCAGAGATCAGACCTCTGTCCGATGTGGGGTTGGTGAAGATCTTTTCCCATTCTGTAGGTTACTGTTTTGTCCTTTGTTTTAAGATCCCTCTGTGTTCCTCTGAATTTAGTCTCCTCAGTTTCGCATATAACGTTCTTCACAATCTACTCTATGCTGTTAATTTCTACTCTTTTGCTGGGACACATGCTTTGTGATGCTGCACTTTGTTTTGGAGTATGCATGCATGCATGATTGTGTGTCCGTGTGCAGTTGCATGTGGGTACAGTACATGTACGAATGTTTGTAGAGGTGAGAGGTCAGCTTCTAGTGTCATCATTCCTTGACTCCCATCCACCATGTTTGAGACAGGGTATCACAGTTGCCAGGAACTCCTTGATTTAACTCATCTTTCTGGCCAGTGAGGCCCAGGACTCTGCCTTTCCAGCACTGGAATTACAAATGGGCACTACCTTGTCTACCTTTTCTAAACTCAGGCTTGATTAGAAAGCACTTTACCTACTGAGCACCCCACCCCTACTCCTGTTGATCTTTATATGCTTCCAATATTGGTCACAAGTTTTATCCAGGTTTACCTAAATTAATTACACAGTCTAATTCAAATATTGACTGTTTAGGAAAGTCTTCCATGGTGATATGACCTCTGTCCTCCTTATTGCCTTTGTATTTGTCTTGGTGGTTTCTATAGCTGCGATAAAATACCATGACCAAAAGCAGTTTAGAGAGGAGAAGGTTTGTTTCACTCACAGGTCCATGTAACAGTTCATCATCAAAAACAGGGAGGACAGGAACCTGGAGGCAGGGGCTGATGAAGAGGCTGTGGCAGAGGGCTGCTTGCTGCCTTGCAGCTCTTGACTTACTAAACCTGCTTTCTTAAAGAACCCAGGACCACCAGCCAAGGGATAGCACCACCCACAGGATCTGGGCTCTCCATCAATCACTAATTAGAAAGATGCACTACAGGCTTGCCAACACCCCGATCTTGTAAAGGCATTTTCTTAACTGGGGTTCCTTCATGTCAGATGACTCTAGCTTATATCAAGTTGATATGAAATTAGCCAGAATACTATTCAAATCATATTTGAAAATCTGCATGCTGCTAACTTAGTCTATCTATCTATCTATCTATCTATCTATCTATCTATCTATCTATCTACCTACCTACCTACCTACCATCTATCTAACAGGCCAGCTATGCCTAATCTTTATAATTTCCTTTTTCTTAGAGGAGTATCATTGGAAAGTCTGCTTTCTAAATCCATCTTTTTGGTTTTCATAGCACCACATATTTATGGGGATATCGTAAAGGATAGTCCCAGCAATGACTATCTGGTTCTGCATATAGAAATCGGATGACTACAGATTTTAAAAGAAAACCTAATAGACAAATTAGCATACTATTCTGTTGTTGCTTACTGTGGTTTTTTTTTTTTTTTCAGGCCTATCTGCTTCTGTGCCGAGCACCCCTGTACAGTTCTGCAGGAATGGTGGAACCTGGCAGAACAGCAGGTGCATTTGTACTGAAGAGTGGACAGGGCTGAGGTGTACAATTGGTAAGTTACTCGGCTGATACTATGATGATGTATAAGTGAACCTTTGTTAATATGACAACAGCAAGAATTCTGTAAGTTTTAGTTAAAGACTATAGACACAGTTAGCATAAAGACAGTAGCACTAGGATGTGTACCCATGAACCCCCTATAGCTAGGGGTATCGTCGTAAGACCTGCATAAGATTGGGCAGCCCACATCTCATCAGGGACTGCAGAGGCTCTTATGAGGTCCTACCCCCTCCCTGAGGGACTACTGTCATGGGGAGAGGAGGTGTGGTTTTCTTCAATGGTGTAGCCACTGACAAATTTGCTCCTACTCCAGTAAGTTGCCTCCCACTCAACGCCCCTGTGCAAGAAACGCTAATTAAAGTCAGTGGTTCAAATATGACACAAAGGTTTGCAAATAGGAGGAGGACTTGTTGGGGAAAAGGATGGAGGATACAAGACGGAAGTGGGGATGAAAAGTATTCTAAGGGTTATATGTAATTGCATAAAACTGTCAAAAACAGAAGCAATATACATAGATATATAAAAAATATTGTAAATGATAAAAGTGGGAGGGTTTTGTTTTTTTTCTTTTCAACAAACAAAGCCCTGTTTTCCTCTTAGGCTCTATATGGTCAAGACAACTTTATCCGTTTTCTAAATGTCATTTTTTTTCTATAATTCACAAGTATAATTTTCCTTTAGGCTCCAGCCTTTAATCCAGGGCAACTAGCAATATGGTTTCTTCAGAACTTTCCAGGGGTTATATTCCATTTGACTCTCTTTCAAATGTCAGAGTTTTAACATAATTATTTAAATAATTATGTTAATTATTTAAATGTTTTTTTAAAGATTTACTTGTTTATTATGTATACAGTGTTTCATCTGCTTGTATGCTTGCAGGCCAGGAGAGGGTGCCAGATCTCATTATAGATGGTTGTGAGTCATCATGTGGTTACTGGGAATTGAACTCAGGAGCTCTGGAAGTGCTCTTAACTGCTAAACCATCTCTCCAGCTCCTTAACATAATTTTTTGAATCAGGATGAATCTTCCCATCTAAGCATATGCTTATATCAAGTATATGTTTAATTAATTAAGTGCCTTTCTTTCTATTGAGTTATTAAATTTGTGGTTTTACTTCACTAAATGGTGTGTAAGAATCCGAGTTCAAGAGTTTCTGGATCAAGGTGTACTTCCCAACATTTTTCAATCTCATGCTTCCGGCTTGGAGCACAGAGTTCCTCCAGCCACTCTCGTTAACTGTCTCTATTCCTTGCAGCTAAGCAACCAACCCACCCATGATTTGGGTTTTTTACTTTGATCTAAATCCTCACAAGGTCCTTTGTCACCATACATTGCAGTTTTTCAATTCTCTAGATTCTAACTAATCAATACATAATTCTTGCTAGTGTGGTAGTGTTCATACCTTCCCTCTAACTCAAGTCTGTGTGGTGTACATTGCGGCTAAACCTGTTATCTAGCGTATTGACTATAACAGAAGACATTTAATCAGATAGAACACCTGGACACTCCTGAACCAGCCAGTTGACTCTATGACTCTTCTGTAAAGTACACTGCCAAGGTTCTAAACTTCATCTTTTATCCTAGTTTGAAATTTCAAAAATAAAATAATACATAATCTGTAATGAGAGAAATTTGTTTTCTTTACAGCTAATTTCTGTGAAAACAGTACCGCCCTGAACTTTACCTTTCCCAGAATTGCAGTGGGCAGATATGGAGCTTCTCTGGAAACATGTGGTGTGAACACTGCAAACGGTATGTGTTCCCCCGGGATCTCTGTTTAAGCAGAGGGACTGTTAGACCGCCATACCCATTATTCTCCCAGCTACTGTTAGGTCTCTGGACAAGAGAGCCAGGAAAGCTTGGCTCGCTTTAATGTCAGTGTTTGAAGTTCGGTACACAACTATATAGACTCATACTCCCCCCCCCAAAAAAAAAACCTCAATATGGATCAGTTGTTTGTGAACTCTTCCTTATCCTTATTTGATTGGAAAATTTTCTCAAGCTTTCTCTGTCCCATAGCATTTGTTCAAGTGAATACTTCTTCCTGGAGTTACCGGTATCATTTCTCTACATTATTTTGAAACAATACATATCCCAGATTCCTTCTGTGCCTTCTTTCAGATGATGTATTTCCAAGTAGATACGGAATGGAGAGGGTCTGTTGTCAACAGTCCTTTATTTCTTCGGTCATCTTGGTTCCTTATCTTGGCACATTTCTAGCTCATGGTACTTTTATCGGTATGACAACCCTTTGTGCACTGAGGCATTCTTAGAATCAACGAATTCTGTTTCTAGTTGTTTTCATATGGGATCCAGAACATTGATGACTTATATCAGCACCACACTGGCTAATATGTTCTGAGTGTGGACTTTATTCACCCATAGAGCTCCCTCCTAATAGTTAAAGTCTATTAGTCATGTAATTTTATCTAAATGACTTACCTAACCCTTGATTGCATTAATTTACATCTATTAATGTTGCCAGTGCCCCCATTTCTTACATAACTCAAAAATGTAGTCACATTTTTTTCTTTTTTAAAAAAGAAAACAAACTATCTTTTTTATTATAATACCAATACAAGTTCCCACTCCCTCCCTTACCCCCATTCCCTTCACTTACTCCCCCACCATGCCCCCCCATTCACTTCTCAGAGAGGGTAAGGCACATTGCTTTGGGGAAGGTCCAAAGCCCTCCCTACTCTATCTAGACTGAGCAAGGTATCCATCCAAAGAGAATGCGTTCCCAAAAAGCCAGCACAAGCAGTAGAGATAAATCCTGGTGCCAAGAATGCAGTCACTTAAATTATTTATTTAAAAAATTGTTTGGTAAACAATAACAGTGAGGAAAATTTCACATTCTTTTTTTTTTTTTTTTTTTTTGTTTTTCGAGACAGGGTTTCCCTGTAGTTTCTAGAGCCTGTCCTGGAACTAGCTCTTGTAGACCAGGCTGGCCTCGAACTCACAGAGATCCGCCTGCCTCTGCCTCCCGAGTGCTGGGATTAAAGGCGTGCGCCACCACCGCCCGGCCTTCACATTCTTTTGATACTCACTTTTGTGCATATCCAGACTACACTGAAATTCTAAATATGTTATAGGAATTGCTCTTTCCTGTATTCCTTCCTTCCTTCCTTCCTTCCTTCCTTCCTTCCTTCCTTCCTCCCTTATCTAAGTGACTGCTCACATATCCATGATCCATCCTACTCTATGTAATATATGTTCTTCCCTCCCCAGCCTTCTCACTTGGGGTTACCATTGCTGTGATAACATACCATGATCAAAATCATCTTGGGAAGCTTGTGTCGAGTTAACATAAAACAAGATAGCACAAGCCTTTTCATTAAATTTCAGAAACCCAAAGGGGAGCTTCTGCAGATTTGTTCTTACTATGCATGTTTTATAGACCACATTATATAGGGTACCTACAAATGACTGTTGTCTTCATTTTCTATGTTGTAGATACCTTACATTGTTTATGTTTTATAAACCAGGTACAACTTACAAAACATAACTGTGCTATGAATTGGGAAAAGTAAGTGTTAGTAGTATATTCATGAAGGTCATCACAGCTGTTTGATATAATACCAAGGGATAAATAAAAGTCATATTATCATCTTTTATTTGATATTTATTTGATTTTTGAGCAACCATTATGAAAATGTTTATTATACATATCTTTGAATTTCAGACCGAGTCCATATCATTTTAAAAATATATATTTCAACTATTAACAAATTCACTTAATTTTATGTTAAGAATTCTTTTTGTTTTATTTTATATAACAAGTGATTACAATGCACTTCAGTGATGTTTGAGTAGAGATACTCACATTTTTATGAACAATGGAAGAGATACGCTTGACATGTGGCTGCCTAAAAGATATAAATCCTGTATGTGGTAAAACTTTGCATTCTGTCTGGCAGTAGAGGTGGAGCCATCGTGTAAATTAATGAAAACTCCAACCTTCTATTTTAAGTGTTATTAAAGCAATTCTGATATCAAATATTTCTTATCATTCCTCAAAAAGCAGCTGCTTCAATACTAATCCTGAGGGGGAAAAAAATCACCTGTGATAAGCTTCCCTACTGATTATGATTTTGTCTTTAGATATTACGTAATGATCAGTTATTGGTGGGCTGTGGGTTGGAACGTTCAGGTGACAGCCTGCAAAACTAAAACTGCCCAAAGAACTGCTTTATTGAGAGCCAATAAAGCATCTAGAAGTTGCTGCAATACCCTGGAATTCTTGGTCTTGGAGGAGTTGTCCAGATTTACATAGAGATAAATGATCAACATATTTAATAGTTTGTAGGAATTTTTCACATTGCCTCCAGTCTCAGCCTAGTAGACTTTCATTGTGTCCAATTAAAGTCATTTCATTCCTACGATTTAGAAAGTAAATCTTTCTTGAAGACAGAGAAGGAAGCGAATAGGAACCGATTCTTGTACACAGTCCAGTTTCAAAAATCAAGACAACCGCCTAGAATGCTGCAGGGATTGCTTCACTTTTCTATTTCTGGGTATTAGAACAACCTCGTATTCTTGACCTAAACCCACAAGGCCTTAGGTTTCTCACAGTTCTGTGGGTTGCTTGTGGCAGCTAAAAGGTTCATTAGGGGAACACGCGAGCAGGCTATTAGACAGCACCACATGGCCTGTCTTGCAGTAGTTAGACTCTCTTCCTCATGCGCTGCCTCGGGATAGCATCCTAACATCCCTGAAGGGTGAGACTGAAACTGGGAAATTGTGAGGCCCAAGTGCTGGGAGTCACGTGACCTTGACCACCACACTCTATTGGTCAAGGTCAGTCACAGGCTGGCCCAGATTCAAGAGTGAACAGCTGCTCATCCTGGGAGAAGCAGTGGAGTCATGCTGGCATGGAGCTAACGCGCAGTGTTTACCGTCTGTCTTTATAAACTTTTTTCCATTTTTCCCTTTTATTAAAGCGGGGACTCCTAGAGCAACTCGGCTGTGCAGTATTTCTGAGTATGGAGAGATAAAATTGGAAGATGCAGTGATAGGAAACTGTGAAGAAAATCTGGAGACACTAGAAATGCAGGTATGTCTTCTAGCCCGTCTGTCGGACAATTGGGGGATGCTCTGAGGCTAGGCCAGTCTGTTTAGTCTTCAGAAGCCTGATTGTCAATTCAACGCTTTTCAAACTCTCAAATTAGAAACTAAGAACACCCATTAAGTTAAAACATTATTATTTGTTTAAAGTCGACCTCCATTTAATGTTGACATTTTATTTCAGAACATTTCAACAAATGGTAGCCTAGAGAATATTTTAAATGGCCTTATATTTGTAGATTGCTCAAGTTTTGACTTAATGTAGATCCCTGGTTTCAGAAACCAAAGGTAGTCTACTCCATCTAAATGAATGGAAAAACCATGTGACCAATGAACCTTAGACACAGACAACTCCAGATTGATACTGGTCTTAGGACTGTACCCTGAGCTAATAAAACAAGAAGAATTTATGGCTAGATGTGTTACCATTTATATTAAATTATATTGACTGAGGATCTAGGCAAGCGAGCATGCATGGAAGTGCTAACTCAGTTGATCATACACAAGAGAAAGTGTTAGGCCCTAGAGTCCAATTACCAAGGAGGAGTCACCCCAAGAAAACACCTCACACTGCAGTTGATGTAAAAGCATGAGGATTTTAATTCTGTCGCAACAGGGTCACTCAGCATTCAAGCCAAGAACCTCGAATAGCTGGTACAGGCTACGTTTAAAGCAAAAAGCCATAGAAACAAGGGGGGCGGGGATCGAGGGTTGTTTTCCAACTATTGGGATTAGCTTATTCAAAGGGCTATTAACAATAATTGGTCTGAGCCAGGGCTGGAGGGAGGTTGCCAGATCAGGTGAAGTAAGAGGAAACATTGGAGGGTTACTTTGACCCCTTCTCAGGGACTCAGTCAAAACATCAGAAACTGAGTCAACATCTTAAGGGTTATCTTGTCCCAATTTCAATAACTGAGTTCTATCTGGAGAACATTCACAAAGACTCAGAAAGATGGAAAGTTCCCAACATTTCAGTACGTGTGTGGGTAATTGTTAGATTCCTGGTTCCCAGGGGAGGGGGGAAAGCACTAAGGCTGAGAGGACTGAGAAATGGCCTCAGAGTTGTCAGAAATGGTTTTAGAGTTATCCTAGAGTTCTACAGAAGACACCGTAAACTTTGATGGAGGTACTTCTCTGTGCAGGATGTTACATCTTCTTTATCAAATTGGGTACCATTTCTATACTAAAGGTAATTATAGCTACTACCACTAATTGGTGAGCATTATTGCTATCAAATACAGATGATCCTGGATATAAGATGGGGCTAAGACCTATAAGCCCACTGTAAGTTTAAGATGTATATAATTCACCCAATTTATTCGACACCATGATTGACTAATATAACACACTTTAAAGTTGTCAGTTGTTCATCTTCATCATCTTTTGGAAGACTAGACTCTGTGGTTTTCTGTCTGTCAGAACCAAGAAACTACAGCACATTTGCAAATCTTTAGCGTGTGGGAAAGATCAAAATAAAAATTCAACGTGTTTTAGTACTGAGTAAATCACTTATTGTAACACCCTCAAAAAAAAACCCTTTGGTTAATTGGGTAGTTGCCTATACCATTTAAAACATTTTGTGCATACTGCCAAGTTTTCTAACTCATATTTAATCTTTAAACACCACAGACAAATATTATAAGTGAGGAATAGTGAAGCTCTGAGTGATGAAATGCTTTGGCCAGGGACCATTGCCAAGCTGTGACAAAGCTACTGTTGAATTTAAAATCCACAGGGAACCAATCACACCAACTCCCTAATCACAGATGGGCAGGGTGTGGGTTGGGCATGGGAAATAGGATGTGCAGGTAGCTGTTAATCACACACACTGAAAGAAAGAGGGCAGATGCTGGAATCTGACAAACCAGTGTTTGACTGTCAACTCTGCAACTTCCATGCTGTGTGAATTTGGGTTAAGCATCTCTAAGTCTTTGTTATGAGGAAGCACAGTTTACAGAGCCATTTTCCATTATGTGTTATATATGATCACACCTTAAAAGATCGAGCAAAGTGCAAGCACATGACAGAGACTTAGCTGTTTAATTCAATACTTTTTGTTTTGTTGTTTATTTTGTTTTGTTTTCTGTCTGCTGATAGAATTTGTCTTAACTCCTTACAAGTGAGTACTGGCTTGATTTTTGAAGTGATGGTGCCATCTAGTGTAAAATTAAGTTCATTCCACCCATCCATGCCCAGCTACACAACATGACTATAGCAATTTGTTAGGCTCAATATAATCCAAGCCGGTAGTGGAAAATGAAATCCCTGCTCTTTGTGAACTGTGTTGTTTATTTAAATAAAGAAGTAAACAAGAAAAAGTGGGAGGGTGTGATGTTCAGGAGGTTGAGACTCAGCTAAATTTCAGCTCATTCAACTGCAGTCATTTGCAAAATGTTTAAGAATACTTGTATAAATTAGACTCTGGAAAAAAATCATTTTTAAACAGATAGACAACATCACCACAGAATCTACGGCTATTTCTTCAGAAGCCCAGATTTTAACAGCTAATGCCAGAATATTAACTCCTGAGAACATCACTTCTGCTACTAGAGTGGTTGGACAGATCTTCAATGAAAGCAGAAGGGCTGAAGAGCAGGTAAAACTCAAGATTTTAAGATATAAGAGAAGTCTGGAGTTGTGGTCTGTTGATGGTATTTCATTAGCCTGTGCAGGGCCTTGGGCTTGATTCCAAATGTTTTAGAATGGGGAGGGACATCCAAAATTCTCCTCTTTAGCCTATGATGTGGGTGGTATTTAAGTTAAAACCATTGGGTAAAGTACACTTTCTGGAAGATGCTCAAAGAAATTGAACAAGGGCTCCTTTCTAATCATTCTCTGTAATTGGCATGATTGTTATTATGTTAAATATCCAAGCATGTCCTGGAATGAACAAGTCTCTAGCTTTATTGTATACAGTTTAACAGTTGTGTTAGACTCTGATATACATGTTCCTTCCCAAAGAGACAGCTTTCCTAGACCCTTGCTATGAATTGCACCTTAAGATCTGCTTGTTCTTTGTGCCAAGCAGACTCGTAGGTTGGTCTTTGGCTTCCTAAAGAATCTTAAACCAAGTTTGCATGTCTAATGTCATGGCCTGCTAAATTCTGAAACATAAAAGCAAGAAGTATACTCAATATTTGTCAACAGTGGAACTTTTTAATTAATCATCATGATTGTAAACCACCAATATGAAGTATGTCAGCATGGCTCCTTTCTTATATATATAAGAAATATATATTCTTTTGAATATTGTTTTAATTACTAAAGGTCCTTTGAGAAGTAGATTTTAAGTAATAAAGCAATGGAAGACATAATTCAAAAGATATGTACTTCCAATTGTAAAGTTTATAGAAAAATTAGTCAGTAAAGACAGAATGAAATGCCAAGACAATATCTCTTCTGATGCACTCCAGAGTTTTCAATTATAAGAAACTAAAGAAAACTTTACTGATAGTTACATTAAGCACAACTGATAAGTTATGCTTAACTTACCTTAACTTAGCTCACAATAACTTAAGCGTAACTTATCAGTAACTGATAAGTTACGCTTAAGTTATTGTGAGCTATGATGTTTGGACAGGCAGGCCTGCAGTGGTATTTGAGTCTACTTTTCCCAAGCACTCTTTCTTTTGTTCTTATGGATGAAAAGGGCTCTGTAAATGATCTTATTATGAATTCAAATTCAAAATCCTAAACCTCTACTTTACCAGTTTCATTTATGCTTTTACTTCTTATCTTGACTCTTTTATTTTACATAGGTAAAATAAACTGAAACTTCAATTTAAATAGTATTTTCCTTTGGATTATCATGCTAGTCATGCTATTTGCTACCATGATAAGTCCTCATGATCATAGTGATGGTTATGCATGACACACGTCTTCTGTGATGTGCCTTCTACCTCTCAGGCAAAAAGAGTCGCTATAACCACGGTGAGTCAGCTTCTGGATGCCAGTGAAGATGTTTTTCAAAAAGCCGCCATGATTGATAATGAGGACTCCTTTTCCACGTAAGCAACAGTTTGGAACAAAGTTCGGGGAGTATCACTTACCTTTTTCAGGTTAAAACACAAACGGAGGGTCTTTATCTCTTGGGTGCAGTAACTGCCTGATGCTTTGGGCGTTAAGAGAAAATCCTTGACTTCTCACGCGATCTTGTTCCTACACAGAGTGATGTGTGTTACCACTTGGTTCCAGGGGGGTCACGAAAAATGGAGAAAAGTGGAGTGATTCAGTTTACAGTTTATTCCCTTCACCTGGGTCTGGTGTGGTCAAAGCAGCTGCTCCGCACAAAGGTGCCCCTCCCATTCCCTACTCAGTGCACAGGGCTGCAGGAAGCAGCCGAGACAGGGTGCAGCACACTGTCAGCCTCCAGCCCACCCCTCAGCTCCCTTCCCAAGAACTGATGAGCTCTTTCCAGTTTTCCTACAGCTACTTCAAAAAAGATAAAGAAAGAAATTCAACTCCCCTCCTTTGCTTTCTCTTATTAAGACTAGTTCCTGATTACTTTTTATTCGATATTTATATAAAAAATCATCTTTATTCACAGAGGCCCCTCACTAAAATACACTTTTAACCCCCCTTACATTTACATATGCTTATTTCAGAAAAATAAGAAAATACACAATGGGCAAATTCTTTGAAACTATTTACCTTTATTAATTTGTTAGTACGTGCTCCAAATATTTTCTCATGCACTCAAGTAACTGCGTAATATATTAACCTATTATTTGATAGCTTAGAACATTTTTTAAAATATGAGTATCTATACATGTACACCATAATTTCAGATTACTGCATCATCCGAGTATATTAGGGCTCACTGGAGGAGCAGAGCTGACAGAATGGATATGTGTTACAGACATGTATTTATTGGACTGACTTACATAAGACACCACAGAGGCTGAGAAGTCAGTAGCTGCTCGGTCTGTGAGGTTGGATGGCTCAGTAGTCCTGAAGTCCTGGAGGATTCATGGAGAACTGCTGGCCTTCAGTTCAACTGGAAGGCTTAAGAAGCTGGGCTCTAATGTCAGCACAGAATGGCGGCAGCTACAACAAAGCAGACGCCTTCGCCAGCAAGGTGGAGGCAAGCAAGCAGCGCTACCTTTGCTTCCAACCTCTTCATATCTGGGCTGCCTCAGGGAGGGGCTGCCCACTCTAACAGAGAGTCTTTCCTCTTTGGTTAATTCTTCCTGGAAGTACCGTCACAGGTCCTCCTCATACATGACACGCCACTGCACTTTATGCATGCACACATACATAAACACTTTTTAACACGTGACCATTACAGTGGTAAGTAAACTTTTACCTAACCCAGTTTCTGGTAGATTTTAGGTTATATCAAGTCTACTATGGACAATCAGCACTCTGTACAGAATCATTATTGGTCTGACCACATGTCCCTAAGGGAAATTGCTCCATGTTACTCTCAGTTCCTGACTGAGCACACCCATCATCTACTTACACCCTCAGAGTAGAAAAGGTACGTGCGAAACTGTGAACTCGAAAGATCACACTTCTGAGAGATGGGGCAGAAGTCATGTCAACGGTTGGACTGGTATAGTTCATGACTTCAGCAGAGGTTGGATCCTTCTCTTGGGGCGGAGGGTACCTCTTTTTTTCCTAAAGTGGGGAAGGAGGTTTCCATGAGCTCCAAAGTCTATGTCCAGTGAAAATAAAAATGAAAGACAGAGCAAGCCCTCCCCCAGCAGTCAGAGAAGGATCCGCAGCAGTAGATTATTGCTAAAGAAAGCGGTGAGGGCGGGAGGAGGATGTGCTTAGTAAGAAAGAAGGAAAAATGTAGGATTTATCTGAGAATTTTATAGGTTATGACATAGGTGGCAATACCTTGCTAAGAAACAATTACGCATTTACTGGCTCATATATGGAGAAGAAGATAACCTTGTATAATTTATGCATACCATCCTAAGGGCTTCAAATAAAGGTGGTTAGAGGAGAAATAAACCATAAAATATAGATTACAATGAACTATGGCTTAGCAGTTAAGAGCACTGCCTGCTCTTCCAAGAGCCCTGAATTGAATTCCCAGCAACCATATGGTGGCTCACAACCACCTGTAATGAAATCTGGTGCCTTCTTGAGGAAGAAACTTGGCCAGTCGTCCTCATCAACTGAGACCATGAAACCCAGTATGGACGAGAACCACCATATACAGGCTGCCCATTCACGCTTCGGCATTGCCAGGGCATAAGCTTCATTCGCTTTCTTCCCAAAGCTGTGCAACCAGTCTCCACATCCCTTCATCTCACTCTGTTTCCAGCCCATCATCTTCTGATTGGGCTCTATCAGTTTGCCTTCTACCATGTAAACCACAGGCCCTGGGACCAACCCCCTGTAGAAACTGAGGGGCAGCTGTACCCCTAAACTGCCAATGATGATCTCTCTTCTTTCTCCCTCTTTCAAGGGACAGAAATTAAATTTGCTCAGGGCGAGCCTGGGTCTATGAACTCCCACATCTTGAGTAGTCCACGGTGCAAGGGTCTCTTCCTGAGCCAGGGCTCAGACACCCATCTCACTTCTGCTTCTCTCTTCGGTTACTCCTAGCTTTCCTCTTATGTCCCTCCACTTCTGAATTCCCTGGCTAGTTTGTTCATTTAGGGGGAAAGTGAAAATGAGAAAGATGAAAGTAAACGGGAGGAGAACAATGGGGAAGAAAGGCTCCATCCAGCCCAGCTTCAACCCTGTCATGTTGTCATAGTAGAATGTGCGTTCTCCTCTTCTAAACTGGGAGGAGCAGAAGGCCCAAGTAGCCAGAGCTCTGAGGCTCTGGCTAAGGTTTGTGCTGGCGATTGTAATCATGCAGTCAATGGGATTGGGCTTTCATCTCTCATTTTGAACACTGATTGCAAAGGCTGATCTATAACTCTGGATCCTTGTTGTTATATTGAAGGTCAATATAACGTTAGTTGGCTAGTTTGAGATCTAAAACTGCCTTGTAGCACAAATTCTAATTGGTCTTAATAATAAAATCTCGGAGTCAGCTATCAGAGGGTGAAAGCTGAAGAAGCAGAGAAGCAGAGTGGCCAGTGGCTAGGGTTCTTACCTCTGCCAAGGCTAGGACCAAAGGGGCAATCCTGTCCTTGGACTGGCTGCATCCTCAGACTGACTGCATCCTCAGACTGACTGCATCCCCAGACTGGCTGCATCCTCAGACTGGCTCAAAGCCGCAAAGATCACCTCCAGTGATATGCCTCCTCCAACAAGGCCACACCTCTTAATGCTTCCTAAATAGTATCTCCAGCTGGGAACCAAACATTCAAATATAGGTGCCTATGGGAGTTATTCAAACAACCATGATGATCAGAGTAAAATTTATTGTAAAAAGATGTACTGACTCTCACTGGAATCCAAGCAGAGAGCCAAAACAGAGCCAGCGTGTGTGGAGCTAGATCTTCCCCGGAGTAGGGAGATGGCTGTAGCTCTAAGACAATTTTGCAGTCCTCAGGAGGAGAGATGGTGGGCCCTTCCTTAGAGCAGAGGTTTGCCTCTAGTTGCAGTCATCCTTACAATGGCAGACTGGCCTGACTAGTGACTCCTAACCTGGACTTTCCTGATAGGCCTGTCTCCCTGACTAGAGAGTTCCCAAATAAAAGAACTGGGTGGTTTCTTTCTGTCATATCTCTTTGCTGCCTTCCAGGTCAGACCAGCCACTCTGAGACCTACAGTTAAGTTACTCAATTATAACAAGAGAGGAAAATCAAGTGGAGGGAAATGGTCTTAAAAATACTGTGTTAATTAGGGTTATTATTGCTGTGAAGAGACACCATGACCACGGCAACTCTTACAAAGAAAACATTTAATTGAGGGAGGCTCGATTACAGTTTCAGAGGTTCAGTCCATCATGATCATGAAGGGGAACATGACAGTGTGCAGGGAGACGTGGTGCTGGAGCTGAGAGGGCTCATCGGTAGCAGGAAGTTGACTGACAGTCACACTGAGGGAAGCTTGAGAAAAAGAGACCTCAAAGCCATCCCCAACAGTGAAATACTGTCTTCAACAAAGACACACCTCCTAATAGTGCCACTCCCTTTGGGGGCCATTTTCTTTCAAACCACCACAAGTAACTATAAGTAAAACAGCTCTTTAGAAGTGTCTGTGACTGTGGTAAACTGCCCCACACATAGAGCACATCTTTCCTCAGCCCTTGAATGCCTGAGGGTGCATCTCTTGACAGAGCAGTGTTTCTGTGTTTTAGTGGGAACTTATCAGGTGCTGTTGAAGCAAATGATAACAACAGCAGTTTCAAGTATCATTGGGTAATTTCCGATGAAAGGTGCTCTTGAGTGTGAATATTATGTATCACATGGGAAATATATAGCATAAATTGCTGAAGACTTAAGAAATTGTGTAGCATTAGAAATGAAGTTATCCTCCTCCTTATAAAACAATCTCTAATTAGTTTAAGCTTCTTAAAATATAATAATCCACATAATTTATATTTTTCTGACTCTATGTCAAAATTATAAATAAATGACATTACATTATCCCTTTCTAATAATAAAATACAATGAGGTAAAACAAATACTAACACATTGGGATTAGACAAAAGAGACAAAGGGAGAAGAGCCCAAGAGACGGTACATGAGAGAGACCCACGCATTCACATAGTCTGGAATCCCATAAAAACACTAAACTGGAAGCCATAATGTGAACTCAAAGGGCATTATTCCTGCCTCATATTCTGTGGGATTCCCTAACCCTGAGAGGAGGGATTTGACAGAGACATCCTGTTTGTGGCTGAGAGTGTTCCAAGGTCTCTCTCTTTGCATCGTGTCTGGCTGTGGGTGTCTGCATTTGTTCTCATTTGCTGTAGGAGGAAGCTTCTCTGATGATGGCTGAGAACGGTTCATTTATGAGTACATCAGAATGTCAATAAGAGTTACAATATTGTTATATTTTTCTGTTTGCTTTTAGAGCAGTAGTATTTGGTTTTACCCTAGGTACCTGAGCTATCTTGTCTCAGGTTCTTGGTCATCTAAGCAGTGTTGGGTATGAGTTCTATCTTGTGGAGTAGACCTTAAGTCAAGTTAGAACACGGTTGATTACTCCTACAAATTCTTATCATCAAATGAAGCATCCAGTACCAGGAATAGGTTATGTCTAAGTTGTTGCCCAAAGGGGTTCCATGGGAATCGTAAACAATCCAGGCTGTTGCCAAGACTATGGGTTGCTCTCCACAAGCTGAAGGCAAAACCCCATTACTGAAAACAGTACCTACAAAGCTCACTGACCATGGAGAAGTTGAGCTGGTGTCTACATAGAGCCTTCACACCCATACACTACCAAAGGAGAAACCTAAATATCAAACCAGCCACAAACTCTTTGATCTACAATGCTATCCTGCCTACAAAACATGCTAATACAATGGTGGCACAAAACTTGCGGGGTAATCATCATAGCATTTTCAAAAGTACATGAGATAAAATAAGACTCTGATGAAGAGAAGCAGATACATAATTACATAAATACATACACAAATGCACACATGTATAGTTAATTGTTGTGTCACCATGACTACATGTTTAATGCTCATGCCTTTTCTAATGTAATGAGGAAAACAATACATCTCTGAGTTTATGAGAAAATGTTGAGTTGTTATATTTCATTCTGTGCAGGCTTATTGAGCAGATGGAGTCCTACTCCTTTTCTCTGGGTGATGAATCAATAGTGGAACCTAACATAGCAATCCAGTCAGTCACGCGAGGCGATGATGCAGGGTCAAGTGTTCTCTTCTCCGTGCAGAAAGGTAAGCTGTTGGTCCCCTGTGCTTGTAACAGTAAAGAACAGTCCATTGCCAATCACAAGCAGTTGCTGGGTCACCAAAGTGCAGGTATTTAAAAGTCTACTTTCCCCTTTCTTGTAGGATCGAGTGGTTCTCTAGTTTCTGGTGAGACATCCATTGATAAAACTGCAGACAGACTCACTCCAAACGGACAGACTGAACTTCAGATCCTGCTTAAAACCGGGGAAAGTATGTCTCGAACCATTTTCTGCATTGTTTTGTAAACACACTTAAATGCAAGGGGTTACTTACTTGAAATCCATGAAGGGAGATTAATCCTTGCTTAGTTTTACACCTAATAATTTTGTTTGAGTGTTTTAGGCTGAAATATATTACAGTAATATCAATTCCACTATTTTATGTCAGAGAGAATCCATCTTCATTCCAAAAACACATTGGAGAGTAACAGACTGAAATATTAGCACTAGGCATACAAACCTGTGTTTCTATAAGACTCTTACACTCATCTGAAGAAGCATAAAAGTAAAATAAAGAAAGGTAGGAGTAAGGATGAGTAAATATAAGGTTATAAGTGAATAAAATTATAAATTAACAAGTGCTAGGCTTGGACAACAAAGTGAAAAATTAACTGCATGAAAAACAATGAAAAAGCATCTACCAAAGTAGATAGAAGAAGGAGGAGGTGTGGAAAAGGAATAGCTAAACATGTAGAGACTTGAAAATACACAAGATGCAAACATCTTATTCTAATAAATCTAAGTAGTTGTAAAGAATTATGATTTGTAACATGCTAAAATAATATAGCACTGAGGGGAGGAGTGAGCAGAAACTCTGTATTTTGCTTTTTTAGTTTTTATTTACATTTAAAAGGTTTT
This sequence comes from Arvicola amphibius, assembly GCF_903992535.2. Taxonomy (NCBI): domain Eukaryota; kingdom Metazoa; phylum Chordata; class Mammalia; order Rodentia; family Cricetidae; genus Arvicola; species Arvicola amphibius. Next base: position 38,420,538 of record NC_052056.1, read on the forward strand.
TGTGAGACTTTCATGTTTTAATACTGTATTTAAATGATTGGCTTCCAACCCTCTCTTATCTCCCTCCAACTCCTCCTGTGTCTCCTCCCTGCTTTTCCTCAAATTATTAACTTGTGTGTAACAATATGCACACACACATGCACGCATATACAAACTACAAAGTCCATTTAATATTGCTTGTAATGTAGGTGTGTTTACAGCTGACCACTTGTGACTAGATAACATATCAGGGAGTTCATCCCTGAAAAAAAAATTAACTCTCTTCCCCAGCATCCACGTTTTGCTTAGAAAACATTAATACATGTAAATGCTAAGGGTTGGAAAAGTCTAATTTTACTTTTAGAAATCATAAATATAAATTTGTTTGGAATGATTAAAATAGCTTATTCCTACAAAATGAAGTAAAGTGGGGTTAATTTTGTCATCCAGTATCCGGGAGGGAAAAATTTGGTAAGGACAGCTTGCTGTGAAGAATGTGAGAAAGCCCTCTACTTCCTTCCAGGGAAAGGAAGAGAAGAATAATTGACAAAGCAGTGACCAAGAGGCCATCAGAGCTTCGCTTGTCTTCTCAAGTCACATGGTGGGATAGGCACGTTTCATGGCTGTCATTTTTGTCATATCACTTAGGAAAGAAAGAGTACAATATCTGCAATTCTTCTGCTAAAATATACTTTTGGGAGCTGGGGATCTGGCTCAATGGGTAAGAGCATTTTCTTTGTGTGCATGAGGACCTGAGTTTGGATCCCCAATACCCATGTAAAACTCCAGATACGAATGCCTGAGCCCATAACTGTAACTCTAGGAGATGAGGGGACAAGAGGAACTCTGGAACTTGTTAGCCATTAGACCAGCTCCAGGTTCACTGGGAGACAGTGTCTCAAGAAGTAATATAGAGAGTGATAGAGCAGGACACCTGGTATCCTTCTCTGGCCTGCATGCTTGCACAGGTGTGTACACTCACAGATGTGTGAGTATCCTACACACACACACACACACACACACACACACACACCCCAAAAGATGTGTACTTTCTATTATTTCTTCTGCTATGCTTCCTGTACCTAGCAACTGTGTAAATGTTAAGAAATATTCCTCAATTAGTTCTGTTTGACCATTGCCATGGCCAGGCAGGTGCAACTTTCATGGTTACAACACTAAAAGGCCCTTAGTGAACAGCCGGCTCCATTCTCTGATGTTCTGATGTGGGATTCCCCTTTGTACTCTGTGAATATAATTGGTTAATAAAGAAACTGTCTTAGGCCTGTGATAGGATAGAGCATGGCTAGGTGGGGAAAACTAAACTGACTGCTGGAAGAAAGGAGGCAGGATCAGAGAGAAGCCATGGAACCATGCTGGAAACACATGCCGGAACCTTCTCAGTAGGCCACGAGCCTTGTGGTAAAATATAGAATAATGAAAATGGCTTAAATTAAGATGTAAAAGCTAGCCAATAAGAAGTTAGCACTAATAGGCCAAGCAATGATTTAAATAATATAGTTTCTTTGTGGTTATTTCGGGAGTCTGGGCAGCCGGGAAACAAACAAGCAGCCTCCTACAACAATGTTCCAAAACCAATGTTTTTGGAACAATAGCACTCCAGCCCCTCAGGTAGCTGATGATTGTTGGAGCAGAGATGGTGAGGGGTGCCCTTGCCAAGACCTCCCACAAAGCTTCCTTCAAATTTGTCTCTTTGTGACCTAAGACACCTGCCCTGCTGTCATCAAATGTCAGGCAGACCTCATGGAAGCTTTTGTAGGCACAGCCATCTTGACAGACAGTAACCTTTTGCTATTTCTTGTTCAGTGTTGTGCTTACAGAGGAAATACCAAAGGCTGGGTCTAACCATATCTTACTGCAAAAATGTGACATGTTTATAAATGAGGAAGAATAGGTAGAAATTTGTCTCCCCACAAAGGAGATAAGAAAAGTGAACTTCAAGAAGAAATTTATCAGAGGAAAATTAGCAATTAGTCAACCTTGGGTTACATGTATTAATTATATCTACCATAGGCTTGCAACATAGATCTGTATGCCAATGTTCTCTTTCTCCTTCCCCTCCACCCACCCACACACTACCAATCACAAGCTCCAGAGAGTTTAGTCTTCACTTATGATTGACCAATTATAAACTAGGATTTTCATAATCTTCTTCTTTGGTTTAATTTGCTTTATCAACTCATATAACTCAGGTAGGCACATTGATTAGCTTATTACAAAGTTTATTACAAAGGACACATATTTTTTTGGTTTTTTGAGACAGGGTTTCTCTGAAGCTTTAGAGCCTGTCCTGGAGCTAGCTCTTGTAGACCAGGCTGGTCTCGAACTCACAGAGATCCGCCTGCCTCTGCCTCCCGAGTGCTGGGATTAAAGGTGTGCGCCACCACCACCCGGCTAAAGGACACATATTAAAATAAGAACAGGATGAGGTCTGAGTGAAGGGGTGCAGAGTTTCTATACCCTCTCTGGGAGCGTATCACACTTAGGAACCCCCACATGCTCTACTCTTCCAAAGTTCTCTGAACTCTATTCTTTGAGTTTTTATGGAGACTTAATTGCATATTCGTCTATAATTGAAGCATAGACATACATGTGGAAATGTGATTGGACAAAAATATGATCTAACGTTCATAAATAGAATAGGGAAATTCAATAAGCCTGTCTATTGATGCTCCTCTTAACTCTGTGAAGCATCCCTGCCTCTTGGACATGGGTTAAGGTATTTATTTAGATGGAATCCTAAAATTTACTAGATTAGAAGGCCTAGAGACTGTCCTGATGGCCAACCCCAAAAGAGACACACTAGTTCTCATGGCTTGCCTTGTGCAGGTAGTTATGATACAACAGCTGTGTACAGTAATGATATGTATGTGATGTCCCTAACCCTGAAGACAAACTTTGTTGGGAGAGGTGACATTGTCTTCTAGAATTACTTCCAGCTATCATGGGGGCGATGTTCTTTCTATGGGATCCTGTGAAAGTAAAATGATGGCTAAGTTCCAAGATTACTGTCTGGTATAATTACAAATAGTCTCTGAGTATTTGGTAGGGTTTTTTGAGGTTTCTATTTGGAGTTCCGGCTAGAACTTTGGGGAAAAAAAGTGCACCATTTCAGCTAACCAAGTTGGAACCATCTTGAGCAGCTGGTATCCAAAATAGGTCTTGTCGTAATGCTATCAGCATCATAACATCATAGCACCCAGGTGGAGTTGTTGTTGTGGGGTCCCATCTTCTTCCTGGAAACTTTAAAAATTACTGCAGGAAAATTCATTGTTCATTGTTGGAAACTTAAACATTATTTATGTAGACATATACAGACATATATGTTCAATGAAAGGTACGATAGAGACAAAAATAGATATGAATAAAAGTAAAATTTTTTTTAATTCTTTTTTTTTAGAAATAGATGGTTATTTATTTAGGTGTAGACTCACAAATCAGAATCCTCTGTTTGAACAGAGATCAGAAAACGAATCCCACAACCGGAACAGAGAGGCCAGAAAAGAGGCTGGATGCATGTTCTACATTGGCATATATAGTATAAGAGGCCACGCCCCAGTGGGCGGGTAACCACCAGCTGTAAGACTTCCTATAGCACCTCCCCCTTTTGTTTAAATAAGAGAGTTCTAAGCCTAATACAAAATTATATACAATAAGAACAAATATATTCAATAATTATCCTATCCAAACTAGTTTAAGTCTTCTATAATAAATAACTTGGCCAAGTCATGAGAGGAAAGTAACTATAACTATCTAGTCTTCAACCCCATGGAAGAGCCAAGAAGGGAAATAATATTACTTGAGTAAGCAGGAAGTGCAATCAAGCAACTTCCAAAATATGCAACAAATGACAGAGATAACTGGCTACCTGAGCAATCACCCAAAGTCTCATTTGCAACATTGAAGCAACCAACTTTGGCTAAGGCCTAGAATTACTGACATACCATTTTCAGAGGCAAGGAAATTTTCAAAACCACCTTATCCTGTCTTGGCAAGATTTCACAGTGCTGCTTATCCATTTCCAGATATCATATATCTTGTCAGTGATTGAGGCATGGGCATTTCTTTGCCCAAAGGCCAGTTTTGCCAAGAAGAAAACAAGCTCTAAGTGGAATGTCTTTGGTGCTCAACATTTTCTCAGGAATAGATTGGTGCTGCCAGGAGCAATTGTGTCTCGCTTCAACAGAATCCTAAATTATTTAAATGCCATATTCTACAGCTCTTTGATGTGGTTGAAGATTACCTATCTATGCAGAATATAATCTCTGTGTTTCTAAAGAACCTGATTAGTCTAACTATAAGTATGACAAATGTAGATGACTATTGATCTATGTTCCTTAATACCTATATAACTTAAAGACTAAGACTTCATATTAGAATATTATACAATAAAAAACTGTACAACAAATGAGGATAATAACCTCAAAATGTAAACAATGTGTAAGTATCTTGATCAAAGGTAGAAATGTATATTGCAAAATATAAAAATGTTTTAAGCAGAGGTAGAAGCATTCATGCATACAATAGTCAATATAATTTAACTTTGTATCAATATACAAGAATCTATACCAATGTAATTGCTTATAAATAGTAACTCACAAGTATTCATTCACTCTATTACTCACTATTATTATTCCATCCAACTTTTTCAAAGATATCCATGAGCCTATAAAATTTCTCCCCAACCCTACACCAATTATAATCAACCCCTACTGTAATATTACCATACTATGTTGCAATCAAATAAAAGCTCAGCTGCTGAACTATTTTTTGTTGTACCTTACTCAAAGATAAAGCAACCATGCAGTTCCAGTGACTTGAAAATTTTATTTTGACCACTACCAGGTACATTTGTTGAATATTAATGTCTATTTTTCTCCACAGATAAAAATTCATGTGGTTTTGTAGTGTACCAAAACCACAAACTTTTCCAATCAAAAACTTTCACTGCTACATCAGATTTTAGTCAAAAAATTATCTCAGGCAAAATAAATTCAAGTGATCAAGACCCAGATGTTTCTGTGGAAATGGTATTTAATCCTGCGGTAAGTTTCCCCATTAATGGAAATTTAAAAAAAAATCTAGAGATAATTATAAAACTGGAGATATTTTAGATAAAAGAGTTCCATGGTTCCATGCAGGCTCCTGGTTGTTAGTTCAGACTCTGAGAGTTGCCATGAGCCAGACTAGCCCTTTCTGTTGGTTTTCCTCTGACGTCCCTGATGTCTCTGGTCAGTAGAGCCCAGTGTTTGTCCATGGGTCTCTGAATCAGCTTCTATCAGTCACTCAGCGTGGTCGCAAATCTTATCATAGGAGATGGCCAGTTCAAGCTATGCATCCACTGCCATCAGGAGTCTTAGCTGGGGCCATCCTTGTAGACTCAAGGAAGTTTCTCTCGCATCAGGATTTACCCGACCCAAGCCCCCTTTCCAGTCATCTCTCTCAGCACTCTCCCCCTCTGTCCACTCCCCAATCTGATTCCTCAAGTTCTCATGCCTACCTGCCCCAAGTCCAACCTTGAGATCTCTTATTGCCCCATGCCTGGAGATCCATGTGTCCCCCCTTAGGTAACCTCCTTATTACCTAACCTCTCTGGGTCTGTGGATTGTAGCCTGTTATTCTTTACTTTACAGCTAATATCCACTTACAAGTGAGTACATACCATGTTTGCCTTTCTGGATCTGGGTTACCTCACTCAGGGTGATTTTTTTCTAGTTCTATCCATTTGCCTTCAAATATCCTGATGTCATTGTTTTTAACCTAGGCCCTCTGTCTATACGTGACAGTTGTGTATCTTGATCTATTTGTGGGACTCTTGGCAATGGGAATAGGAGCTTTGGCTGCCTCTTGGGAGCCTATTCCTCCTGCTGGATTGCTTTTCCCAGCCTGAATACAGGGGGAGGTGATTGCTTATGGCATCTAGATATGACATGCTTTGCTGAAGCCCCTGGGAGACCTGCCCCCTTACTAAAGGAATAGTAAGGAGGGGTAGATGGGGGGGGTTTGGAGGAGTGCTGCGGGGGGAGGGAGCGGAAGACGAGGGAGGGAAAGTTGTGATCAGGATGTAAAATATATTAATTAGTTTTAAAAAATTAGCTATGGTATAAAATAAGAAAAACTTTACAGAAAGTCTCTGAAAAGCCTTTTAAAGTAATTATTAAAATCTTATCTAAATTTTTGGCAATCTAAGTAGAAAGTAAATTAATTTGATTTATACCCTTATACACTTTCTTTGATTGGTTGATTGTTTAGTTTGTTTTTTGAGACAAACTATCACTATATAGCTTTAAGTGGTCATGAATTTGGAGCAGTCCTCCAGCCTCATCTTCATAAGTACTTGGATTCTAGCTGTATGCTATCACACCTGGCTCTTCCTTCAGTCTACAAGGAAGACATTAAGGCTTAATATGCGCTTATTTCTCTTGGGACTATCTTATCCTATTAGATTTTTTCTATCCAATTAAGCATTGAATATGTCATCAATTCACAGTATGACAAAAGTGAATTCCAGCTTCACTCTTATGCCTGTGTCTACTGGAATTTTTCAAGAAATGACTGGGACACACATGGCTGCCAAAAGGATGGGAGCACTAAAGGGTTCCTTGGTTGCCGCTGCAACCACACAACCAATTTCGCAGTACTGATGGTAAGAATGTGCAATTTATATAGGAGGTATAATTTATGTAGATCATAAAACTGGGAAATTCAGAGAATGAATGAAGTGGTAGGTGTAAAAAGAAACATGTTATAAAGAAAGCTACCGGGTGGTGGTGGTGCACACCTTTAATCCCAGCACTTGGAGGAGGAGACAAGCAGATCTCTGTGAGTTCGAGGCCAGCACGGTCTACAGAGAGAGTGCCAGGACAGGCCACAAAGCTACACAGAGAAACCCTGTCTCGAAAAAACTAAATCACTAAATAAATAAATAAATAAAGTTACGGTTTATTGTTGTTGTTTGCAATGTGGTCTTAGAATAGAAATAGACAAATTTAGGTTAGCACTGTGTTTTTACACATGGAAAGGATGCATACGTGTGAACCCACAGGATGAACTAAGAGTGAGGTCCACATGGAGAGGAACCGTTTAATACATACCTGACCATATGTAGGCCACTTTGATTTCTAGGAATGTTTTACATTGGAGCTGCCCAAGTTGCTGTTCTTGCTGATCGCTCTTCAGTCCTTTATGTTTTTCCTTTATGCCCATTCTCCCTTCCTTAAGCCCGTCAATGGTCAAGTTTCCCTGTACAGGGGGCTTTACATAAAAGAAGTCATATTTGTTTTCTAGTTGGTTTTAACCAGTGTAATTCTGCAATACTGACTTATATTAATATTTTTAAGCACTTAGGCCAGTTTATTTAAAAATCTATGTCAAATTATTTTTTTCAGACTTTCAAAAAGGGTTACCAGTACCCCAAATCCTTAGACATATTGTCCAACATTGGTTGTGCCCTGTCCATCGCTGGCCTGGCTCTAACTATTATATTCCAGATTGTCACCAGGTAAGAGGGGAGGGGAGGGGAAGGGCTTTTCCCAGGAGAAACTGCTATCCTGATTGTAGTTTACTGGGTACACTCATCTCAGAACTTAGTTTCTCTAAACTAGAAGGCACAATCTCAAAGAGGCTGAGATAAAGCCACAGTAAACACACAGTAACAAGTAAGACAACCATTTTGACAGCAAAGCCAACATAAGCGCATAGCGCATCGATCCTGAGACTAATGTGAAAAGGAACGTGTCCTACAAACTGGATTGCAAAAGAAGAAACCATTGCTGAACAACAACATCTTGAAAGTAATTTTTAAAATAAAGTTTTCAAATGGTGAAACGTTTAACGTTATTGAGCTTCTCAGTTGTTTGTTTTTAAATGAATGCTTATAAACCTAGTTCTTTTCACCTTATTTTCCCCTGAACATCTAATTTCGCATCCTTCAGGGGTTTTATCATTGTAGTTACAGCCTGCAGCACGGTTTACCAACACAAGGGCCTCATCTGGTGCCCTTGTCACTGCACCTTGCTTTGTTTTTACCCTGGCTCCCCAAGGCTAAGTGCCATACTGGGCCTTTAGAAAACTATGAAATAAATTAATCTATCGAATATGCCAGTCTGGTTCTCCTCCCTCACCTAAGTTGCACCAAGGTGAATTCACCGTTTCTCTAGAATCAGCTCTCCCCCACTAAATTCCTTCTCAATTGTATCTTAGATGTGTGGCTGATTTAACTATATAGATTTTGTTATTTATAATTATTATAATCCAGATTGTTTTACTTAACAAATAAAGTCTATAGCAAAGCAGAAACAGGAAACTGAATGTCCTTGTGAACCCCAACGACATTTGCCAATTCTTAGCATTTTATGTTTTTTTTCAACTTTTTCCCAGAAATTTTGCAAGTAGACTGTTCGTAAGACTATCATTCTTCAGCTGGGCATCTCCAGAGAGCAACACTTTATATTCTCTACCCTCAGTCTGAAATTGTAATCTATGAAATTTAAAATTATGCAATCTGCAATCAAACATCTCAGTTCACCCAGTAGTCTGTTACAGCTGGGTATATTTCTCTAAATTAATTTACTACCCTGATACTTTATTCACCTTTAGCCTTTAACAATTGCTTTTTCTTTTTTGTTTGTTGTGGTCATTTTTGACACTAAAGTCTTTGACGTGTCCAAGACAGTTATTTTGAAGACTGCTCTTTGATTTAGGATCTGTTTGACATTCTCCTCACTGTTTGATTCAGGTTACGGATTGGTAGAGTAAATCCTATGTCATTGGCTCATCTCAGGGTGACACCACAAGGGGTACGTGGTAGCGGTCCTGCTGTTATTGGTTGTAAGTTTCAGTGCTGTTTAATGGGTAACTGCGAGATTTCTGTATCGTCGCAGTTCATTTTCTCAGTGTGTAAATAACAGGTTATTCTTACAGTGTGAATTTGAGAATATTCAATATCCTTCTGCTTTCCATCTATACCTCCCACAGTGATCCTGGTGAGATCCACAGGGATCCTTATTAGAGTGAGATCGCATCGATGATTTCATACTCTTTTATGCTTCCTGTGTTACTTGGTGATGCACTAATAAAAAGCCCTAGTGAATTCTTTATGCCATTTTGCCATGTTTCTACCACACTTTAAGTCTGTCTTATTTTGATGACAGCAAAATGACAGGTCTCATCTTACAGTTTCTCCGCTCCATCACTTGTCCTTCTTAAGAGTAAAATTGCTTTTTCCTTCACCCTTCACACTAAATGAGTTTTTTATTGGTTCGTTAATATCTCTTAATAGTAATTAATTGACTTATTACTGCTGCCAAACACCATGTCAGAAGCTAAATAGCAAACGATAAGCAAGGTTAGATTCCTGTCTTAAATTTTCAGGGGTAAACAAGACACTATACAAATATGTACAAAGTGAAATGTATAGTTGTAGACTGTGACAAGCGTGTTGGAGTGGAAGCATGTGCTGTGTACTTCCCAGTTTGATGGGGGAAATTAAACAGCTCTCATATCTGTCCATTCATTTGCATTCCTTCCAGCACTACAGTTAGACAGTTAGACTTAGCTCACTATGGATGATCTGTAATTACTGTACAACTAGCTTTTTTTCCACCCAAAACATTACCCGTTCCATTTGTTATTAGATATGTTTGCTTTTGTTAATTTTTCCTACCCCAATTTGGTCATCATACTTGCCACTAAAATTCATGAGAATCTATAATCTTACAAAATAATAGAAACATTTTGTAGATATTTTAAATATTGAATGAAATACTTTTTTGTTCTTGGATAAATCCCCATATGATAATAACATGAGGAATATAGCAATATTCTAAGCGAAAGATAAGGCTATTTGAAAACTTATTGTTCTACATGTAGGTCATATTTTATGTTCAAAATTAGACAGTAACTAATGTTAGTTTTATTGGAGGGAGCATTCCACTGCATGTATGCAAAGGACAGAGGACAATTTGTGGGAATCATGCTCCCCTTGTACTGTGCCTATAACTAGGATTATGAGATTTGGTAGAAGGGCCTGTAGCCCGGAGCCCTTGCACTAGCCCCTCCTGCTGCTTTTGTAAACGATGATTTCTCTGAAGACATTTTGCAGCTTTTATTGCTAAACATCTTAAAATATGTAAAAAGCTTCAATGATCAAGAAAATCTAACTAACATATCTAATGGACTAAGTTCTGTCAGTGGAGAAATCAAAGGACTCGGTGGTTATGGTGGAATATTAGGAAACCATACAGGTTATAAAATGGGTAGATTTGATCATTAAATCACAGGGTAAGGATAATAAAGTATGTCTAGACAGTAGAACTGTAACATCTAGGATAAATCCAGAAAGACAACTATTGGGGAAATCCATAAGTCTAGAAAGCCTGGAAAGAATGAGAGGGCACTGAATAGTCTTCACTGGTACAGGACTAGATGCCATAGGATCCACAGGACTGCCAAATGCCACTGGAGAGGGCACAAAGCTATAACTATCGTTAAGAAGGAAAACAGTGCACATATGATAGAGAGAATGTCAGGCCTTCCATTGTTCCTTCTTTGCTAGCCTGAAGATGCATGTGTTGGCCAGTACAGGACACATCCATGTACCAGAGCATGCATGCCCTCAGCACAACATATCACATACATATATACTACATACTTCTTCCACACCACATTGCACATCATGCACATGCACACACAGACTGACGGGAACACAAACATAATCATATCACCTTCTAAAAGTTGCTAGTAAGCATGGCCAGCCTGTAGAGCAAAATCTTTTTCTTTTTCTTTTTCTGGTTTTTCAAGACAGGGTTTCTCTGTGGCTTTGGAGCCTGTCCTGGAACTAGCTCTTGTAGACCAGGCTGGTCTCGAACTCACAGAGATCCACCTGCCTCTGCCTCCCCAGTGCTGGGATTAAAGGCGTGCGCCACCACTGCCCGGCCAAAATCTTTTTCTTTTAGAGCAAACACACTGGGTAAATAGGAATTGGGACTTGAGCTCAAAGGAGTGGTTTCTGCAGAGCAGTTTCTGCACCTATTACATCTTCAAATGCTGGAACTCTAGGCATATTTTGTGCCAAAAGGGCAATTCAGAACATCTTGACCTTTTAGCAGTCAGCAAGAATTTCCCAAAGAATTACCCTGGAACTCTTGCCCTTCAGAGGCGCTATGTGGAAAGAGAATTGTAACTTGCAGAAAAGACATGTGACTCTGCTCTGTACATGTCACAGGCAATAATCAACAGTCTACTACTCAAAAAGAAATAGCTCCAGTAGCCATATGAAACAAATTTAAAACATTTTGCCTAATTTTACAGGTTTATGGGAGATCAACTCTCTTTTTTATTTTATTTTATTTTATTCATTTTACATACCAACCACTTCCCTCTCCCTTCCTTCCCCCCTCCCTTCTCTTCCCAGACCCATCCTCATCCACCCCTCAGAAAGGGTAAAGCCTCCCATGGGGTGTCAACAAAGCCTGGCACATTCAGCTGAAGTCAGACCAACACTCCCCATGTAGCACTAAGGCCAAGCAAGGCATCCCACTGTATGGAATGGGCTTCAAAAAGCCAGTTCATGCACTAGAGATAGATCCTGGTCCCACTGCCAGGGTCCCACAAACAGATCAGGCTACAAAACTATTGGAGATGTGCTCTTTAAATAAAACATAAGCAAAATAGCCTAACAGTTTCTTTTAAATGCATTATACTATTGTATTTTTAGCTTTTAAGAGTATATTTGGCATTAATGTAAAATTTCTAGGTGATTTTAAAAATAAACATTGGCTATAAACATGAGACTTTTCTCCACATTCAAACATGGGTTTGAAGCATGATTAACAAAAACTCAGGGTCAGAAATTGGGGTTCAAGCCTGAAGATCTGAAAAGCAAAACAGCCAGCCACTGGCTCTTAACTCGACCTCAGTCTGAAATGGCGATCCTGCCTCCTAGAAATTTCAGAAGACTGTGTCTGAGAGCTATCTTCCCCCAGTTTATATTTCCTGGGATTAAAGGCATGCACCACCATCATTAAAGGCATGTACCACCCAGTTTCTATGGCAACTAGTGTGGCTACTGGGATTAAAGGTGTGTGTTACCATAATCTGGTCTGTAAGGCTAACCAGGAGGACTATTTTACTCTCAGATCTTCAGGCAGCCTTTATTTATTGAAATACATTTGAAATAACACTACATGGGTTCATCTATTAATTTGTAATGTCCTATTTTGAGGGAGAAAACGTTGTGTAAAGGCCCTTCTCCCTATAACCTTTGTATATGTTTGCAGATGTCCAAGCTCAGGGATGTCAAACTATGTATTACCTCTCACGAGTCTGGGACTTATTAGGGCTAGTGTGGTCTAGCTAAGCTCCCTGGGGAGATGGTCATCAGACAGTAGCTGGGGTGAGTGCCCTGGAGATTCCCCTAGAACACTGGTTCTCAACCTTCCCAATGCTGCGACCCTTTTATATACTTTCTCAAGTTGTGGTGACTCCCAACCATAAATCTATTTCATTATTACTTTGTAACTGTAATTTTGATACTATTATTAATTGTAATGTAACTACCTGATTTGCAGGATATATCTGATATGTGATCTCTGAGGGGTCACAACCCACAGGTTGAGAACCACTGCTCTAGAGTATCAGAACATCTGGATCTTTCTCTATGTATGTAGGCCCAGAGAATGTCTGGGTAGGTTCTTTAGCGGGATAGTGGGTTTTCCAAGAATTCCAAGGATAGTGAGAATTCCAAGGAGCACAGCAAAAAAGTTGAAAAGGAGACTGTGCTGGGACCCACAGCAACTTGAACTCTGTGGGACTTTTCTAAAAATAAGCAAGCAAACAAACAAATAAAAATTAAAAGAAACTTTAAAAATTAAAAAACTCAATGACTTTATTGATATAAAATAAGTATATTAACATCTTCAGACCTAGACTTCCATTTTTTTTTCTTTGAGTTGAACTTTGTTCAGGGTCATAAAAGTATGGAAGGAGGATTCGAGCATGATGGTACCCAATGGATAAGCCAGCCTTGGCCACCAGACTTTAGTTACATTCTGTTAGTTAAATCAAGGCAAGGACAGCCCTGGGAAAGGACGCTAAAGGGCACAAATACTAGGAGTTAGGGCTCACCGCCCTCTGACTTCAGAAATTAGCGGTCATTTCTTCTTAATCAGTACACAGCGGTTCCTTAACACGTCTGCCGAATTCACTGCTTTGTAGAAATTCTTTCCTGATGAGAGAAAAGGAAGGTTTACCAGCAGGCCCACCAGGTCTTGAACTGGACTTACACTGAGCAACACATTTATTTATTCCTTCATAGTTTCTCTGAGGAATGTGAAGTTTTTTGTTTATTTTGTTATCTTTTGGTATGTGTGAGTGCTTTGCCTACATGTATCTAAGGACACTACATGCAAGCAGTACCCACAGAGGCCATCAGAGGGCATCAGATTTCCCCTGGAACTGGAGCTGGGAAACAGCCTTGACTGAACCCTGGAACTGAACCTGGGTCCTCTGCAGTAGAGACATCTTTTCAGTCCTGATGGGTTTTTTTTTTGGGGGGGGGGGGGGTTTACAGTTGATTTGCTTTCACCTATCACCTAGTTCCGCATAATTTTTTTTTTATTTTCTTTACTTTTAGGAAGATCAGAAAAACCTCAGTAACCTGGGTGTTGGTCAGTTTGTGTACATCAATGTTGATTTTTAACCTCCTCTTTGTGTTTGGAATTGAAAACTCCAATAAGAAATTAGTGATAAATGATGCTGACACTACTAAACCTGACACCAATGAAATACCTGCGCGAGACACGGTCAACACCCCGAACCCCTCCTGCACAGCCGTGGCTGCATTCCTCCACTATTTTCTGTTGGTGACGTTCACCTGGAACGGACTCAGCGCCACGCAGCTCTACTTCCTTCTGATCAGAACCATGAAGCCCCTGCCTCCGCATTTCATTGCGATCATCTCATTAGTTGGATGGGGTAAGTGTTTGCATCAACGCCTGTTCAGTCATTTCGATTCGTTACACTGTGGCAATTGTTTAATGTAAACAAACACCCATTGGAGGGCTAATAATTCAAGGTAGGGGGAGAATGGAATAATCACTAAACACTATTTCTGTCTAGTAGCTTATTCTCCAGTGAGGGATCAAGACTGCTGTACCAGACATAGTATAAGCTAAATTAAAGAGGTTAATTTTTTAAAAACATCCTTTTATTAATTTACGCTAGATTTAGAACATATGCAATTTATCGCCTAAATACTGAAATGGGAGTGTTTCCCAGAAAGTAATCAAAGTGTCCTGTTAAGAAAGAATTCTTGATACTATATTGTGTCCCAGCAAAGACGAAAGGAAGAATTGTCTGAGTGAAACTCTAAATTCTTCAAGTAAAAGAGGACTTCAGACATTTGGTGAATAACATTGTGATCGGAAATACAAAGAAATGAACAATAAGATAGGGTTGGTATACAGAAACAACGCTTAAAAAAAAAAGAGAACAGATTTTTTTTTTAAAAAATCTGTCGACCTCCAAGCAGAGGACTGGATTTTTTGGCCAGTTCGCAATGCGCCCTACAGACATACCTCAATGGCTTTTGCTGCTTGCTCTTTTGTTACAAACTCCACAAAGGCAAATCCCTTTGGATCCCGAGTAAACTTGTAATGTGGAATACTTATGTAAACCACACTGCCACATTTCCCAAATATTCTTTCAATCCAGCTATGGGTAACATTTTTGGGAAGTAACTCCTGTATAAATCAAAGTGTCATGAACAACAAACAGTTTAAGCATTTTTAAATTCTACATTTTATCAATGAAAAGAAATTAGAATTTTAAAATAAATCTGTCAACTTTTAATCTACTTCTACTCATCATCGTTCAGTAGATTGTTCAAAGAGGAGAAAGCATGCACCTAAAAGGTCAGATGTATAATTTACCTGAAGTCTTTTATAATTAATGTCCATCCTGGACAAACTGTTAACTCTTGCCTGTCTTTGTCCCTTAGGAGTTCCCGCTATAGTCGTGGGTGTCACGGTGGGGATTATTTATGCCCAGAGTGGAGACAAGTCATACTGGGAGTTAGACTATCGGCAAGAGGAAATGTAAGTTTTTATCTATTTAAACTTCTTTGACATAAAAGTATATGAATTCATTGATATTAACTCCAAGTGTCTCCAAGTTTCACTTTATAAATGCCCTATTTTGTAATGGGTATTTTATGTTCTCAAAGAATACACCATATTTTAGATAGGATAACACAGCAATGTCCTGTGATAATTCCTGAAAAAGAAATATCCACTGTTTGATCTTATAAATCTGAAGTTTCTCCTATTAAAATTACATCCTCTTAGTTAGTGAGAAAATCATATAAAATAATAGTTATGATCCTTAGTAGCCCTGTGTCTTGGTTCCTTCCTCTAGAATGGGATAGCAGTTGGAGTGATTTTGCTCAGGGGTTGCTCTGCAGGATGTCAATCAACCCTGGAATCATTTAATAACCCACAAAGCACTCTCCATGTCTCATGCAGATGAACTCCTCATGTTAAACATAGCTGGGATGACTATTTCATGGTAATGTTTCCTGGACCACAGATTCTTGCTAGACCACCAGCATGGATAATTAACTGTTCTTATTGGAGCCGTTTTGTTTTTTATGTGGGAAGGAGAGGCAAGTTGAGCGGAGTTGAACAGAGGCTCCACACTGTCCTTGTGTTTCTCCCACCAGACAGCAGCCGCCCTGTACTTCATCCGTCCTTCTCTTGTGACACCCTGCCATTCCTATCCCCAACTCACCTGAAAACCAGATTGTCCTAAGGGTACTTGAAGACCCCAGGGAAGACGATGGTGTCAAGAGATTTACCTGGTTGTGGAAGCTGTAGGACTGATGGAAGGGCTGACTGCCTAGCTAGATTTCTCAACCTAGACTTTCTGTTAAATTAGATTTCATTATCATTTTGAGTTTTAAAGTTTAAATCTCACTATTAGAAATAAGAGGTACACTTTAATCCCAGCACTCGGGAGGCAGAGGCAGGCGGATCTCTGTGAGTTCGAGGCCAGCCTGGTCTACAAGAGCTAGTTCCAGGACAGGCTCTAAAAAAGCTGCAGAGAAACCCTGTCTCAAAAAAAACCAGAAAAAGAAAAAAGAAAAAAAAAGAAATAAGAGGTACAAATATATCATGGGAGAGGCACCTTACTTGCATCCCATTATTAATTTCTTATTGTAACCCAGGCATACAGCTAGATCAGTTTCTATGAAAGCTGAGAGATAAACCAGTTTGCTTGAGTATATTCACACTGGGCTATCAATAATTTACAGCAGATCCTTCACTGAGCACAGGGTTAGATGCTGAGGACGGCTCTAGGCTACTGCTGATTGACGATTGGAGGAGAGGAAGGGATTGGTAATGAGATCATCCTGGTCATCCTACTACCTCTGCCATGCACACGTGCCGTCAGCGTCACATTTCTTCATCTCCTGAGACAGAGGAAGGGCTGCTGTGGTTTCCCTGAGTTATTCTTCCACTAGCAAGTCCTCGATGTCTCGTGTGTTACTTCACTGACCCCAGTTCTATTGATCAGACCCGAGGCCCTGATCTGTTGCTTCTCTGTGTAGGTCTAGTGAAGGAGCAGATGTAGCGCAGGCCACCTTCTTCTTAATGCACTACCCCAGTTCTCTATACCACCATCAGACGGGCTGTATCCCACTCTCTCATGGGGAGAGGGTTAAAGTTAATCATTGGAACTGGAACATTATCATTTTAAACGGTTGAAAATCCTATTGCTAATCTGAATGGCCTGTGATGATGTTCAAGTCTGTAATGAACTAATAAACAATCAGACATGTCCACCTTTAACAGAGTGGGTCTGTCTCTAAATAAAATGCTGAGGATGTGCAAAAGTTTATCCTAAAGATGCCTGTCATCCCTTTCCTTTCATCTGTGAATGGAGGATTGGATTGTGGAATGTTTATTTAAGGTGTATTACTTTTGTTTATGCTGTGGAACATTTGTTTAATGATGCAAAGATACATTGCATTCTTTTATGTTGCATTTGTTTAACTCTGTGGAGCTGTGTTGCTTTGCCTGTCTAAAACACCTGATTGGTCAATAAAGAGTTGTATGGCCAATAGCTAGGCAGAAGAAAGGATAATCGGGGCTGGCAGGCAGAGAGAATACAAAGAAGGAGAGATTTGTGAATAGAAGATCAAGAAATGGGAGAAGGAGGGAAACTCCGGGGCCAGTCCCCCAGCCACACAGCCAGCCACGCAGTTAAAGTAAAAGTAAGATACACTGAAGTAAGAAAAGGTTTTTAAAGCCCACAGGCAACATACAGATGGGATGATTTAAGTTAAGAAAAGCTAGCAACAAGCCAATCTAAGGCTGGGTATTTACAAGTAAGAATAAGCCTCTGTGTGTGACTTATCTGGGAAATGGGTGGCGAGCCCCCTTGAAAAGCCGACAGGAGTGAAAAACAACCAACCGCAGAGGATTACGGTTACAGTTTAAATACAGAGCTCCCGCTGCGGTGCTCAGAGGTACAAGTTAGCCCAAGCACCATTTGCTGTGTGTGCATTGACCCAAATGACTGTCAGCATCCCTAGTGAGCCAAGGATGGGAAGACCTGGAAGAGACACACACTTAGATGTAAAATATGTGCCAGCAAGGAAAATTCTATTTTTATCCTTTGCTTTAGTTCAAGAGGGACTTTACGTTTAAAACTTCTTTGTCATATAATAATACCATAATGTTGTACCTCCAGAGGTAAGGAAATGAATAGAAATTGAAAGCCAAATATGTACTAGGCTTCTGGTTATATTTTTCAAAAAAAAAACCTTGTCTGCAAAATATTTTGATTATGTTTTTCCCTCTTCGAACACTCCCAGAACATGCTTGCCCACCTACCCAACTTAGTGTTCTCATTCTCTCTCCTTCTCTCAACCAGAAATAAAAACAAAACAAAATAAACAAGAAGCATACACAAAACCCACAAACAAACAAACAAAAAACACTACAGAAATTGAAAATAAAAGCAGAAAAAGCAAATGGCCAATAAGAAAAACAAACAAAAACAAAAATCAAAACAAAGTCCTCCAAAATACCACCGAATTTGTTGACCAGTTACCCTGGGCATGGGGCCTGCCTGGGGAGTGTAGTTGATAAACCCACTGAGATTCCACTAGAGAAAAGTGACTTAGTGGCAGCACGCACAAAGCCTGCACAGGTTCAAGCCAGATGGGCTTGCTGGTTAATTTTTAACGCTTAATTAAGAATAAGAGCCTATATGTGTGTCTGTCTGTGTACATGCCAGACAGTCCTTTGGACACCAAGTCATTGTTGTGTATACAGATACATGTAGAGGCTGGAATAATGCTTTGGATTTGCTGGAGCTGGAGTTATAGAGATTGTATAGTGTAGTGGCTGAGAACCAAACCCCAGACATCTGTAAGCCTAGCCCTCAACTTCTGAGCCATCTCTCCAGTCCTTGGTGATTTTTGTAAATAGCCTGCTGTTGTGTCTGCTAACGCCTCCTTGTCTTTCCTCTAAACACTGCTCAGAACAATGATGCCACCCCGAATCCTCCTCCACTCAGCAGTCAAACTGTCATTCAACTATTTCTTTTTACTTTATGGAGATGAGGTCCACAGGCCTTGAAGTTCCAATGGAGCCAAGGATGCTCTAGAACTCCTGGTCTTCCTGCTTCTGTCTCCCAAGGATTAAGACTGCAAGCGTGTGCCATCATCCTGGTCTTTCTCCTTACTTTTAAACAATCTTCAGCCAGACTGTTTCTTGGACATTCCTTTTATTGCACACCCCACAATACAATAAGCTCCAGAGGGTTCCCTACTTTTGCTCAAGGCATGCTCTCATCACTGCACCTGGAGTAACACTTTTTAAACCTAAAGCGCATCACTTCATGTCTCACCACCTCATCCAGAATGCAAGCGTCTGCAAAGCCGCAGTATAGTTTGTATCTTTTCGTATGCCTCATTTACTTACTCAAGTGTTCCGAGCCACACCAACCTCTGTTTCTAAAGCTGCTACCTCAGGGCCTTTGGACATGATGCAGTCTCTGCTTAGAATATTCTCCCTCCTCATCAGCTTCAGGTCTTTGTTCAAGTAGTATTTTTCTGTGAGATTTTCCTCCAACTACTCTATTAAAATGAACCCCCACCCCGTACACACACACACACACACACACACTCACACACACACACACACACCAATAACTAGCAATAGGAAACTTTTTAAGTTACAGAATATCAAAGTAATAGAGGACTACATACAATGCTAAATTAACGAAGTTTCTTTTTATTTTCTCCAATGATCTCCAAGATATGCTAAGTGAGTTCCAGAAGCATTAATTGAATGCTGTCTTTTGTATTAAAAAACATGAAGGAAACTGTGTATTTGCTAGTGTTTGTGTAGCCTAAATCTGTAAGGATACTTCCTAAACACTGGTGAATTTTGGAGCTGGAAATATGATACAGTCATTTGTACCTTTCATGTTAGGAGCCAAGATAAGCTACATATCCAAAGGTATAATAATAGTAATAGCTTGCCTAAAGTTAGGTCCCTCATATGTGACAAGAGCAGCATCTAAATGCAAGACTGTGGATTTAGGAGGACACGTATTGCTTCCTTTTCTGTGACTGTGATAGAATACCTTTACAAAAAATCTGCTTAGGGGCTGGAGAGATGGCTCAGCGGTTAAGAGCATTTGCCTGCTCTTCCAAAGGTCCTGAGTTCAATTCCCAGCAACCACATGGTGGCTCACAACCATCTGTAATGAGATCTGGTGCCCTCTTCTGGCCTGCAGGCATACACACATATACAGAATATTGTATACATCATAAATAAATAAATATTTTTTAAAAATCTGCTTAGGAAAGAAAGGTTTATTTTACTTTATGTTGCACGGGGAAACAGTTCATCCTGGCTGAGAAGGCAGGGATGGCAGCAGCAGCAGAGACCACTCTGAAAGTCACAGAACAGGGACACACAGGGCATTTCTTTTACACATAGGAAGTAGAGAAAGAACAGGAAGGAAGGCCAGGCTATAAAACCTTAAAGCTCACCTCCACTGATTCTCTTCCTCCTGCAAGGCTCAGTCTTCTAAAGTTCCACAACCTTCCTAAACAGTGCCGCCAACTGGGAGCCAAGAGGTCAATACCTGAGCTTCTGGCAACATTTCTGATTCAAATCACAACTCAGTAGAAGAGCTATTACCTAGCATGCCCCAAGACCAAGGTTTCATCTCTCCACAATGAAAGCAGCAACAAGAACACTAGTAAATAGTTCAGGTCTGCCTGGCTCAGAGACTTACCTGGTGCATACTGACTCAAAGGAAATTGTGACAGAGACAACTTTTCTCACGGGCTGAATTATTGAGAGTGACCTCAGATGTGTGAGATGCCAAGGGATATTATTAGCAGGCACATCAGTTCCAGGAACGACAATAATGTTAAATAACAAAAGGAATTGGTATTGGCTCTTTTCTTGGTCTGCTGAAATAATTTGTTTTCCTCCACAGCTGCTGGTTGGCCATTCCCAAGAGTGATAATTTTGTAAAAAGTCCATTTTTGTGGTCTTTCATCATCCCTGTAACCATTATCCTCATCACTAATATTGTTATATTCGTCATAATCACGGTCAAAGTGCTGTGGAAGAACAACCAGAACCTGACGAGGTGAGTCCCCTGCGTGGGAAGCTGTGAGCAGAGACTACATAGGTGTAACAACACAGCACCTCACTACACCTCACTGCATCCCAGCCAAGACTAATGCAGATGTAACACAGCATCTCACGTCATCCCAGCAGAGACTAATGTAGTTGAAACATAGCATCTCACTTCATCCCAGCAGAGACTAATGTAGTTGAAACACAGCATCTCACTTCATCCCAGCAGAGACTAATGTAGATGTAACACAGCATCTCACTTCATCCCAGCAGAGACTAATGTAGATGTAACACAGCATCTCACTTCATCCCAGCAGAGACTAATGTAGATGTAACACAACATCTCACTGCATCCCAAAGCCCTGCAAAGGTTTTCAAAGTCTGCACAGGGCATGGACATGTGGTATTCAGGAGAGATATCCCAATGAACTTTGACAGAGAAACAGGATCTGCTCAGCTTCTCTGCTAACCTCAGCAGTCCAATGTGCCATACAGAATTATATACCACACTTCTGTGTCAGGTGGGCCCAAGCATAAACTAAACCCTACAATGTCAAGAAAATTCCCCAAATTCAGGAAGCAAAAATTTGAATACTTGAAGAAATGAGAAGGTTGTAAGGAGGGAGATGATGGCATCCACGTTTTCAATTTAAGAATCACTGCCGACAGTGCTTGAATTACATACATGGTAGCTTCCAACCCATCAAAGTTCATTGCATGTATATGAAATTTGGAGATTTCACTTACAAATGTATTCTGCCTTTTAAAAACATGGAACATTTAGTGACACAGAGACCACATTCCATGGCTTACCAGGGCCCACCCAGCTGCAAGTGTCCTTCCTGTTAGTTACCTAGCCCCAGTAAGTGCCCTTATTGTTATCTCTAATATCTCTTGTTATACAATAAGAGACCAGCCTGGTCTACAGAGTGCCAGGACAAGCCAGAACTGTTTCACAGAGAAACCCTGTCTTGAACACTCCCACCCAAAAAAGCCCAAGGGAAATGGGGGAGAGGGGAGGAAAAAGTATAACCAGCAAGGAGAGCAAGAGAGTAAGTTCCAACTTCCCTGAACAAATTAAACATGGGGATTTTTTTTATTTATTAAAAATTTCTGCCTCCTCCCATCCCCCCACTTCCCTCCCACTCCCCCACTTTCCCTTTCCTCTCCAGTCCTAAGAGAAGTCAGGGTGCCCTGCCCTGTGGGAAGTCCAAGGCCCTCCCCCCTCCATCTAGGTCTAGGAAGGTGTGCATCCAAACTGACTAGGATCCCAAAAAGCCAGTACATGCAGTAGAATCAAAACCCAGTGTCATTATCATTGGCTTCTCGGTCAGCCCTTATTGTCAGCCACATTCACGTGCTCATTCAGTCCCAGTTCAGCTGGCCTTGGTGAGCTCCCATTAGATCAGTCACACCGTCTCTGTGGGTGGACGCACCCCTCGCGGTCATGACTTCCTTGTTCATGTTCTCCCTCCTTCTGCTCTTCATCTGGGCCTTGGGAGCTCAGTCCAGCCGGTTCTGGTGGCACAGGCCGGTAGGATTTGCTGAAGGAGGCAGAGGCAGGTGGATCTGGATTTCAAGGCCAGCCTGGAACATGGGGATTTTATTCAAGGGCCTATACACATTTACATGGGGAGGTGCCAATTCACAAGGAGGCCCAATTTTGGGTCATAATTTGAAAAGATAGCAGATACATATTTTGGGCATAATTAGCCCAATGTCTCAGAGCACATATGTAGAAGACTAAAAGAATAGACAGAAATGGATCTGTACATAATAGATTTACACAGAAACAAATCTGTATTTTTGTACTACAAAGTTTTTACATGAAGAAAAGGATGTTTGTGAGAATATGCTAACATGGGGGTCTAGTCCTGAAGAGGCCTGCCTTGCTCAGTCACCAACACTGTCAGGGTTCTCAAGAGCAGCAAAAACCGGCAAACTCCACGAGTGATTGCTTTTTAGTCTCTGGCTTGCTCTCCTGGCCATAATAAGTCACATAGTCAAGACCAGATTCTGGGGGTACAGTCTTCCCACAAAAGGGGGGAATCAGGCTTCTTCTAAATACCTTATTTTCATATAACCCAAGGCACAAGAAGTTTCCGGGCATCCCAACCTCCCTAAGAGAAAGGAATTCTTTACTAGCTGACCTTTTAGTAATAATCAACCAGAATCCCATTCTAAAAAAAAATGTTGCTTCCTTGTGAAATTTCCTGTGCAGTAAGTACTAAAGGAATGATTTGCCTGAGCTTTGAAGTGAGCATTAAAGTATTTTTTTTTCTTTTTTCTTTTTTTGGTTTTTCGAGACAGGGTTTCTCTGCAGCTTTTTTAGAGCCTGTCCTGGAACTAGCTCTTGTAGACCAGGCTGGCCTCGAACTCACAGAGATCCGCCTGCCTCTGCCTCCCGAGTGCTGGGATTAAAGGCGTGCGCCACCACCGCCCGGCAGCATTAAAGTATTTTAAGACAGACAGTCAAGTCACATTTTGTCAGGGTGACATAAGGTATGACAGGACATGTTACGTGAACAAGGTATATAGGTAGCGCTAAACTCGGGCAGTGAGGACATTAGTCAGCAAAAGCCTAATCAGCTCTGTTCTCTTTCTCATTTTCTTTCATGCAGCACAAAAAAAGTTTCATCCCTAAAGAAGACTCTTAGTACATTATCTATTGCCGTTGTTTTTGGAGTCACCTGGATTTTTGCATATGCTATGCTAATCAATGATGATAACATAAGGATTGTTTTCAGCTACATTTTCTGTCTTTTCAACACCACTCAGGTATGGTATAGATGGTTCGAAAGTAGCAGAACACGTGGCACACGATACATAGTATCATCCTGGACCCATGTTTCCTTCCTGTAAACCTCTCTGAAGACCATTGCTTAGTTACCTTTAGGGGGATTGATTATTCGTAGACCTCATGAGAAGAACAAAAGCTTCCTGTGTTCTTTTCTGGCCTGGAGGTCACAGAGTAAGCTCTCCATAGGGTTGGTGCACAATTCCTCTTCTCTGAGTGAAAAAAAAAAAAAACACTACATAAGGCAGAACATGTCTTTTCCTTTCTTCCAGGCAACAAGTTTACTTTGGTTGGAATGGGCAATAGTCAACATTCCTTGAACTTGGAACTCTGTGGGTTTATTGAAGTCTTCTTTTTTAAAATAATTATTTATTTATTATGTATACAATATTCTGTCTGCGTGTATGCCTACAGGCCAGAAGAGGGCACCAGACCTCATTACAGATAGTTGTGAGCTACCATGTGGTTGCTGGGAATTGAACTCAGGACCTTTGGTAGAGCAGGCAATGCTCTTAACCGCTGAGCCATCTCTCCAGCCCCCAAGGTTTTCTTTAAAAAAAAAAAGTGTTAAAATTAGATTTAGGCCCAGGATTTGAGCTATCTTTTCTGTAAATTTTAAATTGCATTTATTAGTAGTAGTATGGGGGCATGCATGCTGTTGAACATATGTGTGTAGGAGTCAGAGGGCAGCTTGCAAAAGTCAGTTCTCCCCTTCTACCATGTGGGTCCGTGACTAGAGCTTGGATCCTCACACTTGCTGGCAGGTGCCTTGCCCTCTGAGTCATTTCACAGGCCCAGAAGCAAAATATTCACCTTGGAAAGAAAATCCTTCTTATTCTGTAGTTGCTGGGTATGAAGATTTAAAATGCCATTGAAGTGAAAGGCCACAGGCTCAATGGGGCTCCTCTGTCCTTACCAGTATTGTCATCCGGCTCCTTTACCTGCGTAGTGAAGAGTGCTAAAAATCTCCACCAAGGACTTTGAGTCTATGTGTTCCCTTGTTTTCCATTTGTCAGCTTTCGCTTCATTCATTTTAAGTGAAGACTTAACAGTCGTCCTCATGATCTACATTCGTGATGATTATATTTTCTAGAGGAATTAGCCCTTTTATCACTTACACTAAGATATCCTTTTATTTCTGATAATATCTTTTGCCATAGTGTACACTTTATCTATTACCTAGTCTTGTTACATGAACTGGTTATACGATCACTTGTGTGTGCAAGTGTGTGTGTGTGTGCGTGTGTGTGTGTGTGTGTGTGCATGTTTGCTATGAACCTTGTATCTCTAAATTTTAAATCTCTATTATGCAGGCCTCAAATACATAAACTTTACCTTCTTGTCTATTGTGACAGTCTCCATCACATTATCAGCGAGGGTAGCTTATTTGGGTCTAATGTACTAATTGATATAGGTTGCCATTTTACGATGTCTTCTGTAGTCATTTGTTTTTATCCCCCAATCCTCTTATCCTCCCCACTTTTAAATATGATTTATTATCGTTATGACTCCACTTTAATTCACATTCCAATGATGTGATTTTGCAATTGGAGACAAGTTCATGGATGCAGTATACATCCATAACTTTCATAAGGAACTTAAGATCATTATCTTACAACACCCAGTAAAATCTAAGAGTCTCATAACAAGAGAAGTCTGTTTGCTGCCCTCTCTAATTCCTGTGTAGAGGGGACACATGGAAATTTCCTTGTGTCCTACTTGTATATACATAATTATCCCCAAAAAGAAATATTATTTTTCCTTTAAATAGACATATGCATTTTAAGTAATTAGGAGGAAAAACTTATATTTGGCCACATATCAACCATTTCTAGGACCCTTCCTTCCTTTCTGAAGATCTAAATATCATCTGCTATTATTTCTCTTCAGACTAAGATACTTCTTAATATTTCTTGTAATTTATGGCTTTTGGTGAGCAAGTATTTTCTTTGAACTGAAAAACATTCATTTTGCTCTCATTGTTGAAGGATTTTTTTATTTATGAAACTAGGTTGACAGAGGCCCTTGTTTTTTTTTCTTTTCTTGTTGCTTTTTAGAGAAGCAATTTCACACACCAATACATTTCCTAATGGGATGTCCTCAACCATTCGTACTGTTCTACTGCACACAAATGGGTTTTCTCTGCTTGGCTCAGGGATTTCTCTCTGTTTTAATTTTCGGTAGTTTAACTGTGGTATAAAAGTGGTTCTTAACTTTCTTTGCACATACTTTTCTTGGGATTGCTGAACTAGTAGAATCTTTTATGGTTTTTGTCATTGTTTTTTCCTGCCCTGCTTCCTTCTCCTTCTGATAATCCAGTTGCCTTGATTTTAGGTCACTGGACGCTGTCCCACAGGTCACAGCGAACTGTTCATCTCTCTCTCTCTCTTTGCTGATCATTACACTAGCAGACTTTAGGTTACTTTAAAACTCACTCGGTTTTCTGTGGCTGTCTCTACCCTGTTGGTACGTTTGGTTGCAGATGTTACACTTACTCAGTTTAAAAGCTTGGGTCTGATTTATTCTCTTAAATTCTGCTTTCCCCCACTATAACCACATTTCTGATGCATCCTTCAGGAATAGTATCTCCAAAAATCAGCCGCTAAATCTAATGCCTGTGTTGGTCGCTTCAGCACTCTCTACTCCTTGCTGGTTTTCCTGAGGGCGGGTCACGTTTTACTGTTCCTTTGTAGTATTTTGATTGCTTCTTGCATATTGTAAGCAGTGTAGTAGAGCAAATCTACATTTTGTTATATTCCTATCAAGAACAGGCTCAGCAAATATAAACATGGACTAACTAAAACTGTTTTACTTATAGATTTCATCTCGTTTATCTGTGTATCAATGCCGTTTTCCTTAGTCTGTGTGTGAGTGAGTATGAATGTGTGCAGAGGCCAGAAGAGGACCTTGGATGTCATGCTCTACCATGCTCCACCTTATTCCTTTTGATTTAGGGGCTCTCGCTGAATTTGGAGCTGGGCTGGTGACCAGCATGTCTCAGGATCACTTTCTCTCCCTCCCATCTGGGGTTACTGGCACACGTGTGGCCATGCCTAGCTTTTATGTTGGTGCTGTGACCCACACTCAGGTCCTTATACTTGAACAGCAAGCACCCATACCCACTGACCATCTCCCCAACCCTCAGTTTTATTTTTAAGCTCATTTCTTAACATTTTGCACCCACATATTTTGATGATCTGGATAATTTTCTTGTGGCTTTTCATTTTGTTAGAAATAACTTTTAACTATTTAACGACAGCTTGAATTTTTCAGGCAAATGGCTGGAGCCAGAAAACATCATTTTGAGTGAGGTAACCCAGACGCGGAAAGACAATTATCACATGCACTCACTCATACGTGGTTTTTTTTAAACATAAAGCAAAGGAAACCAGCCCACAAATCACAATCCCAGAGAACCTAGACAACAATGAGGTCACTAAGAGAGTCAGTCATAGATCAATCTCCATGGGAAGTAGAAAAACACAAGATCTCCTGAGTAAATTGGGAGCATGGGGACCTTGGAAGAGGGTTGAAGAGGAGGGGAGAGGTAGGGAGAGGAGCAGAGAAAAATGTAGAGCTCAATAAAAATAATAATACAAAAAGAAAAAAATAGTTGAGAAAACTTTAGCTGTAGTAGCATAGGCCCATAGTCTTAACACTTTGGATGTTGAGGACAGCCTGACTACGTAATGAGACCTTCTCATAGAAACAAAGAGGCTGATTGGATAGTTCAGCAAGCAAAATGTGCCTGTCCAAGCTGAACGACCTGAGCACAATCCCTGGACCCACGTGGTGGACAGAACTGACTCCCAGAAGGTTGTCCTCTGGCCGCCACACATGCAACGTGGTGTGCGTGCACCCACACATTCACTGTGCTTGCCTAGCAAGTGAGAGGCCCTGGGTCAGATTCCCAGCCTCTCACTTGCTAGGCAAGCACAGTGATGCTGAGCTGACCTGAGGGAAAGAATACTGTTAGCATAGGGCAATTGTTTATTGACTGCTAATTTTATTGGCACGCTTTAAAATTTACCGTGCAATTAACATCATCAGCAACACTTTCTCCTAATAGATATTAATTACTTAAATTATATTTGACATTTGTGTTAACTGAATTTTATTATATATAACTCTCCATTTTAAATATTTCCATGGTATCTTATCAGATTATCCTATTTGACGTCTTTGTTTTAATTAATGACATCAGTGATAGTATTTTTCTTGATTAATCATTTTAGTAGATTGTGAATAAGGATTATTGAAGAGTTTCCTAGGTGGTAATTTCTCTTTAGATATGGCACATGAACCACAGATTTGTTTGAAATCTAATTATTGACGATCTTCCCCCTTTGGAATTCCATAGTTAATAAATTTCATGCTTATAGGAAAAAGTCTGAGCTGATGCAAAAATCAATTAACTTTTGTCATTGTTATTCTACTTCCTTTAAACAATAATTTTGAATATATTTTAGACTATTTGAAGTTTCAAAATACTGCAAACTACCTAAATACCTGTCACCAACCTTTAATACTATTAACACCTTCAGGATTTTTAAAAAATTATTTTGTGAGTGTTTCACCTGTACATATATCTGTGCACCAAATACATGCTTAGTGTCTATGGAGGTCAGAAGAGGGTGTTGCATCTCCTGGAACTGGAATTATAGATGGTTGTGATCCATGAGTGGGTGTTGGAAATCAAACCCAGATCGTCTGGAAAGCAGTGAATTCTGTTAACTGCTGACCCATCTTTCTAGTCCAAAAGTAATAATTTTCTGTGATCTAAATGCACAATTAAACCCTAGGAAGAACACTACAGTTTTCATACATTCTTTATTCAGTGTTCCTCAGTGACAATATCCTCTCTAATACAGTACATTGTCAAAATCAAGGAATGGGCATTGATGCAATATTATCAGTTAGGTTACAAATAGTATTAGAAAGGCTTTTTAGAGCCTATAATATTCTAAGTAGTACTTTTCTGTTACAGTTACAAGTGAGAGACACCACCATACATTGGATAAGGAAGGAAGATTAAAATGACAACTGTAGTAATTCAGTTCCAAGCTCTACTAAGAGTGGATGGATAATCTTGGACAAATTGTTTATTTAATCTGAATTTTAGTTTTCATATCCATAAATTGGAGATAGTGTGTCTTAGTTTATAGTGCTGGTATGAGAATTAAATGAGAAGAATCAAATGATGAGAAATAAATGAGAAGTATCTGAAGTCAACTTGGTAAATGACAAATTAAAGATATGTAGAAAACACTACCCAGCCCTTTGTGGCTTAATTTCTTATGACTGTCTCATCTCCTTATGTAAAGTACAGAAAAGCAATGACTGGAGGGTTTTAAATTTGCACCGTCAAGGGATTACTAAATCTATAAAATTCCAGCTATGTTACTAAATACCCAGGAAATGGAATCCCAGAATGTTAGAACTGAAGGACACACGGGTATCCCTCAGCAATCCTTACACTTTTAGGAACTGAAGGTGGTAAAGATTAGGGACATGTACAGCAGAAATGGCAAGCCAGGGCAGGAACTCTGACGTTCTGAGTATGCATTGGGGCAGCACTGTACATATGAGAAGGACATGCACATGACCAGCAATGTGGAGCAGCTATACCTCCTCGTGCTGGGAGAGTGAAATAACATCTCCATTCTGTGATGCAGATGTCTGTACTGTACTGTCTACTGCTCTGTACTGTCCACTATTAAACTTTTCTTCTCTCTTCAGGGACTACAAATCTTCATCCTCTATACTGTTCGAACCAAAGTATTTCAGAGTGAAGCGTCCAAGGTGTTGAAGTCACTGTCATCATCCTTTGACAGAGTGAAGCCATCGGCTTCATGGATCCCGCTGAGATTGCGTATGAGAATGTACAATATGCTCAGGTCCATACCATCCCTGAATGAACGATTTAGGCTACTGGAGCCATCTATAGTGTCCGAGGAAACATCATTATCTTGAGAGTGACCAAACGAAGGCAAGTGCCTATAAGATTGTTCCCTATGATGGTCTTTTTGTCCAACTCCTAAAATTTGTGTCTGTTTATGTCACTCTACTTCTTCTAGAATGTCTTCCTAAAGACACATTAAAACTTGATGTTTCTTATGACAAGAATAGTGGATTTGGTAGGGTTTTTGTGGTTTTTACTAGCCTATTACGTGATTCAAGTCAAGAATTCCACATAGTATTCAAGATGACCATTGTTATGTCATTAGATCTGCATGGTACACTTTGATAGTCATGTAGAACTTACAACAAATTCCTTCCCAACTTATTAAAAAAGACATGAAGAAAAATTACCTTCTAGAAGAAACTGACTACTGATAAATACAGGGAGTTGTTTGCATACATTACACTTTTGCAGATGACAAATTTTGCAACCAGTTTTACCTCTACGAAAATTTTTTTGTTTAAAAAAATTTGTTTTGTGGGCTGGAGAGATGGCTCAGAGGTTAGGAGCATTGGCTATGCTTCCAGAGGTCCTGAGTTCAATTCCCAGCAACCACATGGTGGCTCACAACCATCTGTAGTGAGATCTGATGTCCTCTTCTGATATAAAGGCATGCATGTAGATAGAGCACTGGTATACATAAAATAAATAAATCTTTAAAAAATTGTTTTGTGATCAGAGTAATCAGTTCTGTAAGAAATGGTTAGAGATACTGTTCAGGAGACTGCTAAGTCTCAGCTTCTAATTATTTACTGCACATACATACACACACACACCCTTTTAATTGAAATATATATATATATATACCATATTTACCATATATACCATTTATATGTGATATATATCACATATAATATATATTCAGTATATATGGTATATATATTATTGATGAAGTGACATTGGGACTGAGAGAATGGAAAAATGTAGAACAACATTAGCATAGATACTGAGATCAACAATTAATAAATGGGACCTCCTAAAAATGAAGTTTCTGTAAGGCAAAGGACACTGTCAATAAGACAAAATGGCAGCCTACAGAATGGGAAAAGATCTTTACCTACCCCACATCTGACAGATATCCAAAATACATAAAGAACTCAAGAAACTAGACATCAAAACAGCAAATAATCCAAATAAAAAAAACGGGATATAGATCTAAACAGAGAATTCTCAATAGAATAATCTGAAATGGCAGAGAAACAAAGCATTGTTCAACACCCTTAACCATCAGGGAAACGCAAATCAAAACTGCTCTGAGATCCATCTTACACCAGTCAGAATAGCTAAGATCAAAACCACTAATGACAGCTTATGCTGGAGAGGATGTGGAGCAAGTGGAATTCTCTTTCACTGCTGGTGGGAGTGCAAACTTGTACATATTGCACAAGTACTTGTACAAACTTCACACACAATGGTTGAAGTGACACTGGGATTCAGAAGATGAAATGACGTTGAACACAGTAGCATAGAGAGTGAGATCAACAACTGATAAATGGGACCCCATGAAAATGAAGTTTCTACCTCAAGACCCAGCTATTCCATTCCTCAACACATCCCCAAAGGATGCTCAACCATACCACAAGGACACTTGCTCAACTCGGTTCATAGCGTTATTTGTAATAACCAGAACCTGGAAACAACCTAGATGACCTTCGACCAGAGAATAGATAAAGTGTGGTATATTAACACAATGAAATATTACTCAACTATTAGAAATAATGACATCAGCAAATTGAAGGCAAATGAATGGAACTAGAAAAAAAATCATCTTGAGTGAGGTAACCCAGACCCAGAAAGACAAATGTGGTGTATACTCACTCCTAAGTGGATATTAGCTGTAAAGTAAAGGATAACCATATTACAATCCAGACACAGAGAGGCTAAGTAACAAGGAGGGCCCAAAGGGGGACACATGGATTTCCCTGGGAAAGAGAAATAGCAGAGGTCTCAGGGATCAGGTTGAGGTGTGGATGGAGGGGGGAGAATAATAAAAGAAATGACTTGAGGGGGTACATTTCAGGGTCGGGTAGAAACCTGATGCAAGGGAAACTCTCACAAATCTACAAGGATGACCCCAGCTAAGACTCCAAGCAATAGTGGATAGGTAGCCTAAACTGGCCATCTCCTGTAACTACAGATGTGTAGATACAGATTGGTAACTATCCTAATTGTCATCAGAGAGCCTTCATCCAGTGACTAATGGAAACAGATACAGAGATCCACAGCCAAGCACTGGGCTAAGCCTGGGGAACCCTGTTGAGGAGAGGGAGGAAGGATTGTATCAGCCAAGGGGCTCAGGGTCATCACAAGGGGACCCACAGAAGCAACTGGCCTGCTCATGGGAGCTCACAGACTATGGACCAGTGGCCAGTTTGCATGTAACTGGCCTAGGCTCTCTGCATATATGTGACGGTTTGGTCTACTTGTGGAATTCCTGGGCAGTGGGAGCAGGCCTGTCTCTAACACTTAGGCTGGCTTTTGGGGATCTGTTCCTAATTTTGGATTGCTGCGCCCAGCTTTAATACAAGGAAAGGAGCTTAGTCCGACCTCAACTTGATATGCCATGCATTGTTAGCACCCATGGGAGGCCTGCCGGTTTCTGAACAAATGTGGAGGAGAGGTGGGTTGGGGATATAGGGGAAGTGGGGGAAGGGAATGGGGGGAGGGGAAGCCATGGTAGGATGTAAAATAAATGAAAAAAATTAATTAAAAAATAAAAGTTTTGTGACCAGAAAAATCAGTTCTGTAATAAACAGACAACACTATGTCTTAGTAGACTGCTAAGCCTCTAGCTGTTTACTGCACACACAAACCCCTTTATAAATAAGTGGTAATGGTGGTGGTGGTGGTGGTGGTGGTGGTGGTGGTGTGTGTGTGTGTGTGTGTGTGTGTGTGTGTGCGTGTGTGCGTGCGTGTGTGCGTGCGTGTGTAATTGATGGAGTGGCACTGGGACTCAGAAAATGAAAAAAAATGTAGTGACAATCACATGTATGGCTTTTAGAAGTTCTAGATATTCCTAGAACTTGAAGCCTTTGAATTGTGAACAGCTTCCCCTGGAGTGGGGAATACCCCACTGGACTTAGGAGATACCATCTCTGAATGGTTGCTTTTGGTTTTGCCATAAATCAGGCAGCTGCTGTGAGCGTATGAACTAAGGGACTAACAAATTTCATGTGAGCTTGTCAAAGACTTCTTGCCATTCCCTAAAGATTACATTCTCTAATTTCATTTAACGTTTTAAATATCTAGTTTTTTTAGCCTGCATGCCTGCCTATTCACCATGTGCATGTGGAAGTCAGAAGAGGGCTCAGATCCCCCCTGGGAGTGGAGTTACAGACAGTTGTGAGCAGACATGCTGGTGCTGGGATTTGAACCTGTGTCCTCTGAAAGAGCAGGCAGAGCTCTTAAATGTAAATCCTTCTTACCATTACTCAAAGAATGTGTATTCTCTGCAGAAACAGTTACAAATGCCAATTGGGCTCCTAGGCAAACCAAGCCAAGCTTATTTGATCTGTAGCATTAATGAGACTTTTATGGGAGAGCAGACAAAGTAAAGAGAAGAAAGTACATCAGAAAGGCAGTTCTGAAGGGCAGGACTCTCAGTGGTATTATACTGCTACACCTAGATATGGGCTGGACAGAGAGAGAAATGATAAGATGTGATTGACCCAAAATTTGAGCAGATAAAAATATCCCTTAAGTTCTATAAATGTGAGGAAAAAAAATCACCAAAAACTACATTCAACTCGAGGACAAGATTTCACTTTTCCTCGATGGCTATAGTTGTTTTTTTGTTTTTTCAGTATCTTGGGAGTATAACTCCAGGGGGGAAAATCCTTATAATGTTCGTTTAAATGTGCAAGGTCCATATGCAATGATGGGGACTAATTCACACGAAACCCTGAAATCCTACCGTCAGGAAACCATTCCTTTGGTTTGAACCTTTACCTTGGGTGCTAGTCAGCAATCTTGAAGTCTGGTGACACAAATAAAACTCAAATTTAGATTAAAGGTTAAAGGGAATGTACTGGCTTAAAGTCCAAGGGCCACGTTGGCATCAGATAACTTTTCTATGTTCCATTTGCCTGGGACAATCTCAGGTTTTGTTCATTGTCCTGACTTATACATGAAAAACAGCTATTTTAACTCTCAAGTGTCCCGACTTAAGACACACAATAGTGCACGGTCACAGTAACTCCAGGTTTAGTTAGAAGGAAAGAGGGTGACAATGTGTCAGGATTCTTTCCTCTCTTCCTGTTTCCAAGTGTTTCTTTACCACTGTTCTCAAATATGACTATTAACAGGCACTCCTAACCCTTCAGTTTAAGATCTAACAAGAAGAGGGATTTCATTCTTCTTGGCAAACCACAAGCCAAATCCTACTGGGCTATAATTCTTCTTACTGTTCCAGTGGGAAGCAGAATGGCTTAAAATAGAGGGACTCAAGGACAGACCATTTATTTTATGGCACTTAGAAAGCACAGACAAAATAAGACCTGGATCAGACAGCCGCAAATAAGTAAGGGGAGAAACGATTCTTCTCTTAAGCCAGAGACATGAAGCTATGAGCTGGAGCTGTAGACACCTCTTCCCGGTGCTGTGTGCTGGAGACGATCGATCAGCCTGCTTTCTGTAGCAAAACCGCAGAGAAGAACCTTGGCTGTCACCTCCTCCGACCCCACAGCTTCCCAGCACGTCTCACACTGGATGCAATCGGCAAAAAGCCAGCAAAGACAGGATCTGTGGAGCGCAGGATGCCCTCTGCAAGAGTACAGTGGCAGGGGGAATCAAAGACCAGCAGGTCCAGAGCTGGCACGTCCTACCCAGGACATGTGCGCTTGTTAGGAATGCTGGTGCAGCGTCCGCCCAGTACCCAACGTGAAGGAGAGATTGGGGATGATTTGTTTGACAGAAGCTTATTAAACACCATGAAGAATGGACAACTACATCTTAGAAGAGATGCTGCAGCAATATAAAAATCTACTACGTCTGACAGGACATGAATATCTGCTGCCAAGTAAGCCAGTCAAAGTCTGATCAGTCATCTTCCCTGTCTGAACTGGGTCTGGATGGACCATCAGCAGAATCCAAAGGTGGAGTTAAATATGCGTGAAACTGTGAAGTATGGATTTAAAGGAAATAAAATGCGTAATAAGGAAGATGCTGTTGCTGATGTGTATGAACAGTTCCTAATTTCTGTTTTCTGGTTACTTTTGTGTCGTAACAGTTCCTGGTTGCTTTTTTTTTTTTTTTTTTTGGCAGTGTCAAGGTAAACAAAAAACAAATCATTGATTGACCTTTGTGTTTTCTTGCTAGCATCTTAACTGACAGGTCAAAGTTCACTGTTCAGTTGTCAGTCTATCTTGTTTTTCCTCTTACCTCTTCTATATTGTTTTTTTTTCTGATCTTGTCAGTAGCAAATTGTAATCCCTCTCAAACTCATTGCTTCATTTAGAAGAACTGGGCATACTTAACACTTGAGAAGTTGGTATCAAAAAGTAGCAGCTGATACATCGGCTTGTCAACTACTGGGAATGTCTGTGGAACCTCACCAATGTAATGTAATGCATAAGACATTCTCCCATTCCTGTCTCCAGAGATGAGTTCTAATATGATGAAGGAGTTACAATCAACTAAATTCAACAGTATCCATTTTAAAGGCATTGACAATCACATGAAACTGTAAAATCAAACACTTGCCCAAAGCACCCCAAACAAACTGATTAACAAATCAACAAAGGACCTAGACAGATCTTTCCCTAAAGATGACCTAAGAGCTAACATGTGGAAATATTAGTGAAATGAAAATCAGGACACAGTGAAATATGAATGCACACCTGGTAAACTGGCAATTCTAAAAAGGGTTCTGAGAGATAACTTGGGTTGGCAGAATGTGGACAGAGAATCGATACACACTATTGATGGGAGTGTAAACTAGTTCAGCCATGATTGTAAGTGGCAAGAATATCCCTCAAATATCATAAGATCTAGCAGTCCCTCTCCTTGGTATATATCCTAAAAAATGAAATAAAAACCTGTATATATATATATATGTGTGTGTGTGTGTGTGTGTGTGTGTGTGTCTACTTCCATGTTTACAGAGTGTTATTCATGACAGTAAAGCTAATGAAACCACCTAACAATCTTTTTTTTTTTTTTTGGATTGGATAAAGTAGTTGCAACATATAAGGATGCTCTTTAACTTATGAGTTTGTATCCAGGTAACTTCATTGTAAATTAAAAATACCATAATAAAGTGAACAGCAAGTATTATAGCTTAGCCTATAGGAACATGTCCAGACCATGTACATTCACTGACACTTGGACAAAATCATCTAGCACAGAGCTTGTTTTATAATAAAGGTTTTATATATAAAGATACAGTTTATTAAATACTGTAGGATAAGATGGGCAGTTTCATTTGTTTACGGTCATGACCACATATCACTTACCCAAGAAACAATCGAATTTGAAATATCATTTCTACTAGATTCATATCCCTTTTGCACCAGTACAAGCAGAAACTTTAAGTTGAATGACATCATAAATTGAAATTTTATATATTGCTTATACAGTGTGATATTGCTCAGCCTTTGGAAAGAAAGAGAGACTCTGTGTTGCTGCTTGCAGCAGCATGGATTACTCCACAGAACCAACTGCAGAAATACTGTATGTAATTTCAGGTCTGTGTGGACTCTACACCACAGCCACACGCAGGGTGAGAGTAGAATACTACCAGGGATTGGGTGGTAGAATGACAGCTGGGCTGTGTGCCACAAACTTTCAGCCACCAGGTTTGGTACTCCACTGGACTGCAGCAGGGCCACTATAGCTAATAGTAGAGTACTCCATGACATAGCAGAGTGCTTTCCCCAAATGTTCATGCGTTTGGTTTTGCACATATATGGTGTGAGGAGATGGATAAGTTAGCAAGACTGTGGTAGTTGCTTGCCTATGTCAATACCATATTTTATACCTTAAATATGTAATTTGTATTTTATACTTTATTAACTATTAAATAATCATCTTCACAAATATTTTCATAAAAACAAAATATGAAATGTCTTAATTTAAAACTATTATCTACATTTACATTTTACTTACAGCCCTTGTAACTTTAACAGTAAATGAAATTGTATATGATTTTACTTATCATTACATACTAATATAGACCTTATAATAATAATTGCATATGACTTGAATCACTAACTTGTTTCCCTATTGTCTATTTAATTGATATCAATATTTAACATTGTAGGAAAAGCTATGAATAAATGGGCACAGATACAATTTTTCCTTCATTTAAATGATTTCCTTAAGATAAATTCTCAGGACTTGGATAAATGTGTTGAAAGGTATTAACACGTCTTTAGCAATTCTGGGGATGGGCTTGTTCTTAAACAATCCAGTGTTTGCAGGGTTCAGAGATCTCCAGAAGAAGACTTGAATCCCTTCTAAGAGCAGCTTCCCTCAGAACTCAAGGGCCCATCACAAGACCTTGCCTCTTCAACGTCCTGATGCCCACCTCCTCACACACACTGCCGCACTGCCAGGTAAACTTGCAGTGAATATCTGGAGACCCATGCCACTTGCAGACATAGAAGGCTCACATCAGCTCTGCTTATCAGTCTTCTTTCCCATCCAAATATGTCTTTCCTATCAACTTCATCCATTAAAGTTCTCATCTACTTAAGAATTTTTGTGCTTGTTCTTTCATGTACGATGAAAACATTTCATCTAGTTTTGACTATTATGAATCAAACTTTTACATCATTTTTGTACAAGTCTTTGGACTAACACTTTATTTTCTTTTAAAATATAGCATGGTGTTGCCGGGTCACAGAGTAATTATATATAAAACTTTATTTCAAAACACTTTGTTAAAACGAACAACAACAGCTGAGCTGTTTTTTTTTTTTTTTTAAGATGGTTGACCTATTTTACAAAGCCAACGGCAATGTAGAAATTTAGCATTAACTTTTAAGGTTCTGGTTTTTTAAATTATTCCAGAAAGTGGAAATAGTTGTAATTTGTTTTTAGCCCATTGATCATGTTTCTGAATATCAGCTCTTAGGTGGAGATGTGGTGTGTGTGTGTATGTGTGTGTGTGTTACAGCAGGTGGCATGAGCCAATGCTGCTATCTCTTACAAGATACTCAGAGACCTATGGTACAGCTCCTACCTGCATTGCTCCTTCAGTGGCACTTTGCTACGTGTGGAGGCAGAATCTTTACAGTTTGTTGGACTTTGATATGAGTTACCATGAAGCTGTAACATCACAATTGAGACTTTCTGGACCCTGGTGATAATAAATGAAGATGCCTCCCCGCCAAGCATTCACTAGGCGGCAACAAAGAAGGGAACTGTTCTTCCAGACTGAGTCTGGACCTCAGTTACAAGTTATGTGATTTGAGATAAGAGCACAAGACGCTGTAAAGGAATAAGAAAGACAAGCCAGACCCGAATTTCCTACCATTACTAAAATTTGTGACCATAAAGGTAGGCTGAAATTATTCTTAACAAAATGTTACCCCCAGTTAAGTAATAGATGAATAAGTATATTGTCCTTAAAACACATAAATAACAGTGCTAAAGGCAGAGCTAAATCCTCTGAGTCAGCTATTAAATTCACAGCCTGCTTCTCTCCAGTTTATTCTGGTAATGAGATCTTGATGTTTAGTTTAGATTTTAAAAAAAGGTATACTTAAATTATATATACCTATAATCATGGTATATTTTTAACATAGATGTATAGGGAACTGTGGCACATCTAGGATCACTTTGAAGTTCCACAGATGT
Organism: Arvicola amphibius; assembly: GCF_903992535.2. Lineage (NCBI taxonomy): Eukaryota > Metazoa > Chordata > Mammalia > Rodentia > Cricetidae > Arvicola > Arvicola amphibius. The sequence continues at coordinate 38,458,762 of NC_052056.1, forward strand.
GGCATTATAGAAAGGATAAGAAGGAAAGGTAGCAAAGGAACAAATCATGTAGGGAAAAAGTGTGAATAAAACCAGAATGTGAATCTAAGTTTTCTTTAAGGACTCACTTAATTCTTTGAGCAACAAATCCCCAAACCCTGTGAAAAATCATCTGCTGGAAGTGCCTTGTAAGAGATAGCAGTGTTAGATTATTCCACTCCACTTTCCTTTGTTTCTTCTTGTGGTTTAAAGAGATTATTGGATGGCAGTGAGTATCCACTGGTTGCCATGTACTGAAATCCCGGACACACAGAATGCAAGCAGATGTGTGAAACACTTTTATTCAAACACTTTTGACACAACGCACTGCTCTTAATAAAGACTGGTGGAAGCCTTCTTGCATTCTAATTGCTCAGACACGAGCCAGGGGCCAATCTTGTAAGCAGTCTTTTCTAAAGCCTGAAATCTTTTGCTACTATGGTAACTCTTTTCGGCATGCCTAGATAACTTTTTTGAGACTTTCTTTGTGCACTCAAAATGTTTTTGAGGTTTAACTATATATGTGTGTTTCTTCTCAATGTCCTACAGCTTTTCTCTTGAAAATAAAACATTAGTGGGTGTGCATGTTCTCATGTGCCAGGTTTCTCTGCGACACTCCTTTAGTCCTAGAGTCTGACTTAACTCTAGGAAGAGTTACAGAAGGAATTTTACCTCTATGCATTGAAATGTGGCCTTAATAACGCGAAGCCATCAGAAAGACAGCAGAATGCTATTACCTGGCAGCAGCACGCTTTTCTGAATCTGTATTATTCGGTTTTAAATGGGAAGCATTGAGTAACAGTTCCGAGAGAAAATAGGGAAATCTTTTATCCCTTCAGCAGCGCCCTGCTTCCCCATCCCTGAAGGCAACCGCTGAAACAGCATTATATGAAACTGTGAAAAACAACATTTATAGTGGCAAAACACTCTGAAGGAAACTACAAACTTCGGGGATCAGTCTGAGGTTGATCCACCCAAAGCAAACGCCCTGGGTAAAAATGTACCTAAGCGATTGTGGGGTATGTTCAAACCTTTATCCTCCCCAAACCTTCCTGAACCCTTGGTGTTAATTCCACATTTTGTCCTTTCCCTCCGTAGGGGTGTCCTCTGCACGCCGCGGCCTTCCTCCTAGCTCGCGAACTGACTCATCAGAATTCCTAGCACTCTCTGGGCCAAGCGTGGGCGCCCGACCGTGAATGAATGAATGGATTTGCAGAAAGAAGGGGGGAAAGGGGTTCGCTTTCTCGGGATGCGACTGACCCGCTGACTACGACAGCCACAAACCAACAAGAAGACCCAGAGCGCCCTTGGGCGGCTGCCCACTGCCAACCAGGCTCCCTCGGAACCAGCGCTGCGGCCACGGCCCGCCCACCGGAGAGAGTTAGGAAGTACTGGCTGGCTGGAAAACCGGAAGCGCTGGTGCCCCCCCCCCCCCCGCGCATGCGTACCCGCCCCGGCTCGCACTTCCTACACCCGGTCATCCAGTGAGGAGGCGGGGCCACGCACCCGACACAGCCGGGTCCTCGCCTGCCGGGCGCCTCACCCCGCCGCGCATGCGTTCTGGGCTGGCCCGGCCGCTTCGAGGCGGGGCGTCGGGACAGGGTTTTGGGGTTTTTTTTTTCCTCTGCTCCCGCCCCTGCTCTTCCCACCTGCCACGTACGGGAGCGCGGCTCTCGCTAGGCTTGTTGGGTGTGTGCGATTGGCCAGGCCCGCGCAGCTCTCAGCTCGGCGAGGCTCAGGTGGAGGGCGGCCGGGCGAGCGGGGTCCGAAGCCTCCCTGCAACACTGAGGAGCCCGCGGCGGCCACACAGCGGCCGGGTCGGCGGAGACAGCGGCCTCGACAAGCGGGTACGGCCGCTCCCCGAAGAGGCCGGGGGACCCGGGAGGGCTGGTGGGCTTCTGGAACCTCCCAGCGCCCGGAGGGTGGGGCCGGGGACCGTGGGAAGAGGCTGGGAGTGGGGCCGGGGGAGGCCGGCGGTGGCCGGCGAGCGGCCCTGCGCGGGGGAGGGGCGGCTGGGAGGGGGAGGGGAGGACACCCGGCCTGGCGTGGCCTGGCCTGGCGGGCGTTTGGGCCCCTTGATAACCCGTTCCTGGTCCCCCGGGCCCGCAGAGTTACCCGATTAGAGGAAAGGGGGTTGCAGAGGCCTGGGGCGTTTTTTGCTTCCCCCTCCAGAGCGGCTTGGAAGGTGGAGAGTTGAGTGAGTCGTTCAAGGCAGAGAAAAGGGGCTTGTGGAGGCCCGGGGCATTTGGTACCTAACCCCAAAAGTGGTTTGGATGGCGGGGCGTGGACCCCAAGGTAATGCCTAGACCGCTGTCACAAAAAGGAACCCGGGTCAGCCCTACACTGTCATGCTTAGTGTCCCCTTGAGGCCTTACCCAGTTTTACGGATGACAGTTCCTAACTTTTGTAAGTTTTGTTGCTGGGCACTGTAGGAAGAATCGTGGGTGCCTGATCTCAAAGATGATACAGATTTAGCCATTTCTCTGCTTTTTCACGTGAAGAAAGTACAACGTGGACAACTTGAGCTAGGATAGCTACCGGTGAAAATGGTTACCATTCTTGCCATAGGCAAGATTTTGAGTCCTCTAGGCAGTTTTAGAATAATCAAGACTGTTTATTTTTCCTTAAAACTGCTTTCCTTTGAGGGTGTGTTCCATAGAAGCTTCTGAAGTCTACGAAGGCGTTACCCTGGTGATAAGCAAGAGGAGCCTGGGGCTTGACTGTTCTATACTCCTAGTGTAGGGGCAGGCTTTATGTCCTTGGGCACTTCAGTTTATCCCAGTAATCAGAAAATTTACTGCACGGAGGGGCACGTTAGTGTTTGAGTCACTTCTGGACTTCAGAAGTAGTAAGATGGCAACAAGATAGATTTTAAAAAAGTCATCCGGGTCTCGGCAGCAGTTCTAGGAACGAATTCGTGTTCATTTCTTATTAGTGAAAAGCAATACCGCAGTTGACACTGGATGTGTGGAGGGGGTTTTCTCTTGGGACAGGAAATAACTGTTTGTGTATTTACCTGAGATCGCTACACCAGTGGGGGACAGCTTTCCCAAAGACTGCAGGGAGTTTACAGTCAGTAGGGCACACTAGAACTGAGTCGGGCCATCATGGCAGATGTTAAGGATATTCAGTGTTAGATTTTAGGTTCCTGGGAGCTGTGCTTCCAGCTCCATCAGAGGACATGTTACCAAGTGTATTTGTGCTGGGACTTATGAGGTGCCCCCTTTGGCCTAAAGAAGGTGGCCAAAACATCTGGAACTGACTGAATGTTCCAGCTTTCTTCTCCAAGTGCCTTTGCTCATTGGCCCTACTGTGTAGGAAACAAAGATCCTTAAGTAGCATTTGTATGTCAGGTACTATTTTAGATGCTTCTGGGAATATATAATAGCGTTTTACTGAAGCTGAGCTCCGGTCTTTTATAGAAATTGCTGGTTTATTTGGCTTGTAGATAGAAGGCAGTAAATGCAGGTTTATTGAAAGATCTTTCTTTCTGGGCTGTCAGTGAAAGCATGGGGTACTTACCATCTTGTTAAAGTTAGCTATGTTAAAGTTAACTATACCTGGGCTATAGTAGATGTACTGTAAATACTTCTTAAAGGCAGAGAACCAATTTGGCCAACAAGCGAAGAGTTAAACATCTATAGAGGTTTCAGGTCATTACAGTCCTTATGAGAACTCTACTGTGAGACTGTAAAAAGCTGTGTGTGCTCTTTGTGTTAAGATAGGCATGGCATCCAGATTGTGGATGCAGTTCACTCTGTTCTACCTTGACCTTGTAGTGTGGTGTTGTGAATACTGCCCCATTTCATTAAAGAGTTACTAGTAAAAATGTAATCTTCCCACACGATGGTGAAGGGGTTTATTCACTTAAGGAATGGTTAGGTGAAAAACTGGAGTATTTATGTGAGGAATATTGGGAGATTTATATTTAATAGTCATGACATAAGTTAGGATTGATTAAAAACTTCCCAAGTTGAACAGTTTGGTGATTTGGTGAGTGAGGACTTTTCTACATTAAAGAGGCAGGGCAAAAAAAAATTGCAAGAGAAGTATGATGTTGGAGATTCAGTAAGTTGTAGAGAAGGAAACAGAAAGCTGCGAGTAGTGAAAGTTCAAGATTGAAATCAAAATGGCCAGCAGGAGGTTTAGGACAGCTCAATGGCTCTCAGTGGTCATTGACTTGGAACAGATGAAAGAGCTGATGGGAAGAATGTTATGTGTGGATAGATAAGCATGCTCAGGGGTTGCTGCGCCTTGAGAAAAAGAGATATTAACCCATTACATGATCCTAAATATGCACTCTTACAGTAGTGATTTGAATTATTAAAGAGGGTCTTAGTGTTTAGAATTTAAGTTTATAAAGACAAAAGACATACTGAATACCTGAAGTTAGGTAGTAAGAGGAAAATAAAACCCAAGAAAGGAAAATTCTCTAGCAAACTAGTATTAAGTAGCTAATACTGTCACTTTTTAAGTTTTTTCAATTATGTGGTACCAGGTATTTATTGAACCCAAAGCCTTACGTGTGCTAGGCAGGCACTTGGCCAGTGATCTATATCCCTTTTTCTTTCTTTTGAGACAATCACCAGTAGCTTGGACTGATCTTGAACTTGCTTTGTAGTTGAGGTGGCCTTGAGATCCTGATCTTGCCCACCCTGCACTTAGTTTTCTTTCTTCTCTTTAAAATAAAGAATGTATGGCTGGGGAGATGTCTCAGCTGTTAGGAGCATGTACAACTCTTGCAGAGGACCTGAGTTCAGTTTCCAGTACACATACCAGGGAGCTCACAACCACCAGGTTCCCCATATTCTGACTTTCTGGAGCATCTGCACACAATTAAAAATAAAACAAATCTTTAAAAAAAAAAAAAGGAAGGCCTGCAGTCTAATGATACACACCCACTCTGATTGGTGAGAATGTGGGTTGGCAGGTTAATGGAGTTGTGTAGCTTGATTGTGGATAGTTTTGTTAGAAAGCTCAGGAGAATATTACTCATTTGTCCTTTCTCATTGAGTTTCCAAAATAGGAAATTAGAAAAAGTACTCTTGAGATCCTATTTAGAAAAAAATAGGAGATTGTAATTCCATGTTCATACATTCCTCCTCTCCTAGGTTAGAGTTACAAGTTGACAATTTTGTGGCCATTGTCTGTCTAAATAACTATTGTGTACAAGGCCTCTTGTAGACTATAGGAAGGTAGCAGACAAAATAGTAACTTTTATATAATAAAAAATGTTTCATAGTGTTTAGTGCAGTGAGGAAAATAAAACAGGTGAGAAGATGATGAGGAGGCATTTTTTTTTAGATTGTTAGGTGAAAACTGCAACAGGTGACATGGAACTAGCAATCTGGTTCAGTGAGGGGTGTGAAAGAGTTCAGGGCGAAGGGCACAGTAAGCACAAAGCCTTGAGTTGGGAAGGGAGTCTTAAACACTGGTGCAGCAGATGTACATAAGAAAAAGAAGTCGGAAATGTGGCTAAATACTAGGCCAGAGGCTGGGGGATGCCAAGTTTTCCTTTTTCTGTGGGAATTCATTGGAAGGTGCCAAGTAGAATGGCATTAGATTTTTTTACAGAACAAATTTATTTGTTGAAAATACAGTGAATGTGGATGGAGGTAAGTAAGCAGACTGTTGGAGGCATTCTAAAATAAGTCAGAAAGATGTTGAATTGGATTATGTTAATGATAGTGAAGATACTGAATTGGTTGTATTCCCAAAACATTTTAAAGGTGGTGGTAGCAACCAGCTTTGCTGCCACTTTAAATGTAAGTTGTGAGATAAAGGAAGCCGCAAGGCCTTTTTTATGTTGTGTTACTAGAAGAAAGGAGTTGCCACTAACAGATGTAAAAGCTTTAGGAGAGGTAGCTTGGGGTAGAAAATAAGGAATTTATTTTTAGATAGATGGTATTGGTATTGTTTGTTAAGTAGTTGAGTATATGAGTAGAATAATACTATACATAATAATAGAAATTACATTAGTAATAAAATACTTCCAGACTGTTTAGAAACATACACACCCTCCTCCTGCAAAACAGGGTTTCTCTGTGTGACAGCTCTGGCTGTCCTGGAACTAGCTTTGTAGACCAGGGTGGCCTCCAACTCTCAGATACCTTCCTGCCTCTGCCTCCCGCTAGTTCCACTACTGCCAGGCTGTTATGCACTTTCTTAAGGGGTAACATTCTAATGCTTTGTACTTTTAACTTGTTTCATTGTTTAATCATCAAAACTATTTCTTCAGTTTTTTTCCTAGAGTTGTGTGTATATAGAGCATCCTGGAGTCCACCATGAACGGACAGTTGGACCTAAGTGGGAAACTAATTATCAAAGCTCAGCTTGGAGAAGATATCCGCCGAATTCCCATTCATAATGAAGATATTACTTATGATGAGTTAGTGCTAATGATGCAGCGAGTATTCAGAGGAAAACTTCTGAGTAATGATGAAGTTACAATAAAGTATAAGGATGAAGGTAAGAACATATTTAAGGCTAGATTTAGGTCTAAGTATTATAGTTCTGTTAAATTCTTTTACCCATTTTTTTTCAGTGGACTATTCACCATGAGTGACCACTTTGATTTACTGTTTGCATAGTTTATACAATTCCTTTGTTCATTAAAAATGTAATTTATTATTGGAAGGGATTATCTGACATATTCACATGACATTTTTACAAATATTTTCTTTCACTTCCTTCTCAGATTTCCACATGTATATTCAAAGTTGAAAGGATTCTCACACTGTATTGGACGGGAAAGGATTTCTTTTTTGTTTTGTTTTGTTTTTTGAGAGGATTTCTTTACTAACTAAATATGGGAAAGCTGGCTTAAACAGAGACAGTTGTATCTCTTTATTCTTTTTCTTTTCTTTCGGCAAGGTCTTAACTATGTAGTCCAAGACTGACACGGCCTCGGCTTCCTACACCTGTCTAGATGAGTTTCTTGGTTGCAGGAGTTCTCAGTGTGCATTAGTGCATTATGCTGATGTGCACTGTCAGTTTGTCGTGTGCAGTGCTCTTAGACTCAGTTGACCGCGGCTGCTTTTTTTACAGAGATTAATTTTGCCAGACTATTTAACTATTTAATCAGGCTTCTTTGTTAGCATTACTATGGAAATTTTCTTATTAGATAGTTACCAGTGTCAGTTGTACCTGTTACCATTATCTTTAGTCTGTTTCATCTTGGGCTTAGCATTTAGCATTGCTGCGTGTACTGTCCCTGCTGAAACAGCATCGCCCTTTAGTACCTCTAACACTGCTTTTCCAGATTGTCTTTTTATCAGTCACAACTGCATTTCTATGAGGACTGGCTCTAAGTCATGATGGTTATTGTTTTAGAAACCTATGTTCTCAGTGCTTCAACATTCAAGAAATCAAGGAGTGTTATCTCACATCCTGTGGCTTACCCTGAGCATTACCCTCCAGCATGCAGATAACAGAGTAGGAAGAGATTTTACTTGCTAGAGTTTGAGATGATGTCCATTTGTATACAAAGTGTGGATCAGAACCGGGTCACATGGCTTTGCTGGGCTACAAATGGAAATTATTCTTCTCTTGGCACCTATTTTGTGCAACTACATACTATAAATCAACTGGTGTCAGCTACGCTGGTCATGTGTAAATTCTCCTTGATGTATGATCCGAGAGTACCCAAACCAATGTTTGAGAATCACTTTTGGCCTTTCTACTTTCTTGAGCAATTGCCTCTGTTTATAAATATATAGTTTCACCTCTATACCATTCAGATACATTTCTTCGTTGAGTGAATTCCTTCTCTTTCTTGAATTTATAGCTCAATTTGTTTTTTAAATTGTTTCTTTTTTTTTTTTTACTGGCCTGTGGACCAAATCTGGGACTTCTAGGCAAGCTTTACCAGTGACCCTCGCCAATACCATACACAACTCAGTATTTTAATAATCATTTTAACCTTACTCTTGCCTCACACTTAGCACGTTGTAAATTGACCTTACAATTGGCTGGCTTTCTCTCGTCTCCCTCTCATGTCGGCGAAAAGTCAGAAAACCGTGGAGGATGAGATAATAAATATGTAGCTTTGCATATCATAGAACACCTCTGTCATACAACCGTCATTTTTGACAACTTAAAAAATGTAAAAGACATTCATAGTTCATTATCCTGTAAAAATAGGAGTGGTAGTGTCGGGTTGTAGTTTCTGGTTCCCACTTTGGGATATCTTCCTTATTGAAATCTGTCCCCCATATACAGTTACCACATTTATTTGCCTTCCTCTATCCTTCCTTTTTTTTTTTTTGTGATGTTTTAAGAAATCATTTAATTTGCTCATATTGTTTCGTAGTCCATATTGGCCACTACATAAGATATCAACGTAGATAGCATTCCAACAGAAATACTCATTCTGTTACTGCTATAAAAAAAAAAAAAAAAAGACTAAGACTGGGTATTGAAAGTTTCGCTCTTTTTGCATCTATCTGTAGAATTTTCTGTAAGATGTATTTATGAGCAAAATCCCTGAGAGTTAAGTACTATACGTATATATTTATATATGTACAGGATCTGCTTATAAAGATCTAAAAAGAGTTACAAAGTACCTAGTTTATGCCTGGATTTTGGCATATTTGTTCTAAATAAATATGCCTAACAAGTTTTAAAATTGGTATAGTAGAGTGCTTCAGGACAGAATTCATCACCAGTATTTTGAAGACACCCTTGATTGACTCTTGCAGCTGGCTCCCCACCTCATTTCATCCTTCCCTTAACTTTGTGAATGCTTTTGGAAATTTGAGTTGATAGAGTAGTATCTAGGATACTGTTTGTATCCTAGATGATCTCACTTTTCAGCATGCTTTATATATATTTACATAGGAACTTTTCTGTAGAAAGTCATCTTCAGTATGGTCAGTGATCTAGAAGATTTCACTCTGGTTTACTGAAGTGGTCCCTGTCAACCATTTTGCAGCTCTCTGTGACTGATTTATATAATCCCCCTTGATTTGTGGTAGTGTATTTTATTAAAAGTAAGGATTTGATTTGAACCTTAAGAATCCTTGTTTTCATATTTGGTAAATCTATTTAAGTGTTTTAGAATGGAAAGATTTTTTTTTTCAGTCTAATCTAGTAATTTGTAATATTGTTATACCTCTTAAGCAAAGAAATGATATGTTCGATTCATTTTCCGAGGCAGAGTTTCTCTGTGTAGACCAGGCTATCCTCAACTAAGAGATTTGCCTGACTCTGTCTCCCTAGTCCCTAGTGATGGGATTAAAGGTGTATACCGCCACACCCTGCTTAACTTTTTCTACATTTTCTCATATTATATGATAAATATTTATAGAATTTGTAGGCAAAGTTGATTTAGTATTTTTTCAAAAAAATCTTTCTTACATGATACTTGATTCTTATGAGAGATTCTAATTGTGCTCTGTAGTTTCCGGGTTTTTTGTATGATCTAGTTTACTACTGTTGCAAATCTGAATTTATTTTTCTTTTTAATTTCAGATGGAGATCTTATAACAATTTTTGATAGTTCTGACCTTTCCTTTGCAATTCAGTGTAGTAGAATACTGAAACTGACATTGTTTGGTGAGTGGCAAACTTTATAATGAATTTATTTCCTGATATATTTTTATTTGCTTTGGCTTTTTACTTTTAATGATTCATATTTGCATTCTTGGGAGACATTGAATTACTTGAAACTATGTATTAAAAGTGGTAAAAGTTTAATTCAGGCAAAACAAGATTATTTTGTTTTTGAAATAAGATGTAACGTAGAGATTTCTAAGGGTCTGGATAGATGACTCAGCAGTTAAGGGAGCTTGCTGCTCTTTCAGAAGACCTGATGTCTATTCCTAGCATTTGTGTTGGGCAGCTCAGTCACCTGTAATTCCAGCTCTGGGGATCCGACACCCTCTTTTGGTCTGCATGGGTAACATACCAGGAGGCATACAGATAGCATACAGACACACATACATAAAATAAATATAGGTGAAATTTGGGGGCAGAGGGAAGCAGACAAACAGAGAGAGGCTGAGAGAGAGAGACAGAATGGGAGATACTTGAATTTTAAAACCTTTAACTTGGAGTATTCTTGGTAGCCGTGGTGAAGTTTTTACTTTGCATTATATAAGAGCTACCATTTCATGTCTTTGTGGCAGTGTAGGTCCAGGATTCTAGATCTTTCAGTAGGCTCTACTTTCAAAAAAAGAATATTGTAGAAAACAACTCTTGCCTTGATACGGGAAAGATCAAGGATACACTGGAGTGTTGGCGTTGGCGGTTTGAGAGTAGCCCATTAAGAATTTATTACCATGGTCCTTAGGTGGACTTTGTTTAAATCTAATGTATCTGTGTAGTTTTGAGTCTTTAGAACCTGCATATTACCCAAAAAAAGAAAAAGCACAAGAAAAGCAAAATTTTTTGAATATCAACCCGTCATAGATGACCAGAGTGTACTGGTGATCCGATCTGTAAGATACACAATGCAGTCCATGTAAGCCAGAAGCAGTGGACACGCCTCGGAGCAAGATGGAAACTTCAGTCAGTAGAATGGATGTGTGTCAAAAGTTAAGAACTTAAAAGAAGGATAACTGTACAAGAAAAGGAAACTATGAAAAAATAATTTAGTTTTAAAAGCATAGCTTGATAATTTTTTATGAAAATGAAAAATAAAATTGAAAAAATGAAGTGTACATACATAATAACCTTACAGACTTAGAGAATGGGAGATGATGAGAATGAAACATACACTTTATATTAAGAATTTAAAGGGTCAAATGGAGTATAAATATATTAAAACATAGCTAAAGAAATTTTCAAGATTATATAAAATAAATGAAGCTTTTGATTCAGGAGACATATTAAGCCTTGAGGAAGAAAAAATAAAAATCCTAACTAGATGTGTTATTTAGTAATTAAATCTGGTAATAGAAATCACATGTTTCCTATGATTAAGAAAAAAAACTATAGTCTGCTAAACTCCAGCAAAAAGTAGAAGTGAAAATATTTTCAAAGAGATTGCTAAACCAGTAGATACTTGTTAGAATTTTTAATGTTGTCTTCAGCAAGTGGGTGAAATACACAGATCAAATATTGATCTTCAAAAAAAATAGATCTAGAAATAGGAAAACAAGTAGGGCAGAAATAATGATCAATAATTTTATGTAAAGAAAGGTATGATAGGAATAAAAAATTTTGAAGACTGGTTTGGAAAGAAATTTATTGTTAACTTTAGAATGTTTTACTGAAGTATGTATATATTTTAAGAATGATTATTGAAAGTTTTGAAATTCTTCGTAAATGGGACAAAGGTAATAAAGTGAGCATGCTAGAAGGTGAGGAGGAGAAAGGAGGATACAGAGAAATAAATAATACAAAATATGTATAAACCGACCAATATACCAGTTAGAAGCAGTGTCTGGGGGCTGCAGAGATGGCTCAGTGGGTAAAGTGCTTTCCCTAGAAACACAGGGACCCCAATTTGGAACCCCAGCACCCACAAAAAAGTCAGATGTAGTGGTATGTTCCTGTAACCCCAGCATTAAGTGGGTAGAGAAAGGCAGCTTAGGGACTCTGAAGCCAGCAAGCATAACCCAAAGTGTGAACCCCAATTTCAGTAAGAGACCCTGTTCCAAAACTACAACTAAGAGTAAGTGGTAGATGACAGCATAATCAAACTCTGGCTTCCATGCACACATACACAAAAGTAGTTTCTTATAGGAGCTGGAAATAAAAAATTTAAAAATATAATTAACTAAATGTCTATCTTATATGAAGTTGACAGTTAAGAGGTTAAAAAGTGTGTCTATGCGCAAGCACATGCGTGTATTCACGCATGCTCATACATACTAGACAAAACAGTTCTTAAAAGAATATACTATGTAGAAACTTTATTAACAATCATTCATATATATACATACATGCATATGCATATATATATATATATGGTTTTATTGAGCTATACATTTTTCTCTGTTCCCCTCCCTTCCTCTCTTCTCCTCTTCAGCCCTCTCCCACAGTCCCCATGCTCCAAATTTACTCAGGAGATCTTGTCTTTTTCTGCTTCCCATATAGATTACATCCATGCGTGTCTCTCTCAGGGACCTCATTGTTGTCTAGATTCTCTGGGATTGTGAATTGTAGATAGATTTTCTTTGCTTTATGTCTAAAAGTCACTTATGAGTGAGTACATATGATAGTTATCTCTCTGGGTCTGGGTTACCTCACTCAATATAATATTTTTTAGATCCACCCATTTGCCTGCAAATATCAAGATGTCATTATTTTTTTCTGCTGTGTAGTACTCTATTGTGTAAATGTACTACATTTTCCTTATCTATTGTTTGGTTGAGGAGCATTTAGGTTGTTTCCAGGTACTGGCTATGACAAACAATGTTGCTATGAACATAGCTGAGCACATGTCCTTGTGGTATGATTGAGCATCCTTTGGGTATATACCCAAAAGTGGTATTGCTGGGTCTTGAGGAAAGTTGTTTTCTAATTTCCTGAGAAATTGCCATATTGATATCCAAAGCAGCTGTACAAGTTTGCACTCCCACCAGCAATGGAGGAGTGTTCCCTTTACCCCACATCCTCTCCAGCATAAGTTATCAATCAGAAAACTTGGGAGTCTGGGGCAGGGGAATTATCCTTGAGCCTCAGGGAAACCTGCGCTACAGAGAATCAGCAGAATCAGTATGGGAGAACTCTCAGAAAGTGATAGTTCAAATAGGATCAAATTTGGTTGTAGACAAAATCTGAAAACATCTGGTAAGAGGCTGGATCTTGAACATCTAGAAATGAGGAAGCAATACAATTAAATTTGTGTTTTCCAAGTTGTGACACTATTTTGAGAGAATGGGTAATTAAATGCAATAATGTTGCCTTTAAAAAAATCATGATGATTATTAATTAACTTGTGGCTCTGCCTAGTACCTGTATACGCAGAGGGTTTGAGAGATTATGTTGATTCATAAGCTCTGCATAATTTGTTAATGGATTACTGTTGTTTTTGAGACAATGTCTCTGTAGGTAGGCTTGATTGGCCTGAGATTCCTGTGTTAACCATGCTGGTCTTGAACTCAAAGATTCCTTCTGTCACTCCCTCCAAGTGTTAGGGTTAAACAAATGCATCACCATACCTAACTTACGTTTGAGTGCAACTGTTTGTTTCTTAAGTCATATATAGGCAAGCTGAATAACATTTGTTAGTCATATTTTGTCCTAATACTTATGTATAGAGTAGTGTGTTTTTTATTTCAAGAATATAACGTATTACAAAATATAATTTGGAAGTTACAGGTAGATCCCAGGGCCTTGCTGGCCAGCCAGTCTTGCCAGCTGGTGAGGAGTGGTTTGTTTAATGAGAGACCTATCTCCAGAAGTCAGGTTAAAAAGCCATAGAGGAAAATACTCAGCACCAACCTCTGGCCTCCATGGGAACACTCACCAGCATGCATACTCTACATATACAGACAAGTTAGAATAAATAAAGGAAAGTAGAACTGCTTCTCGTTTCTGCTACTTGTTTTTCTTTAGTGTGTGTTATTTTAATGGCATATGTATTCTAATTTTATCTCCTAAATTTAAGCAAATTAATGATTCTGTTTTAGTTAATGGCCAGCCAAGACCCCTTGAATCAAGTCAGGTGAAATACCTTCGTCGAGAACTGATAGAACTTCGAAATAAAGTGAATCGCTTGTTGGATTGCTTAGAGCCACCTGGAGAACCAGGCCCTTCTACCAGTATTCCTGAAAACGGTAAACTCTATTTTATTCTTGCTCTTGCTTCTGTACATTGCAGCATCCCACAACTGTTAGGATTACTGCGAAGCTGCGTTATACTACTTGGATTGGATCATAGAGCTATGGGAGGATGTTGGTGGAATTTTCTTGTGCCAGCAGCCATTCTCAAATAACCACTCAGTCTTAATATTAATTATTAATGCTTGGCCAATGAGTCAGGCTTGTTGCTAGCTAACTCTTACACTTAAATTAACCTGTACTTCATATCTACTCACTGCCATGTGGCTTGGTACTTTTTCTCAGTACAGCACGCTCATCTTCTCCCTGCGTCTTCTGACCATTCTCTGACTTTGCCTTTCTTCCTCCCAGCATCCCTAGTTTGGTTGTCCCACCTATTTTTGTTGTTGTTGTTGTTGAGAGGTGTTTTATTCTTTAGGCTTTTTGGGATGCCCATCGCCAAGCTCCCAAATAAATCAACACATGAAGATTTATTCTTATGAATGTCCAACTTTAGCGTGGCTTGTTTCTTGTCAGCTTTTCTTAAATTATCCCGACTACCTTTTGCCTCTGGGCTTTTTCCTTTTTTTCAATTCTGTATATCTTACTTTTCTTCTTATTCTGTGACTGGCTGGGTGACTGTGTGACTGGCCCCTGATGTCCTCCTCCCCTGATCTCTTGTTACTTGCTTCTTTTCTTCCTCGTTTCTCCTTCTGTTTATACTCTCTACCTGCCAGCTCTGCCTATCCTTGCGCCTGCCTTGGTATTGGCCATCAGTTCTTTATTAGACCATCAGGTGTTTTAGACAGGCAAAGAATCACAGCTGTGTAGTGTTAAACAAATGCAGCATAAACAAAAGCAACACACCTTAAAATAATATTCCCCAACAATGTTTCCTGCCTGGCTACTGGCCAGTCAGTACTTTATTAGCCAATGAGAGTAATACATGTTCACAGTGTACAGAATTATTCCACAGCAGGAGGACAGGGTCTGGAACCCCATTTTTACAGCACTCTCTAGGGCTGGGGAAGTCACTTGGTGGCAGAGCACTTGCCTGACATGTGCAGTGCTCCGGGTTTAGTCCCCAGTGTTGAATAAGAATGAGTACGCACAGGTGGATGGCACAGTGGGGGCATCCGTCAGTAGTGCTGCTGAGATGACTCCTTTACAGCTTGTCTCAAACCCGCGTTCATGCAATGATTGTTGGTAGTGTGATAACTAATGAATCTTGGGAATCGAAATGATTTTATTATGATTTTTATGTAGTAAAACCTAAGTTTCAGGTACAAAATAATTTTAGATTAGTACTTTAAAATAGTAATTAGAGTTTATTTTAAATATAATTTTGAAAAATATGCAAAGGAAAACTTTTACTGATGGCATGTACTATGTATAAATAGTAAAGATAATTTAAGGCTTATTGAAATATTTGGAGCTGATATAGTTTATGCACCAAAATGTATTTTAAAATATGGCTTGAGGGCTGGAGAGATGGCTCAGAGGTTAAGAGCACTGACTCTTCTTCCAGAGCATCCACATGATGGCTCACAACCATCTGTAATGAGATCTGGTGCCCTCTTCTGGCCTGAAGGCATACTTGCAGAAAGAATACTATATACACAATAAATATATCTTTAAAAAAAAAAAGTAAAACATTGTATAGTTCTGTATTCACAAATTCTCACTCTAATATTCCTGACAGTATTTATACACATGTAATTTTATGTCTTTTTGAGTGTATATGAGATAAACTTGCTTACTCCTTTATTCTTACAGATGCTGTGGATGGCAGGGAAGAGAAGCCTGCTGCTTCTGATTCTTCTGGGAAACAGTCTACTCAGGTTATGGCAGCAAGTATGTCAGCTTTTGATCCTCTGAAAAACCAAGATGAAATCAACAAAAATGTCATGTCAGCATTTGGATTAACAGATGACCAGGTTTCAGGTAGGTCAATTCCTTTTCCTATGTATCCTTATCTCCCTTTCGTGGATACGGTGAAATATTATGTCTTAAGGGTTCAGCCAGTTATATTTTTAAGCATATTTAAGTTCCTAGAAAATGGAGAAATATATGATTTCAGCACCCCCTAAGAGATTTCTTTCTCTCTTTCCAGTCTGTAGCACTCTCTTTTAGCTAAATTTTATTAACAGTATTTTCAGATACTTTAAAAAAAAAACTCAGTTTTTTAATAGGACTTAAGTTGCATTTGATAGGTTTTGCTGTCTCCTGAAATTAGGAAATTAAAATTAAACAGATTTCTGGCTAATTTCTTTATGCAAATAAGTTTTTAAAGCAGTACTAATATTGTGATTTATTTTTTCCTCTTAGTTTCTGATTATCATTTCGTCAATATTTCTGTTTTTCTTTGGGGATCTTTCTCACACATTTATTGTTAGAGCACTTCATGTTTTTATTGGCTGCTCTCCTGTTTTATAAAATATGTCAGATTTTCTTGTTTCTGTCTATCTTGCAGTTTTTAGTTGTAAAGCGGGCATTTTCATTAGTGTATCTTTTTGTGCTTTTCTGATGTTTTTATTGTCTTTCTTGAGAACTTTGTGATTGCCCTTCCAGACTTAAACTACTGGGGGACGGTAACTTTTTTTTTTTAAGTCTTACTTTTCTTTCTGTGCCCACTTGGAGTTACCTCCATTCCTGAAACAGATGAGTGGCTAAAGATTTGAACAGAGTTTATAATTAATTATTTTGTTGCAAGTAAATTACCTCTTCAGTGACAGGGAGTTTCACCTTCATTTTCAGTTCCTTGTCCAACCATGAAGTTGTTAACATGATGGTTTTCTGCCATTGAAGCTACAGAGGTCAAGTCTTGAAATTCTTAATTCACTGTGTTTCTCCTGGGGTAAACTCTTTTCTGGTTTCTGTGAGATTTGATTGACTAGTAGTTATTTTAAATAACTTTTCTTTGGCTTTATTCAAGTTTTTGCTACCTGGCACAGGGTTTACCTGACTATTTACTTTGCCATTTTTAGCAGTTGGAGATGGAGAATTTATTTGGTCTGTTCATTTTAATTTTCTTGGAAACTTTTGTAAGATTATTCATTGAAGATAATTGTGTTAGATTTTAAGGAGAAAGTTGAATGTGTTACCTGTTCTTGGCAAAAGATAAACAAATGGTACATCGGGAAAACATGTAGAGGATTGAAATAAGAACTACAGTGCCAGCTACTTCACATGTTAGAAAGTGCTATGTAAAAGCCAGCCTTAGAACGTGAAATGAATGTCGTAGATCAGACCAGAATATCATGATTGTGATTTCTATTATATAAAGACCGTTTTCATGTGGATTTGTACACTTTGTTGTCTTCACATGGACAGCAACCAGAGTACTTTTTTAATTCTTCATGTGTGATATGGTTAGGGAGGAAACAGCTGCCACGGTAATGTAGAATTGAAGAGAATGACGTGTTAGAGAAATAGCATGAATGACAGTCAGAAGCCACATACAAAAGAGAAAAGAAGAGCCAAGCACTGAGTCTTTTTAGGATTAATAGCATAATATCTTCTAAGGGAAATTGTGTGTGTGTATGTGTATGCGCACACATACACAAGTAAAGTGGTGGTAAACCAGTCAGTCATACATTTTAACCTGGTAATCAGCTTTCCATTAGTACATGACTGTTGGGGGGAAACTGTTGGCTGAGGTTTCTGTCCTGCCCGGTTCCCTTAGTCTTTAAGTCCCAAAGAAATCACACAGAGGTCTACATTAATTATAAACTGATTGTCCTAGTATCTCAGGCTTCTTATTAACTCTGTATTAGCCCATAATTCTTGTCTGTGTTAGCCACGTGGCTTGGTACCTTTTTTGGCGAGGCAGTCACATCTTGCTATCTTGCTTCCTCTACGGCTGGGTCACAACTGCAGACCGAGATTTCCTCTTCCCAGATTCTCCTTTTCTCCTTGTCCTGCCTTTACTTCCTGCCTGGTCTCCCTGCCTATACTTCCTGCCCGGTTACTGGCCAATCAGCGTTTTTTAAAAAATAATACAGTGACAGGATAAGAGACCGCTGTCCCACACCAGCAAATCATATCCTAAAATGGTGGTATATTAGCTTTGTCTTGAGTGACAAAATACCTGAGAAAATAACTTGGGGCAGTGGTTCTCAACCTGTGGGTTGCAACCCCTTTTGGGGTTGCATAGCAGAAACCCTGTATATCAGATATTTATATTACAATTCTTAATAGTAGCAAAATTGCATTTATGAAGTAGCAACAAAATAACTTTATGGTTGGAGGTCACCACAACATGAGGAACTATTTTAAAGGGTCACAGCATTAGGAAGGTTGAAAACCACTGACTTAGGGGAAAGGAATATATTTTGGTTTGTTTTGTCCCAGAAATCCCAGTTCATGATCCATTGGCTCCATTAGCCTGCTCCTGAAACAAGGCAAAGCACCACGGGGGCTGAGTGTGTATAAGATAAGGCTGTTTACTTTATGGTGATCAGGAAACAAATGAACATGTAAAGGGGGGCTAGAGACAGATAGATTCTTAAAATACCTGTTCTCAAGAACCCCCTCCCTTTTTACCTTCTAATAGCCCACCCAACTGTCAGTTTATCATTTGGGGTAAACCAGGTATGAGATCCAAGCAACTTTTGTTTCAGACACTTCTCAAAAGTTCATCAGCCTTAGTACTTGGTCTTTGGTGACTTTTTGGATTTAAACCATTATAAATTCTGAGGGCATAACACTAGAGCAGTTAGAGACTGCTTTCAGGAAATAATAGTGAGGATTTAAATCAAGGTTTAAGGTGGTAATTGCTTTTTAGAAGACTTTACTATAAGCTCTCTTTAACTCATAACCCCTTCAAGTGGCCTTGAAGTCAGAATTAGTGTGTGTTTTACATAATTAAAAGGCTGTGACACTGAGAGATTCAGTAACCTGCCCAAACCAGCAGTCACTATTAGTTCTGGCAGTGCAACTTAAGTAATTGAACTCCAAAAACTCTTAAGTCACTCCTCTGTATTGCTAAAATGACTTAAAGGAGTACACCATCTGTAGTTATCTTCAGAATAAAATGCTCTTTGACTGTCATAGTATTAAGGCTGTACAGAGAATCTAGTTTTTCTGTATTTGCTTCTGTGTTCCTTATTCTAGCAGAATTTGATTGACAACATGTGTCAGTAGAGTCCTAGACATTGTGGAAGCAGAAAAGAACCAGAGCATGGCCAAAGTTCTTAAAGTCTTCAGGAAACTGGAGCCTGTATAGAAAAACAAAGTAGAAATCAGTGTGGCTCATAATAAAAGCCATAGAGAAATTGACTAGGGAATAAAGTATAAGACCATAGGCTTGTTAGAGTTGTAACTGGATTTTAAAGAATGTCATTTAAGTATGTGACTGTTGTAATTAATCATAAAGAGTGGAGGAATAGGAATAAGTAGATGCCAAAACATTAGATATCTTATGAAACTATGGGGTGGGTTATTTTAAGTAAAAGAGGAACATGTGAGAAGTAAATGTTTGGATTCCTGAATATAAACAGGATGATTGCATTGACTTCAGAGACAGCAGAGACCTGCTTAAGAAAGAAGCACTGTTTTTGGTTGACTGTAGATAGGAGTTTTTGATTTTGACATGGGTGGTTAGGACTCAGGAATTTGGAATTTCACACATAGAGAATGATTTCCTATTTTGACTTTGGATCCTAAAGACTGGAACAAAGTGAAAAATATAGAGCACATTAATTTAGTGTATTCTTGGTGATGTTATTGTTGTGTAGTGATTTTTGTTTTTAATGTTATTAACCTGTACTTTTAGCTGTGCTTATTAGCGAAAGGCCTTGGACAGGATAATTAACTGACTTTTCATGACCATCCAGGGCCACCCAGTGCTCCAGCAGAAGACCGCTCTGGGACTCCTGACAGTATTGCTTCTTCCTCCTCAGCAGCGCACCCACCAGCAGTTCAGCCACAGCAGCCTCCATATACAGGAGCTCAGACACAAGCAGGTCAGATTGAAGGTAAAATAGCCTTCAGAGCCCGTGTGTGGGAAGGGACATGTTCAGATGTATTTATTGAGGTATTATTGGTAATGGCAATCCATATACATAGGTAATCTCATTGTCTATAGAAATGTAAAATAGTTTTCTTCACTAACATGGTGTGATTTGGTGCCATAGAACCAAATAATATATTGGATATGGTTCTGACTATTGAAAACTAGAAAAAAAGGATGAAAATGTTTAAGGTAATATAAACACAGAGTGAAAGATGGTGGGGTGAAATGACTATTATACTCTGCCTTCCAAAAACTGTATATTTTCTGTCACTTAGAAAGATTTTAAATAGAGATGATGAGGCATAATTTTAGTTTAAATTAATTTAATTTTAGGTTGCTTATTTGGTTAGCAGTGCATTTTAGGTTAATTTTCTTTCTCTCCAAGTTATGTGTCTTCAATAAGTAACTTAATCTCCGGGTTGTGATTTTTTTTTTCTTTTCACCGATCCAAAAAAAAAAAAAACTGTAAAAATTGGACTAAACTAATAGTTTCAAAATAGCTTATTAATCATGAAATTGAAAACCTACTATTTAAATGGGCTGATTGGTATGTTTGAAAGCTCTCAGATCAGCAAATGAGGAGCCTCACTGAAAAACACAGAATTCTGCAGAACATACCCTACTGAGAAATGTGTCATTGGATAACTTTGGCCTTGTGTAAACACCATGGAGTAGTGGTTCTCAACCTTCCTAATGCTTTGACCCTTTAATACAGTTCCTCATGTTTTAGTGACCTCCAGTGATAAAATTATTTTGTTGCTACTTCATAACTGTAATTTTGTTACTATTATGAATTGTAATGTAAATATCCATGTTTTCCCACTGTCTTTGGGGGTTGCAACCCACAGGTTGAGAAACACTGCCTTAGAGCATCTTTATGCAAACTAAGGTGGCTCCAACATCACTAGATGATACAGTATAGTATATTACACAGTGAATGACCATGTTGAAAATAATTTAAGAAAATAAAAGAACAGTGTTACTCAAAAGTCAGTGCTTTTCTTCCTCTGTATAATTTGATAGATGCTAAAAATTAAATGACTTGTAATGAGAAAAGTGCTATGAATCTTCAGATAGGTATTGCTAACATAAGGATATGTGAAACTATATAACAATGTATTGGTTTCTTTTTTCTCTTTACTTACCTGATAGCATATAGTTTTAAAAATGTGTTTTCTGGAGTTTATGATGTGGTAGTCACTAGAGT
The DNA here is from genome assembly GCF_903992535.2 of Arvicola amphibius. Classification (NCBI taxonomy): domain Eukaryota; kingdom Metazoa; phylum Chordata; class Mammalia; order Rodentia; family Cricetidae; genus Arvicola; species Arvicola amphibius. The sequence continues at coordinate 38,479,712 of NC_052056.1, forward strand.
AACATCAGAAAAAACCTTGCTACCAGCTAACATTCTTAGCAGTTTACCTACTGCAGAATAAGCAGTCACTTTTCTTAAATTACTCATTCTTGTCTTCATAGACGTTTAAAGTATAACGTATATATTGTATATTATTACTCAGTGTGCTTACGTATTATAATTGGGAGGAAATGTAAAGGTGCCCTACAAATATTTCTCTTCCAAGTTAAATCTTCGTTTTCTGTCTGTATTTTCTTTTATAGGTCAGATGTACCAACAGTACCAGCAGCAGGCTGGCTACGGGGCACAGCAGCCTCAGGCTCCTCCTCAGCAGTACGGTATTCAGTATTCAGGTGAGCAGGTGCTAAAGGGAGTTAATTTGCAGCTTTTGATCTGTTTCTCTATTCACTAAATTTTAAGTTATCCCTTATTAGTACTTGATTTATAATACTTACATTGTCATAATAGGTGATAAGTACTTATTAGGGGAAGCAGTACTTATTTACATTTAAATTGTTGTGTTTTATCAAATCAGCATTTTATTTTTTTCAGTGAGCAAATATGACATAATATAGGTGATTCTGCAATAATCAGTAATATAAAAATGTTTTACTAACAATAATCTAATTTCTTAGGGAACTTCAAATTAAGAGAAAATTAAGATTTTCTTTATTACTCAATAATTCTAGGGTACTCTTAAGTATTTGTGGATATATCAACAGTATAACAACACATGTAGAAGCAAAATGTCATTTTTTTTAGTGTTGTCCTTTTAAATTAAAAATAAAGTCTGTGGCACAAATTATATAATGTATAGAAATAATAGGCTGCCAGAACTGAAGAAATAGTGTCATCATCTGATGGAGGAGATCCCTTCATCCCTCTTTGTGCTTCAGGACTTAACCAGAGTCCTACTCCTTTTGACTTTAATCTTGCTTGGAGGTGGGACTTGGGCTTTGTTATCTTAAAAGCATCACAGGTCATTGTATAGCCAGGATGAGGACCACTGATCTTGTCCTCCTCACTCAAGACATGCAGATACTGATTGAGGGAGCTGGAACAGAACCTTGTTCTCTTGACTTAGACCATTTTATATTCTCCAATGTAGAGCAGAGTAACCAATATTTTAGGGATGATTGTAGCTGTTTGCTTTATTGATTTAAAAATACCTATATCTTCCAGTTTGTGATAGTGTTCACCTGATGTTATTAATTTTGGGGAGTTTTGGGGGTGCAGCAGTGGAGACAAGCAGATGTAATAGAGAAGTGTTGCTGTGTTGTGGTTGACTCAGTAGACCGCTGCTGCAATGGCCGTGTTAGCACTTACTGCTGTTCCTCTCCTGAGCAATAAAGAAGACTCCAGGGGCTTCCCGATTCAATTTAAAGAAAAAGCTTAGGTTCCAGTTCCAGAATGAAAAGACAGTTGTTTTGTTGTTTCCCCTTCAAATGGGTTAGTCATTTTCAGTATAAAAGTCTTCCCCCAAATTTTACAGTAAAAAGCTACACTTGAAAATTTTTATGGACGCTGGCAAGTTGGCTCGAGGTTGGGAGCACTCACCGTCTTCCAGAATAACAGAGCTTGCTTTCTGGCATCCACGGTGATGGCAGCTTATGACCACCGAAATCACAGCAAGGCCTGTGCCCTCTCCTAGCCTCTGGGTGGGTCATACACACACAATTCTAAAAGCTTTGCATAGAAGAAAGGAGAAGTTACATGATATTTAAGAGCCTACCATAAATTATTTTAATTCAGTATTCAGGTGTTACCACGAGTAAAATGTTTTAGAAACTTGATTCCTAAGCTTTCTCTTAGAAGTTTTAGTCAGAGTCTTCCCTGAGTTAAATTTAGTACTTTTCAAATTTCCTGTTACTTCTGATCCACTAGTCCTATTCCCTTGACTTTGAGAACTATGGAAGTAACCAGCTAATTTCTCTGCATGGAGACTTGTTAGTGCTGGTGGTAGTGACACTGACCAATCTCTGACACTTTTGGTTTGCCAGTTTTCCCTCTGACCTTTTCCAGTTTTGTTCATGGACTATATCATAAAGGTTTCTTTCATAAGTAAATTTTGAGCCCAGGTTCAAGGTGAGTTCAGAATATACTCAAATTCATTCAATCCTTTTTTTTCTTAAATGCAGGGTTGTACATATGTTAATAATTGTCTTATGTATCTGGTATTTAATGCTGACAGGATTCCAGTCAATGGAGAGGTTTCATTGCAAGTAGCTGCAGGTGTGTTTCATGGTAGAGAATAAAAGTTTTTCAGTGAAGCAGATTTTATTTTTAATTATATCCTAGTAAATAATGAATATAGATGTTGATTTTGTGGGGCAATGTGGTATGTTTCTTTGTTTGTTATGCCATACTAAGTCAAAATTTGAGTTGTAAAGGCAAAGTATCAGACGCCAAAATAAAAGATTTTAAGAACTGTAAAAATGGTACTTAGTAATTATTCTTAAGTTATTCATAGGTATTATAGTGATTACACTTCAAAACACTTCATTTATTTGGTGTATTTGTAGCATTGTTTCATTTCTAAAGCCCCTGTCTCTAATGTTTTCATGTAGTACTGTTAACTAGGACTTCCCTCCAGCCCTGATTAGTTAGAAACTTTGCTTTTATGATTTTTGTCTTCCTAGAAAGCATAATTCTTTCACTTATTATTTGAGAATCTATTTTAAGAATTATGTGCAAATGGGAATTTGCTTAAGGGTTATTTAGTTTCAAAGCAACTGTAAAAGACGTGTACAGTAACTTGAATTTTAGAATATAGGATTAAAAATTAACTGGAAAATTTATATAACTACTTGGCCTTGATATTTTGTGCTGGACTCACTACGTAAATGCTTGTGAATACATTTATTAAATTTTTAATCATTTTTGGTCCATAGCAGTAAGACTAATTCTCTGGAAAACTTTCACCTAAAGAACCAAGACATACATGTTACTTATTTTGCTTTTTCAGCTAGTTACAGCCAGCAGACTGGACCCCAACAACCTCAGCAGTTCCAGGGATATAGCCAACAACCAACTTCCCAGGCACCGGCTCCTGCCTTTTCTGGTCAACCACAACAACTGCCTGCTCAACCACAACAGTACCAGGCGAGCACTTATCCTCCACAAACTTATACTACCCAAACATCTCAATCTGCTAATTATACTGTGCCCCCTGGTGCTCAGCCTGGAATGGCTCCAAGCCAACCTGGTGCTTACCAACCCAGACCAGGTTTTTCGCCATCTCCTGCAGGTACCATGACCCCTCCTTCTAGTGGGCCTAACCCTTACTCACGTAACCGTCCTCCTTTTGGTCAGGGCTATACCCAACCTGGACCCGGTTATCGATAAGGAGGTTCAGCTACACTATTGATGGCTAATTGCCTCCCAAAAAACTACAATACTATTTTGTTTCAATTTGTACTGTATTGAAGTTCAAAAATTTAAAAAAAAAAACAGAGCAATTTTTATGATATCATTGTTGCTGTTAACTGAAAATATAATTTGCTGGAATACAAACACAAAAAGACCAAAATGAACATTGTTTCCTCCCCTGCTTAAAATTGTAGCAGCTTCCTAGTTATTTTGGAACACTATTGCGTGTAAAATGATTGGCTTTCTAGTTCCCAGAGGATATTAAAAAGCTAGGCTAAAGTTTAGCCATCACACTTGGTTATTTACTATTAACATGATGTACTAAAAGTAGAGCCCTTTGAGAAGACTAGACATTATGTATAAATGTAACATTGATAGGCTAATAAAGGTGATTGAATCCAATAATGGTCTTGTAATTTAATTATTTCAGACATAAGGAAACTAGTCATCTTATTGGTATATGGTCTTCAAATAAAATTTGTGAAATTTATTTCCATTCAGGGAAAAATGTATATGGCATATTAGATTGATTTAGAATGTAAGCACAATAGGGGTTTGGTAGCTCTTAATTTTCTGATTTACCTTATGCAGATAAAGGTATATTTACATATTGGCAAACTATTCAGAACATTTTAAAAATCACTTTTTAAAAACCTACATCTTTTTATTGCAGAATTTATATTTGCTTGGAAAGTACAAAATGTAGCATTGATAAAACTGAAGCATATTGAAAGATACACATAGAGAAAAGTCTTTTCAGGGCATGTAATAATATTCTTGCTCCCTCCCAAAAATATGTACCCCCCTTTTCAGGAAAATGAGTGAGTTTCGTTACAAGTTGAGTAAACAGTGTCACAAAACAACCTCTGATACATTCATTCATGGCCTTACTGTATAAATATATAATATATCCTCTAAAACAATAGCTTCTCACATGCATTGTCTTTCCATGCTGACTGCACACTCAGTCTCTTTATACAGCTTGAATAGGACCACAGAGCCGCTCAAAAGATTGTTAAAAGGAAGAGTTTGAGAAAGTATTTTTAGATGTAATATTATGGGTACAGAATAAAAAAGAATTAAAATTTATCATGTAACATGTCAGATTATCAGCTGTTTGGTTGAGATAAAATTACATAGATTTTTTCAGTAATTTGCTGGTAGGTTATGGAGAGGTTAGCATGAATATGTAACTATTTAAAAAATCTGTTCATCTGATGCCAACAAATTGAAGTTTACATAATTTTAAATACTGGAACCACTTTCTCTCACATGTATATGCTGAAGATTATTTGATCCAATAAATTAAACCAAGTAGAGATTTATGGGATTAACTCAACAACAACACGTACACATTAATAAAGTAAATACTTTCTATAAAGCATATTAAAGATTTTTGACATTAATTTTGTTATAATAGTATCTGAAAACATTACAACATTGTGATAAATAATATACAAATGTTCTCTTAAAATATCATGAATGAGGAGCCCGCTTCCCTAAAAATGTTATTCTATTAATGTTAATCTTGCTTTCTTAAAATGACTTTGTAAACCTGATAAATCATCTCAGTAATCTTTTATAATAATGAACATCTAGGGCTGCTTTCTGTTAGGCTGCAGACTTTTATACACAGTAAACAAATAGGTGGAGTGGGGGTGACAAACACCATCAGATTTCCAACGGGATCTTTGTTTCCTTTTGCGATAATGAACCAGAAGTACTTTGGAAACAACTGTGCTGCAGCTACCATTTCCCAGGAATTGTGTTCCCACATTCATACCACTGGACATAATTGATTTGGGAATGACCACCTATTTCTCCAAACTGGACAGGTTCCTGACGAACGGCTCTGAAGTAGCTTAAGAGGAAAAAGAGTTTATTTAGTTTACTAGGTCTTCCATATCTTTGCCCACACTATTCACAGATATAAGGCTGTTTACTCTGAGTGAAGCAAAGCAATAGAGAAAACTAGTAATTATAGAGGATCTGATACTTAATCCAGAAACACAATGACCCTAGGACTTAAAACCTTGGCATTTATCTTAGCAACTCAGTACTATAAGAGTAGTTTCAGCAGCCTCTTGATGTCCACGTGTCTTGTGCAGGCATTTTTTAAGAGGCTTGGTATTTTTGTGTTCATGGACAAAATGTGTTACTAAAAACCTTAAATAATCAGGTGTTTCCTGAGTGATCTGGACAATGTACACCATTCTGCTCTGCTGAGGCAAGAGTTAAATTTTCAGTCCTACTTACACAGTCTGCTGCTAATATGTATTTTGCAATTTGCTGAGTATATTCACTTCTTAGACTTCTTATAATTGTTTTATATAGATCATTTTAAGGAAAATGCTATGTTTTCCTTGTATGGTAGAAACAATTGTTAAGGGAGCAAAGAAGATGTTCAGGCATGTTCCATATGACTGGAGCTGTGAGGGCACTGACTGGGATAACAGGAGGGCTGGAAACTTGGAAAAGATTTTCATTTTCTCAGAATACATTTATAGATCTAATTTTTCTAGAGATGAGCTTGAATTGAGAGTCAAGTTTCTTCTTCCCCTAGTGACAAAGTAACAGTTCTGTTTCCATTTCTGTCAACTGATTCCTTTCCTTGCTAAAACCCTTTACTTGGGATGGTCAGAAAGCATACCTTCCTTGGTGGGTCAGAGGCAGGCTGTTGTCCTGTGCGGCCATCTAAAAATGAATCCACAAACTGGCTGTGATCTTGTCTATGGCCCCTCTGATCTCCTCTGTTGTAAAACTTTCCTGAAGGACCAGAAATGAGACAATGTCCTTTTCTTTAGTGTATGGCAATTCCATGATTGATTACTTCAAAAAATAGTTTTGCTTTCCTTTTCCCTTACTTCCCAGAGGAAAAGCCACAAGCATCTCTTGCACCAGGAAAGGTTTCCCAGCTGATGTCCTTGCTTAACTCTTACCCCCAATGTTCTCCTTTCCCTGTCAGATCACAGAGACTTTTAAAATGCAAGTTATTACCCCCTCCAATTCTCCCCAGCAGTCTCCCATTATTGTCAGAATACAACTTCTCCTTTACTAACTCTCAGCCAAAACTACAGTATGTGTTGCCTCGGGCCTTTGCACTTTTTCTTTTCCTCTACCTCTCCAGAGACCCTGTAGTTAATTTCTTCTCAAAATTTATTCTAAGCAGACATGATACCTTTGCACACAGACCTTCCCTAAAACTGTTCAAGTGAAGGAGCCTCCGTTTCTGCTGAGCCATTCTGTCTTGGGTAAACATTCATGCCATTGTTGCCCCGGTGAGCACCTTATGTGGCAGGCCAGTATTGATGCATGCAGCGTCCACTGTAGGCTGAGACCGATGATAACTCTTCTCCCCTAGTAGTTGTAGGCAGACTTTAGTCACTTTCCAGGTCAGTCCCAGATTGATTTCTCTGTCCTGTGATGAAAGTGTGTATGTTCTACAATACAGTTTCATGTCCAGTTCTGGTGGACAACCAAACACAAGTGCAGTAGCTTGGATTTTCTGGGTTTCTGAGCCCTCCTTGGCTAATAACTCACAGGGAGCTATCCCAGACCTAGTACTGGGATTTGTTGAAGAACCCATGGGTATGTGGACAGCATAGTCCACCCATACAAAGCATCTCTGTTCAAGCTCCATTTTAGAAAACCAATATTTAAAAATCCAAAGTAGTGGATTCCATCAGGCTTCCCCATACATCTTAGTTTGGTTCGCTGTCTCCTGACCCCTTCCTAACATCTCCATTCCCATACCCCTTTCCACATAGTTTTTCTGCCTTCGTTATTTCTCCTCCACACAATCTCCACCCCTGCACTTTACCCTTCCCTCCTCAGCCTTCCTTCTCCAATATTACATGTGTGCTGTAGGATGGGACTTTTTTTTTTTTTGCCCTCAACTTTTCCTCATTATACTTGAATAAGGGAAATGGTCGTTCTTTTTTTAAATAGGGATTCTCATTGTGTGTGATGTCTGTATATGACTTCCACAGCACATGTGGAGGTCAGAGGACAACTTGTTTCTTTCCTTTTGCCTTCATATAGATTCCAGGGATCAAACTTGGATCATCACATTTGTATGGCAAGAGCCTTTCCTAGGAAACCATCTCATGTACCCAAAATGATCACACTCTGAGAGACACCTGAGTGACACAAACCTCTTTGGTTTCAGAAGAATATTCAAATGTCTTGGCATAAAATGACACACCAGATTATATAGGCAACATGTTCCTATCGGTTCCTATCGCCTTTGTCAAATATTTCAGTCCATCCACACATGGTGCTGAAACCTACACTGGTCTTCACTCCCATTTGGTGCCAATTCCTAATTATTTGCTTTTGAGAGAGACAATGGAGACACAGACTGACTCACTCAGCAGACTGGCCTGGAATTCCATTCATAAACCAAACTGGTTTCAAACTCAGAGATCTGCCCGCCTGTCTCCCAAGTGCTGGGGTTAAGGCTTGTTGGGATTAAAGTCGTGTCACACACGTGGATAATTCCTAAATTACCCTTTGCCATCCCAGTCACTCTCAGAGTCAGTGTGCTGCACCTGGGTTGCATTTTAAATCATTTCCATCCTTCAATGATGTTTGGAGGAGCTTTAAGGAGCTCAGCTCAGCTCCAACCTCTCCACATTTCCCCATTCCACTCCCTTTGTATTCACTGCAGTTCTCTGGGAATGACTAGAGAAGGTGGGGCCATGCCTACTAGATCATTTTATAACTTCTGAGAGACCTTAAAACTGAAAAATCTAAGGCTAAATGTAAGTATGTGTACAAAGAGATAAAATTCACCTCTTATCCTGGCTCTGTCCCTCCCCAAAACACCTTGTATAAGCCAGTGTTTTGAAATTTATTATATTGCATTTAAAGATAGTCACACATGATACTGCTTCAAGGGACATTTTGTACCCCCTGTATACTATTCTGGGACCTGGAGATACAACTGAGATCAAAAGAGACAGAAACCTCAGGATTTCTTATAATAAACTGTGATAAGATAGTTATGTTAGGTTGCAAAATATATATAGTAAATATACAACTTTAAATAAGCAGCTAAGAGATGCCTTACTGAGCTACTATATGAGCCTCAAGAGTGTGTGATCCTTAGGATGAGATTGCAAATATAGTGGGCTAGCTGAGTGCTTGGTGTATAATGAGAGTCATAAATTCATAGTAACATTCTTATGAAGAATGTCTGAAATCATGAGTAGTTGGCTAGGTTTCTGCACCCTCCGCCGCCAGCCGGCCTTTTAGGATGAAGAAGCACTTAAGCGCTATCTGTCTCTTGCTGGAGCTCTTCACTGACTCTTCCCAGCGCCTGAGCCCTTAAATCTCTGTCTGCTATCCCCAGCTGAAGCGTCACGTCCCAACTCGTCACTGTCTCTTACACTTTCATCCTGAGCGATACCAGCAAAGGATGCCTTGCGATGTCAGGTTGTAGTCCGACCCTTGCTAAATTGCTGTTGTTTTGGGTAGCCGTGTCTCTGGTTCTCGTTTTTTCATCACAGAGTTAGAAAGCCATACTAAACTAAACCAAGTTTCAGGCTCTACTCCGGGTTGGTTCTCACACAAATCCCAAAACTGGCTGCTGGTGACTCTAGTCCAAAATCTCCTCAAATTTTGGCGGGGCCATAGTCTCTAGCAGTAGGTAAGGAATTAGGGTAAACTGGAACTCCCAAAGTACACAGCAAACACCTGGTCTTTGCAGATTACCCACGCTCCCGGCCTTCTTGGAACTTCTTCCGGGTCACAGCCCAACACACAATCATCCCCCTCATGCCTCTCCTCCCTAGAATCCCTTGGTTCCGTCTTTGAGGAAGTGGAAGGTTTTAGGGCATCGGTGTCTGCCACCGTGGTGCTGTAGACTACAGGCAGGCGCGGCTGATCTCCATGGTAACGGCCGGTGCGCAGTTCCGATAGGCCAACGTCTCAGTCCCGCCTTCCCACCCTAGGAGAGTGGTTGTGTTTGAGGGGCGCGCGGCGGAGCCGCTGAATTTGGGATTCCCGAGCTGAGGCGGCTTACGTCTGGCGGGGGGCGGCCGGCGTTGCCGGTGGCGCCCAACTGTAGGTGAGTGTGGTCGGCAGGCTTCACGGGGAGCTCCGCATCGGCCCCGCCGCGGATCACTGGTCGGGGGACACCGGGCAGCGGCGCTCAGCCGGCCGCCCCGGCCCTCGGGTCTCCGCCGCCGTCACCTGCGCAGCCTAGGTGGCCGCCCGGTGCCCGCCGCCGTACGCGGCCCGAGAGCACAGACACCCGCAGGGTCTTGTCTCCCCGGGGGAGTCCCGGAGGAGGGCGAGCCGGCCAGTCCTGCGTGCGTGCATGGCCCCGTGACCGAGCGGCCGGTGGCAGCCAGGCTGGGCACGCAGCCGAGGATGAGGGAAGGGAGCCTGCCCCAGCCCTGAACTCGGGCCCGGAACAAACTTTGTGCCCCGCGGGGGCGGCGGGACTCAGACTAGGCAAAGGGCAGCGCTGTTGCCGCAGTCGGAGACCCACGCGTGATCCTGCTGGTGCTAATGGGCTGGGAAGATGAGGGAGAGTTGATCCAGGAGTCAGAAGTGTTCGCAAGAAAAGGAACCTCGAAGGGAGTTCTGAAAGAAAAAACCTGGGGTTGGTAGTGTGGGGGTGTGTTTGTCGCTTCGCCACAGGGATACCAACAGGAGGGTGAGCCCTAGGCGACTGGAGAAAGTATTTGCTTGGTTTATTTAAAGCGCTGCAGTTGATCTGTGGAGAGAGGACCGTGTTGAGGCTGGGACAGATATTTGAAATCACGGATAATAAACACGTTCACTTTGGGAGATAGTTGGAAGTTCTCCAAGCACACAAAGGACGACTTTCCAGATTTGAGCGCGGTGACAGGAGAAGAGTTTCTAACAGTGTAGAGTCCTTTCCAGAACATGAGTTAATAAGGATTGTGTGGTTGGAATGGCTGTAAAGGGTCAGGGTCGGGAAATGATCTGTTAGAAAAAAGTGAGACGGTTTGGAATAGGTAGGGAGAAAAATGGAAAATAACTCAAAAGTTTCAGGGGCTGAAAGTATATCCAAATGGTAGAACTCTTGCCTCCAGGAGGCCTGGCTTGAAGCAGTGTGTATTCATAACACTGCTTTTACTTCCTTGATCCTGGATCAAGATGGCTGGGAGTGTGGATTAGTGGTAGAGTGAATACATAGCATGCACAGGCCCCAGATCTTCAGCATAGGGGCTTTGGGGAAGCTTTTCTGAGCGAAGCCTTTGTTTTATGGGTTTAATTTTCTCTTTACTGATTTCTGCTCTAGGCTTTATCTCCTTTTCTCTGCATATGTTGCCTTTTGTTTCTTTTTCTAATTCTGTGCAGAACAAGCGGATACTGATTTACTACTATAATTTTTTATGCTACATATCGAATAGTGACTCTCCACTGACATCACATGGTTTGTCAGGAAAACTGCATGAAAAAACAGGGTTCAGGGAACACATGAAAAGGGAAATTTTGTTGAGTCTTGGGGTTTCATCGAAAATCAGAAAAGGATCAATCTGGGAGAAGGAAAACTTAAGATTTTTGTTTATCAATGAAAAAATAAGGCATTAAAGACAGCCATTAAGACATCCTTGACAATGACGTCCTTGTATTTAAAGATTGTTTCCTTGCATTTTATTTTTCACGCTGACTGTAGTGATGGTGCCTACAATATGGCACCTGAGCAGAACAGGGTGCGGCTACACCATGCACACAGCCGGCTGCACACCGAATGCAGTGACAGGCCCTTCTTTCACACAGATGATATGGGTACTAATGTCTAGCTGCTCCCGTCTGCTTACTTACCCTCCAGCAGCCTGTGTCTGTTTTTACTGATTGTTGCATTTTCTTTTCTATTTCTCTTGCAGAGATGCTGAGCCGATTATCAGGATTAGCAAATGTTGTTTTGTGTGAATTATCAGGCTATAATGCTGAACAGAACAGGAAAGCTCTCTTAGAAGCTGTGAGTAACTTTGTCCAGATCGAGTAACAAGACCTCCGTTGTGTGTTCTTCAGAGGAGAATACCTTAGGCTAGAGGGATGTGAGCAGCCTCCCTCACACAAAGTAGAAGTGATGTTTAAAAAAACCACTACCACTCTGTAAATGATCCTGTGCTAAGGACTGTTAGTCCGAGAGGTGTGGGGACAGAAACCAAGTGTAGATGAACCGGGAAAGATGGGTCTCTGTTGTCTGCTTAGCCAGTTTAGTACCAAACTGTCTTAAGTTATTGTTAACATACTCCTCCTCCCCTTCCTCCTCCCTCTTCTCCCCTTCCTCCTCCATAGGGACATAGCTCCTGTTCCATGGGAAAAGTGTAAAGAGTAAATGGGACTGCAGCACCATTTTTGTTTGAAAACCCCTGTTTATTTCTATAAATCTGTCTGCCTTTCATGTAGTTTGCATTGTATTTTCCAACCCTTAAGGATTCAAAAGAAGTCCATTAACTTTTTCAAAGACAGCGGCAAGCCAAATACTTAAGGGTTTTTGTTTTGTTTCAATTTTCAAATAACTTAATTTGTTTTATTTGAGACAGGGTCTCAAGTATCCCAGGCTGGCCTCCAACTTGCTCTGTCACTAGCCAAAGATGGCCTTGGACTCCCGATCTCTCAGCCTCTGCCTTCTGAGTGTTGGATCCGAGGTGTGTGCTGCCATCCATGACAGTTGATGCAGGACCAGGAACTGAAGCCAGGCCTTGTGCAAGCGCGGCCACATCTCCAGCCCTCGGCTCGGCTCTAATTTTAAATTTTGGGTTCCTTCACTTAATACTATGTAATCCTGGCCTACCTTTATTTTCCTCTTGGATAAAATTAGGATAATAAAAGTTCTGGGGCTGGAGAGATGGCTCAGCAGTTAAGAGCACCCTAGCGCTCTTCCAGAGGTCCTGAGTTTTCAATTTCCAACAACCACATGGTGGCTCACAATCGTCTGTAATAGGATCTGGTCTGCAGTACTCATATATAAGCTAGAAATAAATCAAGTTTTAAAACAAACACTTGAAGTTAGACAAAACACTATATTGTAATGGCAAGGATAACTGCTGTGGGATTAGTTAGGGCTCAGTTCAAAGAGAGGAGTTGGCCAGTGATTGAGGTGAAGATGTAGCAGTCCCTGTGGGGAGTTACCGCCTTTCCCCTGTGCATTATTTTTATTGCTTTGTCCAAATCCCAGGAATTACACCAGGAATCTGGCATGGAATTGAGTAATAGCATACAAGGTGATGCTCTGGAACGCCTGGCTGATGCAGAGAAGTTAGTGGTGGAGCTGAAAGACATCATTAGACAGAAGGATGTTCAGCTCTGGCAGAAGGATGAAGCTCTGCAGGTATTGTTGTTCGCTATTTGCTGAGCATTTGATAAAGACAGGTCATCCGCTTAGAGCGTTAGACCTGCTTCTTATTCCTAAGTGCCGTAATGTGTTGCCTGCCGCGAGCAAGTTGTATGCTAGGTAAACTCGTTTATGGTCTTCATTGCTCTACGGCAGGAGGAGCATGAAGCTGCTGATAACAAAAATTAAATAAAACTTCATGCAAAAGCAAAACTCACTTCTTTGAACAGACACCTCTAAGAAATGAAGGCGTAAGGAGGGGCTGCTTCCCCTAAGCCTAAGGAACCTCAGGCAGCTGAGCCGCTCTCCAAGGTACGGGAACTGGATAGAGACTTGGTGTCCTCTGAGCCAGGAGCCTACCACAGCATCTCTGCGGTCATGAGGTGGTACAGCAGAAGTGCTGTCCTTCCCTCTGAGCCTGTGGTTTGCTTGGACCGAAGGCCACACTGGGAGAGCAAAGGCATACGGAAATGTGGGCCTGAGTTGGCAGGTGTTACCCAGACTCCCAGTGGGACTCTGAAAGGGCTGACAGGAAGACATGAGTCCTGGAGTGAGACAGGAGAAGCATATAGTTTGTGGATGAGTTTGATTATTGGTTAGAATATTAAAACTGTGATCTCTAACATTTTTCCCCGGCTCAGATATCCTTTAATTGCTTAACTAATAGAGAATATTCTCTGTTTATGTAAGTAAATAATGATGCATTGATGTTTTAGGAACTATGAGCTGAGTTGCCTGGCTCACCCTGGTACCCTGTAAGGAGGCTGGCAAGGTTTATGGTGGCTGCCACAGAGCAGCGTCTAGTTGGGATGCAGAGAGACTAAAGCAAGCTGTCTTTAGAGGAGTGTGGTATTGATCCTGGTGTCCTCTCCGCCTTTCTGTTCAGAGCCACTCTCGGGTATCTGTGTAGAGAACAGGGACTGCCGGGTTTTGGGGACGTTTGTGCAGATTACACTGATGCTGCTGGGCCACTGTGGCTCACAAAGGTTGTAAGTCAGCCTTGACTCCCCCTGCCCCTGTATTACGTTATCAGAAATGTTCGTTCTGAGGGGAGTTTTTCAAGTTCTGAGCCCTTGAGGGCACTTGTTACCTCCCAGTACCCTACTTAGCCTTGCCTTTCAGGGACATTGCTTTTCCTTCTTTGCACTGGGGATGTGGCTCGGTAGAAGAGCGCCTATGCAGTGTGGATGAGGCCCTAGGTTTAGCCCCTCCTACAGCAGGGGCACGGGAGGGAGGGGAATAGAATAGGGTTGTTTAGCATCTCAAAGTTGGTTTTTAAAGCAAGTAATTTCTTTGTTTGAATTATTTTCTTCCTTTATGTTTCCTATGGCAACCCTGGCTGAGGTGGCAGGCACTAACCTTTGCCTTTTCATGTTGATTCTTTCAGACTTCCCTTGAGTCGGGTTGTTAGATTTTTTATTTATCCATTTTCTACCCTGCATTTCACTCTAGCTTTCTACTTAGCCCCCAGGCCTTAAATGTGCCAGCGTCTTCTATCATCATTCCCTCTCCGTGTTCAATAAGTGATGTCCAGCCGTCCCAGTCCGCTCCAGCTGTCAGTCACAGCAGCCCTGTAACCATGGTGTGCCATGGTGTGCTTAGCGCAGCGTGCATGTGTGCACGTGTGTGGCGGGGGCATGGACGGACAGCGACAGACAGAAAAGCATATCAGAGACAAGAAGAGGGCGTGTCAGATCCCTTGAAGCTGGAGTAACAGGTGTTTGTGGGTCCTAGGATCCAAATCCTAGTCCTTGTGGTTGTAGAACAAGCTTTCTTAAACTCAGCTATCTTCCCAGCCCAAAATTCATCCCTTTTTGTTAGTTTTTTCTTCTTGATTCTGTTGTTGTTTAATTTTGTTGTGGTGGTTGGTTGATTGGTTTTATTGTTTGTTTGATACAGGTTAGGCTTTCTATGTAGTTCTGACTGTTCTGGGACTCTAAACCAGGATGGCTTCTAACTAAGAGAGATCCTCCTGCTTCTGGCTCCTGAGTGCTTCTGTCACTTTAATGAAGCTGTAATTAAATATCTCTAAAAGGCAAATAGTGTAAAAGATAAAATATATATTAATTATAACTCGGAAGTAAGTGACTTTAATCTATTGCAATTTTCAGGATGATGAGAATGAAATTTCAGAAGAAATGAAAGTAGAAGAGATAAGAAGTGAACTCCAGGAGAAGGAGAAATTAATTAGCAATTTGCAAGCCCAGATTCACCAGGCTCAGTCAGAACAAGCCTTGAAGGTAGGAGTGAGTCACCTCGTTATTATTAGCTTAACAAATCACTACCAGCCAACAGATATCCATGGTAAATGCCTCTTTCTAGATGATCAGTAGCTATCTCCCATCGGTCGCCCCTCCCTGCCTGCCCCTCCCTTTCCCTTACTTCCACGAGTACTCATTTATCAGAGTTTGCCTGTGTGTGTGGCATTCTCGGTTGGCATTTGCACCTTACTTCCACATCTACTCATTTATTAGAGTTTGCATGTGTGTGTGGCATTCTCGGCTGGTATTTGCACATACTCACTGTATTCTTTCATATATGGATCATGTGTTCTCAGAAACTCTTGAATTACATGATTCACAGCATTCGGTCAGCTCCGATGCTTTCATTTTCTTCCGTGCAGGTATTTTACCAATTTTGATTAATATTTTTTAGATTTATCCTTTTTATTATTTAACTCAAGGCATTCTGTTTTGTGTTTGGCTTTCTCTTCTGAAATGAGTTTTCTTTTATATCAACTTTATGAATTTTATTACTTTTTAAACTTTTCAAATTCTAATTTTCCTTTCATGTCCTCTTCATTTTTCTTAAACATGTTTAACTCTGAAATAAGTTACAATGTCTTTCAGCATATTGTTCTGCTCCTTATTCTTCATGATTTTTGTTGTTGTTTTTGAGGCAAGGTCTCACAATGTAGCCCAGTTTTACCTTGAACTTGTGGCATTCCTCCTGTCTCAGCCTCTTGAGTGCTGGAATTATAGGCACAAGCCACCATGCCTGACTTTTGAATGATATTATGTAATTGTTCATTCATTTTCTGTGCGAATGTTTTTGCTTGCATGTATGTATATGCACTACATACCCCCAGAGGTCAGATGAGGACATTAGATCCCTGGAACTGGACTTACAGATATCTGTGGGTGCTGGGACCAAACCTGGATCCTTTCACAAGAGCAGCAAGTGCTAGTTGCCACCGAACCTTTGCTAAACCTCTATATATACAGATTGCATATGGGAATTTTTCCTGTGGATGGCCTGCATCTACCCATGGTCAAACAATGGGAAGTGTTGCTTCTCTCTCTCTTTTTTTTTTTTTTGTTATATGGCCATTTTAAGGAACTCAAAAAATAAACAGGAAGCTTGAGTAGAATTTGAGAGAACAGTTTGTTATAATGAACCAGAAATACAAGATTCCACTGAAACTGAACAGCTGACAAAACATAGTTGAAATTAAACCTTCAAGAGGGTCACATAAAGGCAGTTATGTGGATTAGACCAAGATTGGTTCTGGACATAGATAACTGCATTTCAGCATGAGTAGCATATGACCCCTTCCCAGCAGTTAGTTTGTAAACAGTCTTCCACCTTTGTATCTTCTGCCATATCAAATGGCTTCTTCTATACTAAATGTGTGCAGGCCTCTTGGACGTGACACAAAGCCAAAAAAACTTAAAAAATCTTATTTTAGGGTGGAAATTGTACATATCCATCTCAGCAAGTCAGCTGCCACTTATGCAACGTCACTGACCAAACCAGATGGCTACCTTGTGTGAGCCTCTCCCGGCCCAGCAGCAGTACCAGCACTTCCAGACTACCACCTGCACACCAGCCTAGCACACACACCTTTACAAAGTGTTAGCTATGACCAGAAAGCTTTTTTTTTATTAAAAATTTCCATCTCCTCCCCTCCTCCCACTTCCCTCCCATACCCCCACTCCCTCCCTCTCCAGGCCAAAGAGCAGTCAGGGTTCCCTACACTATGGGAAGTCCAAGGTCCTCCCAACTCCCCCCAGGTCCAGGAAGGTGAGCATCCAAACTGACAGGGCTCACACAGAGCCCGTCCATGCAGTAGAATCAAAGCCCAGCGCCATTGTCCTTGGCTTCTCAGTCAGCCTCCACTGTCAGCCACATTCAGAGAGTCCGGTTTGATCACATGTTCCATCAGTCCCATTCCAACTGGTCTTGGTGATCTCCCATTAGATCTGTCCCACCGTCTCAGTGGGTGAACGCTCCCCTCGCAGTCCTGACTTCCTTGCTTATGTTCTCCCTCCTTCTGCTCCTCATCGGGACCTTGGGAGCTCAGTCCAGTGCTCCAATGTGGGTCTCTGTCTCTATCTCCATCCATCACCAGATGAAGGTTCTACGGTAATATGCAAGATAATCATCAGTGTGGCTATAGGATAAGTCCAGTTCAAGCACCCTTTCCTCTGCTGCCCAATAAACAAGCTGGGGACATCTCCTTGGACACCTGGGAACCTGTCTAGAGTCTAGACTCTTGCCAACCCTAAAATGGCTCCCGTAATTAAGATATATACTTCCCTGCTCCCCCAACCACCCGTCCTTCATCCCAGCCATCCCATTCCCTCAAGCTCTCCCCATCCTCTCCTTCTCCCTTCTCTTCCCGTATCTCCCCTTATCTCCACCTCACCCCCACCCCTGTGCTCCCAACCCCTGCCCAGCAATTTTGTCCATTTCCAATATGCAGGATGATAACAATGTTTTTCTTTGGATTCACCTTCTTTTTTAGCTTCTCTAGGATCACGAATTATAGGCTCTATGTCCTTTATTTATGGCTAAAATCCACTTATGAGTGAGTACATACCATATTCCTCTTTTTGGGTCTGGGTTACCTCACTCAGTAAAGTGTTTTCTATTTCCATCCATTTGCATGCAAAATTCAAGATGTCATTGTTTTTTACCGCTGAGTAGAACTCTAAAGTGTATATGTGCCACACCTTCTTTATCCATTCTTCTATTGAGGGGCAGTTAGGTTGTTTCCAGGTTCTGGCTATTACAAATAGTGCTGCTATGAACATTGTTGAACAATGCTTTTGTAGTATGATTGGGCATCTCTTGGGTATATTCCCAAGAGTGGAATTGCTGGGTCCTGAAGTAGGTTGACTCCCAGTTTGCTGAGAAACCACCACACTGATTTTCAAAGTGGTTGCACAAGTTTGCATTCCCACCAACAATGGATGAGTGTTCCACTTACTCCACATCCTCTCCAGCATAGGGTATCATTGGTGTTTTTTATTTTAGCCACTCTGAGAGGTGTAAGATGGTATCTTAGAGTTGTTTTGATTTGCATTTCCCTAATTGCTAAGGAGGTTGAGCATGACCTTAAGTGTCTTTTGGCCATTCGAACTTCTTCTGTTGAGAATTCTCTGTTCAGTTCAATGCCCCATTTTTTAATTGGGTTAATTAGCATTTTAAAGTCTAGTTGCTTGAGTTCTTTATATATTTTGGAGATCAGACCTTTGTCTGATGTGGGGTTGGTGAAGATCTTCTCCCAGTCAGTAGGTTGCCTATTTGTCTTAATGACAGTGTCCTTTGCTTTACAGAAGCTACTCAGTTTCAGGAGGTCCCATTTATTCATTGTTGCTCTTATTGTCTGTGCTACTGGGGTTCAACGTAGGAAGTGGTCTCCTGTGCCCATGTGTTGTAGACTACTTCCCACTTTCTCTTCTATCAGATTCAGTGTGGTCAGATTAATATTGAGGTCTTTAATCCATTTGGACTTGAGTTTTGTGTATGGTGATAGAAATGGATCTACTTTCATTCTTCTACAGGTTGACATCCAGTTATGCCAGCACCATTTGTTAAAGATGCTTTCTTTCTTCCATTGTATACTTTTAGCTCCGTTGTCGAAAATCAGGTGTTCATAGGTTTGTGGGTTAATGTCTGGGTCTTCGATTTGATTCCATTGGCTAACATCCCTGTTTTTGTGCCAATACCAAGCTGTTTTCATTACTGTGGCTCTATAATAGAGTTTGAAGTCAGGGTTAGTAATGCCTCTGGAAGTACTTTTATTGTATAGGATTGTTTTGGCTATCCTGGGTTTTTTGTTTTTCCTTATAAAGTTGATTACTGTTCTCTCAAGGTCTGTGAAGAATTTTGTTGGGAATTTGATGGGGATTGCATTGAATCTATAGATTGCTTTTGGTAGAATTGCCATTTTTACTATATTGATCCTCCCAATCCAAGAGCAAGGGAGATCCTTCCATTTTCTGGTATTGATGGAGGAGTGTCTATGTGTTACTTTCATTATTAATAAAGAAAACTGCCTTGGCCCTTTAAGAGAACAGAAAATTAGGTAGGCGGAGTAGACAGAACAGAATGCTGGGAAGCAGAAGTTGGGGAGATGCTTCAGGCAGTCGCCATAGTGAGTCACTATGATTCTCCTCTCTGAGATGGACGCAGGTTAAGATCTCTCCTGGTAAGCCACACCTCGTGGTGCTACACGGATTACTAAATATGGGTTAAAGGAAGATGTGAGAATTAGCCAATAAGAGGCTGAAACTATGGGCCACGCATTATTTAAATGAATACAGTTTCCGTGTAATTATTTCGGGTGTAAAGCTAGCCGGCGGCCGGGTGGCGGGACGCAGCCCCGCCGCTTCCTTCTACATGGTATCCTCTTCAATTTCTTTCTTCAAAGACTTAAAGTTCTTGTCAAATAGATCTTTCACTTCCTTGGTTAGAGTTACCCCAAGATAATTTATACTATTTGTGGCTATTGTGAAAGGTGATGTTTCTCTGATTTCTCTCTCTGCTTCTTTATCCTTTGTGTATAGGAGGGCAACTGATTTTTTGGAGTTGATCTTGTATCCTGCCACATTGCTAAAGGTGTTTATCAGCTGTAGGAGTTCTTTGGTAGAGTTTTGGGGGTCGCTTATGTATACTATCATATCTGCAAATAACGAAAGTTTGACTTCTTCCTTTCCAATTCAAATCCCCTTGATCTCCTTATGCTGTCTTATTGCTATTGCTAGAACTTCAAGTACTATATTGAAGAGGTATGGAGAGAGTGGACAGCCTTGTCTTGTTCCTGATTTTAGTGGGATGGCTTTGAGTTTCTCTCCATTTAATTTAATGTTAGCTGTCGGCTTGCTATATATTGCTTTTTTTATATTTAGGAATGAACCTTGTATCCCTAATCTCTCCAAGACATAAAGGGGTGTTGAATTTTGTCAAATGCTTTTTCAGCATCTAATGAAACGATCATATGGTTTTTTTCCTTCAGTTTATTTATATGATGGATTACATTGATAGATTTTTGTATGTTGAACCAGCTCTGCCTCTCTGGAATGAAGCCTACTTGATCATAATGTATGATTTTTTTGCATGTGTTCTTGGATTCGGTTTGCCAGTATTTTATTGAGAATTTTTGCATCGATGTTCATGAGTGAGATTGGTCTGTAATTCTCTTTCTTGGTTGAGTCTCTGTGCAGTTTTGGTATCAAGGTGACTGTAGCTTCATAAAAGGAGTTTGGCAATGACTCATCAGCTTCTATTTTGTGAAACACCTTAAGAAGTATAGGTATTAGCTCCCCTTGGAAGTTCTGGTAGAATTCTACATTGAAACCATCTGGTCCAGGGATTTTTTTTTTTTTTTTTTTTTTTTTTTTTTTTTTTTTTTTTTTTTTTTTTTGGTAGGGAGGTTTCTGATGACAGCTTCTAATTCCTCATGGCTTACAGGTCTATTTAAACTGTTCACCTGATGTTGATTTAATTTTGGTATATTGTACTTATCTAAATAAGTGTCCATTTCTTTCACATTTTCCAATTTTGTGGCATACAGGCTTTTGTAGTAAGATCTAATGATTCTTTGAATTTCCTCTGTGTCTGTGGTTATGTCCCCTTTTTCATTTCTGATCTTATTAATTTGCTTGTTCTCTTCTTCCGTTTTATTGGTTTGGCTAGGGGTTTGTCAGTCTTGTTGATTTTCTCCAAGAACCAGCTTTTTGTTTCATTGATTCTTTGGATTGTTTTCTGTGTTTCTATTTTGTTGATTTCAGCCCTCAGTTTGATTATTTCCAGTCTTCTACTCCTCCTGGATGAATCTGCTTCTTTTTTTCTAGAGCTTTCAGGTGTGCTGTTAAGTCTCTAATGTGTGTGCTTTCTCCGTTTTCTTTATGTGGGCACTTAGTGCTATGAACTTTCCTCTTAGCGCTGCTTTCATAGTGTCCCATAGGTTTGGGTATGATGTGTCTTTGTTTTCATTGAATTAAAGGAAAACTTTAATTTCTTTCTTTATTTCTTCCTTGACCCAGGGTGGTTCAGTAGTTGACTGTTCAGTTTCCATGAGTTTGTAGGCTTTCTGGGGTTAGAATTGTTGTTGAATTCTAACTTTATTCCATGGTTATCCGATAGAATACAGGTGGTTACTACAATTTCTTTGTATCTATGGATGTTTGCTTTGTTACCAATTATGTGATCAATTTTTGAGAAGGTTCCATGCAATGCTGAGAAGAAGGTATATTCTTTTCTGTTTGGGTGGAATGTTCTATAGATGTCTTTTAGGTCCATTTGGTTCATTACATCTGATAGTTCTCTTATTTCTCTGCTGAGTTTCTGTCTAGTCGACCTATCCATTGGTGAGAGTGGAGTGTTGAAATCTCCTACTATTAGAGTGTGGGGTTTGATGTATGCTTTGAGTTCTAGTAATGTTTCTTTTACATAAGTGGGTGCTTTTATATTAGGGGCATAGATATTCAGGATAGAGACTTCCTCCTGATGAATTGTTCCTGTTATGAGTATAAAGTATCCATCCCCATCTCTTCTGATTGATTTTAGTTTGAAATCAATTTTGTTAGATATTAGTATTGCCACACCCACTTATTTCTTTGGTCCATTTGATTGGAAAACCTTTTCCCAACCCTTTACTCTGAGGTAGTGTCTGTCTTTAAGTTTGAGGTGTGTTTCTTGTAAACAGCAGAATGTTGGGTCCTGATTTCGTATCCATTCTCTTAGCCTGTGCCTTTTTATAGGTGAATTGAGCCCATTGATATTAAGTGATATTAAAGACCAGTGGTTGTTCATAGGAATATCCTTCTTTAGGTTGGGAAAGTTTTCTTATATAATTTTGTTGAATATATTTTCTGGGCCTTTGAGTTGTAACTCTTCTCCTTTTACTCCTATTATTCTTAGGTTTGGTCTTTTCACAGTATCTCAGATTTCCTGGATGTTTTGTGTTAAGAATTTGTTGGATTTGTTTTGTTCTTTAATCTGTGAGTTTATTTCCTCTATAGTATCTTCAGTGTCTGAGATTCTTTCTTCTATCTCTTGTATTCTGTTGGTAATACTTGTCTCTGCAGTTCCTGTTCATTTACCCAGATTTTCCATATCCAGCCTTCCCTCGGTTTATGTTTTCTTCATTACCTCCATTTCATTTTTCAAGTCTTGAACTGTTTCCCTAATCTGTTTGATTGCTTTTTCTTGTTTTTCTTGTTTTTCTTGGGTATCTTTGAGAGATTTATCCATTTCCTCAATCTTTTTGTTTGTCAACTATTTCTTCATGGCAGTTTTTCACCTCCTGTTTAAGGTCCTCTAATATTTTCATAATGTTCCGTTTAAAGATGATTTCTTCTATTTCTTCTGGAGTAGGGTGTTCAGTTCTTGTTTTGTGATCCCTTGTTTCTGGTGATGTCATGTTGCCTTTCAGGTTGTTGGAGGAATTCTTGCATTGGCGCCTGCCCATCTCTTTCTTCAAAGGGAGCTAGGAGAGTCTTGGTGTCTTTTTTCCAGTCTGCTGTGACTGACTCTCTGGGTAGATCTCCTCAGTGCAGGAGCAGGAACTGTTCCTGTCCCTCTGGATTAAACTCCTCAGCACTGAAATAGGGATACCTGGTATTCCAGGGCCACCTCAGACACAAGGGCGGACGTGGGGGCAGGGCAGGGCAGGGTCAAGTGGAACAGAAAAATCCTGCAGCAGGAGCTGGGGTGGGGGGCTGTGCTCTCTTCCGGGACAGTCTGCCCCGGGATAGCACACACTCACCCGCCTGGATGAAACTCCTCAGCACTAAAACAGGGATACCTGGTATTCCTCCTCAGACACACTGGGGGACGTGGGGGCAGGACAGGACAGGGTCAAGTGGAACAGAGAAATCCTGCAGCAGGAGCTGGGGTCCAAAAAGCTTTTAAGGAAGATGTAGAACTCTATCCCAGAGCCCACACATTAGTGAGAACACTGGCCCCTTCTGGGAACTTTTTCTGGGATCATAAAGATGAACAGAAGAAATATTAAAATGAGAGCGTACATGGCAGGTGAAGCCGACTGGAAAGAGGTTCTACTCACAAAGCCAAGGCATTCCTGTTGAAACAGAAGTCTGGGTGACTGGAAAAACAACAAAACAAACAACCAAATCAAAGGAAAATAGGGTTTCGTGTAACACAGTATCAAAAAGTAGACGGAACAGACTAAATGCCCCAACTGGTAGCAGGCAACTCCACAACCTATTGTGATAGGTCCTTCCAGCATCAACCAGATTTCTTCTCATGTTTTCTCGTTTATTTTTTTGTTTTGTTTTGTTTTGGCCTTTTGGGTTTTTTTTTGTTTTGTTTTGTTTTTTAAGTAGATGTGGTGACTTTAACAAGAGTCTAACAGGTGGGTAGGCAGGCAGGCTTCAATCATTGGTTTCGGGATCTGGCTGTGCCATGTAGGTATCCAACTCAGCATCCAGGTGTCCTTTAGTTTTCGACATGTACGCATCCAATTGGTTGTCCAGCTGCTCCTTGGTCAACACAGGGCGAGTGAGGGCACCTCTCCCTCGGCCACGGCCTCAGCCTCCAAAGCCCCATCTTCCCCGACCTATCATACCCCGACCTCTACCACCGATTCCACCATGACCCATAGCTCCACGCCCTAGGCCCCCTCTCCCAGGACCTCCACGATCTCGAACACCACCTCTTCTTAACGAGCTACGGCTCGTCCACCTCAGAGCAGGTTTTGACCTCGCAGAGACATCCTGCCCCTAAGCAGAGTTCTGGTGGCATGTCCCCCACGTAGTCCTCCTCCTCGGGACAAGCCTCTCTGGATTATGGGTAGGCCTCTTCCTCCAATTGCTCCCCTGGCCAGAGCACCTATGGGTCGGCCTAAACGTGCCTGGATGTTACTCTTACCCAGGCACTGCTTTAAGCTCTTCTGCTTAAGTTTTAATGCTGCCTGGATAGAGGGTCTATTCTCCATCTGCTGGGCCAGTCTTCTGTTTCTGGCACTGGCTAGCTGCTGCTGCTGCTGTATTGAAGCCCGAATATTCACTGGCATCGGCTGTTTGTTCTTCAGCATATTAGTAAAGTGCTCATTTAGAGACATCTTGGTGGTGCTTTTTAGCACAACTTTCGGTGCCGACTGAGCAGCCATCTTCAAATCCCAAGAATCGAAGGAGATGGACGCCAGCGCTCCTCCCCGGGCTGCCACCACGGCTGCGGCGGGTTGGCCGAGGCCGGCCCAACCTGAGCTGATGGGGCCCGCTCGGGTCAACTAGCTAGGCTCGGGCTGGGTACCTAGTCGGCCGGTCCTCCCGTTCGTCGGGCCTGCCCTTTTCTTCCCTTCGTTTGTGCCACCAGGGCCGGCGCCGCCAACTCCCACTTGGTCGTTGCTTCTCTTCTAATGCTGGCTGCCATCTATTCCTACAAATACTTCTTGGTTACCTTGGATTTTTTCCTATTCCACAGGACCATCAGATGTAGCTCTATTGTTGTCTTCTTTTTATTTTAAAGTCTCAAATGCCAAGAAAATCCTGATTTTCATGGTTTGCCTTTAACTGTGTATTAGTCCAAGGTTTGTAGGATAGCTTCCTACGTATTGTTAATATTGTCCATGTTTTTCTGCTCACTGTCTAATTTGTCTGTTTCTTTGCTATGATAGCTTTCAAAGAAATTGAAAAACATATTGCTATTGCTTCTGTCTTCTGAAAAATTTTGCCAATTCAATGATACTTTAAAAATTAGCGTTTGAAATTCTTTTTTGTGTTAAAGTGGAAATTCAGAGGAAATATGGTAGGTATTCAAGGCAAATGAGAAAGTCAAAAGAACTAAGAATGCCAACCCCATTGCTTAAGTAAATGTTTTCCCCCTTCAGTTGGATAAGACTTCGGCAGAGATGGAGGACTTTGTCCTGATGAAGCAGCAGCTTCAAGAAAAGGAAGAAGTCATTAGCACTTTGCGGACTCAGCTCAGCCAGACACAAGCAGAGCAAGCTGCACAGGTAGGATGATGGCGCCTCCATTAGGATAAAATCCATGGGGTCCAGAAAGGTGCAGGTGGCAAGTCAATCCCAGCAGTCACTTGAAAGCTTGGTAGGTGAAAGTGTGGTAGCTAGGATATTAAAGCCAAGCCTAGGAGGGTGTGGCGGAAGAAGCTAGAAGTATGGTAAGTGGTTCATATCTTAGTAGGAAACACCAGAACCCCTCAAAAATGCCATTTATGTTGGTGAACTTGCCATAGCTTTATGATGGCTGATTTTATTCCTTAGGTCCAGATACTCCATTTTAATAGCACACAGAGATTCTGTATTTTAGGAATGGGCCCATGGCCAAACTCAAAGGAAACAGATAGATAAAAGAAAAGAAATAAAATTATTAGCTCCATTCTCTTCTGATTAAAATCATGTTAGGAAGATACATCTTAACTTTCAAGTTACTTAATGAACATAGAATAAAGACGTGGAGAGGGTATGAGGCTTCTTGCTAATGACTTTAGTATGCAGCGTTCTTCTTCATGGTCATTCTGAAGCCAGAACCAGCCTGTTTGTGCCGGCTCCCTCAACTCTGTTTTTCTCAGTTTCCCGTAGTTCTCCTTCCAGGATGCTTTTGTGCCATGCCACATTTTCATCCCGGAGGTCTTTGCACGCAACACGCAACTGATCTTAGCCATCAGACATATTGATACCAGAGGTGTCTTCCATGTAGGAATGGCCAACAGTTGGGCACACAGAATTATATACCTAGAAATTGATAATCTTATCCTATTAGCTTCTGTTGGAGCTTTCACACTTTATACATAGTGTAGGATAGGAAAATGTTACACAATTTTTATTCTTTTAAGTTACTTAAAACAAAGGCAACCAAAGCATATAAATATGTTAACAGATCCATTGTGGAGCAAGCCACTCCAAACAAAATACCAAAGGCCAAGTGTGATAACAGAAACCATTGCCCTAGCATGCAGAAGACTGAGGTGTACAGATCATGGGTTTGACACCACTGTTGGCTACATGGCAAGTTCCAGGCTAGCCCAGGCTACACAGTGAGACCTATCTCAAAAAATAAAATTGATAAAAGTAGCATCAGCTTTAATGTATTTTGTGAACATGGTATTTATAGAAACGTATACAGAAAAAAAGAGGGGATTTAAACAGAACCCTGAGAGCTAGGTAACACTCTAGACAAGCCATGTTCTTGTGGGGAAGACAGAGAAGATCCCTGAGAGCTAGGTAACACTCTAGACAAGCCATGTTCTTGTGGGGAAGACAGAAGAATAGAGCAGGGTGCTCTTGGCTATAGCAAGGTGCTATTGGCGAGGAGAGTGATCACTGGTAGAGTCACAGTGGGACCTTGATTAGGAGGTAGCAACTCCAATAGTTATTCATGCTGACAGAAACTGTGTCACCAATGGAGGGAAATAACATCTAAGAGATTCATAAAGATTAGACTTCTTCATTTATTTGTGTCCTAATGTTTGGAATTCTTTGTCCTAAACCAACACAAGTTTAGGAGTGCTTGTGTATTTCAAAGGAGTCTTTACAAAATTGTGGGTTTTGTAACCTGAAATTTATTTATTCAACTTTGGGGGGGAGGGTGAGACAGGGTTTCCCTGTGTAAAGTTTATTCAACTTTTTAATTCTAATTTTTCTTTATCTGTGAATTTATACATGTATAGACAGGTATGAAATATGATCATATCCACTCCAATTTCCCTCCTCTAGCTCTCCCCACATCTCCAATCCATATCTAATACCCCCTATCCAATTTCTTGTCTTTTTCCTTTTTTGATAACCGCATAAGTCAATTAGTGTTACTGTTATGTGCATGGGTGTGGGGCCACCTATTGTAGCACAGGTAACCTACCAGTGGAAAAACTCTCAAGAAAGAATGACTCCCTCCCCACATATCCATCAGGTGCTGACAGCTCCCTATTAAGGGGTGGGGCCTGGAGAGCTCCCACCCATTGAGGCTGGAATTCTCCCAGGCTTGTTTTTTTTTTTTTTTTTTTTTTTTTTTTTTCTTTTTTTGGTTTTTTCGAGACAGGGTTTCTCTGTAGCTTTTTTAAAGCCCGTCCTGGAACTAGCTCTTGTAGACCAGGCTGGCCTCGAACTCACAGAGATCCGCCTGCCTCTGCCTCCCGAGTGCTGCAGGCTTGTTCTTGTACAGGGCAGGAACCACAGCTGAACTGAATGACAGTCTTGTCACATCCAGAGGCCAGAACTTCACAGCACTCCTGTATCCTTTGGCTCTTAATGCTCTTCCCGCCTTTCCTGTGACATCCCCTGAGCCTCGGCAGGGATGGAGGGTGGTATGGTGAAGATGTCCTGATTAGTTGATCATTCTATTGAGTGCCATTGTTAGGTGTGGTATATACAGTCAGCCTTGCTCTCAACCAGTAATCCTAAATGGTCTTTGTGAGCAGTGTAGCTTCTTAACAGGAGTGTTGTTATTGTATGTTCATCCATGTCTCCAGGCTCAGGGAATGGATGCCACGTGTAGACCCAAAGAGGTACAGTTTTAGAAATAGGAAATGCAGAATCTTATAGCCAGAGGCCGTCTGACAGAGAACCATTAAAACTTAAGTCCCGAGAGTGCCTGCTAGTAGAATAAGTCACTCTCAGGAATAGGACAGATTTTTTTTTCCTGCCAAGGCCTCAAGTGATGGAAAAGGATTAGGAAGGATAGTCTGCCTTATTCCGAGTCTCCTGATGGCTGGGGGTAGCTCAGCTGGTAAAGCTCTTACTGTGCCATGCCAGACCCTGAGTTTGAGCCCCAGCACTCTAGAAGCCTGGACATGCTGACTCAGGCTTGTAATCTTGGCCCTGGAGAGACAGATAGGTCCTTGGGGCTGGATGGCCAGCCAGCTAGCCTACCTGGGGAGCTCCGAGCCTTCCTCAGAAAATGAGGTAGGTAACTTGTTTGGAACAACACTTACCATTGACATCTGGCTTATATATATATATATATATATATATATGCAGGTGTACATATGTAGACCCACCATGTGCACACATGCATACACATATATACATACACAAGTCTCCTGCTTTAAATGTTAATGTCAACTAAAACACCTTCATAGGAACACCTAGAATAACATTTGGCCAAAGAGCTGGGTAACATGATCCAGCCAAGTTACCACACAAAATGAATCATCAAACTTACATCCAATACCTTTTCATGGAGCCACTGAGGCCTTGTTCACAAAGCTGTCAAAGGAGATTTAATTTAGAAAAATTGCAATATTATTTAGTTAAAAATAATAAGACTTATACTAAAAATGGATCTTATTTGTTCAAGAGAATACTTAAAAATATTCCTTAAAGGGTTGCCAATGATTTCTAGTGAAAACAAGCTAACATAGCTTTAAAAAAATATCAACAGGGGCTGGAGAGATGGCTCAGAGGTTAAGAGCATTGCCTGCTCTTCCAAAGGTCCTGAGTTCAATTCCCAGCAACCACATGGTGGCTCACAACCATCTGTAATGGGGTCTGGTGCCCTCTTCTGGCCTGCAGGCATACACCAGACAGAATATTGTATACGTAGTAAATAAATAAATATTTAAAAAATATCAACACAGATAAGAAAAATGGGCGTCTAGTAAGAAAATGAAAAACAGCCCGGTGGTGGTAGTGCATGCCTTTAATCCTAGCACTTGGGAGGCAGAGGAGGTGGATCTCTGTGAGTTCGAGGCCAGCCTGGTCTATAAGAGCTAGGTCCAGGACAGCTGTTACATAGAGAAACCCTGCCTCAAAAAAAAAAAAAAAAAAAAGAAAAGAAAAGAAAAGAAAGAAAGAAAGACAGACCGACCAAAGAATCAGAAAATAAGTAGCGAACAGTAGTGAGGAAAAGGAATTTTAAAACATAGAAATTGCTTAGAGGAGCCAACTGGTAATGTTCCTCGAGATCACAGAGATGAACTAGGAAAGATTCAGAGAAGAAGGAAGTCAGTGAAGAGGGAGAAAGGAGAGTGGGAGCAGCCAGAGAGAGCAAAGTTCCCCTTCTCTGTCCTCTTGGGATGGACGACTTGATTCTTCAGTCAGAAAGTGGGCTGAGCTCCAGCTATTGCAGGGTGTGAGGGAAGAGAAT
Organism: Arvicola amphibius; assembly: GCF_903992535.2. Taxonomy (NCBI): domain Eukaryota; kingdom Metazoa; phylum Chordata; class Mammalia; order Rodentia; family Cricetidae; genus Arvicola; species Arvicola amphibius. The sequence goes on from NC_052056.1 coordinate 38,508,677, forward strand.
GGAAGGGTGGTATGAAAGGAGGTTACGAAAGAGGAAATAAAAGCCCTTAGCTGATCGAACAAAAGCAGTTGGTTACTCTAAACCCTGCCAGGAATGATTTTGCTCTAGACCTCCTGTCTGTAGCGATGGAACATGGGAATGTAACATGAAGAAGCTACAGAGTGGGTTCCCCTGTGTCCAGTACTGAGGCTAGTTCAAGCTCTATGAATTATGAGAGAAAAAAATTATAAATTATCAAGAAAGTACTTGAGAAGAATGATGCGATTATAGACAGGTACTGCCATACCTGGCATCTACATAGGTGCTGGGGATCTAAACTCAGGTCCTCACGCTTCCTAAGCAAGAACTGTTTCCAGTGAGCCACCTCCATATCCCCCATGCCTGTGTTTGTGTGCATCTGTATATGGTGTGTGTGCGTGTGTGTGCATGTCTGTGCCCATGCCTGTGTGTGTGAAGAGAAATCACTTGTCAGGTTTCTTCCTTGGTTTCTCTCCATTGTATTTTTTAAGGCAGGGTTTCTTACTGATCCTAAACTAACTACTTCATGAGACTCACTAGTTTTCTTCCCCAAGCAAACATCCATGGAGATGGCATGAACTGAGTAGCCTAACCTAGGAATCTGTAATGACTGGTCTCATTGCCACACCAGCCCATCCTGCCATGCCCAGGCACTGGCAGAGCTTGTTTTGCGCTTTTTGATCCTGGCAACTCATCTGCATCTGCTTGTTTGGTAATCAACTTGTTAGTGTTGATGCTTATTCTGTTTACTTGTACAACTATCTTGTTTCAGTAAATTGATTAGGAAAAGAAATCTCATAACTTACTCCTTGGTATGGGGTGGAGTGTTTAATTCATTGCCTGCTTTTTTAAAAGCAGTTTTTAGGAGAAATAACTAGGCGTTTTAACTTAGAAGAAGAATATTTTTTGTATGGGAAATATCTAGAAAATTGATTCCAAGTTTCCTTGGACCTTTTGACTAAAAAGACACCTCAGAGTGGAGCTGACTGAATCCTACACATTCAGTGTCGGAGATGCAGAGTTTTACAAATTTTAGTAGTTTTGTGGTAAAAAACTAAAAAAGAAGTTTGAACCAGAAGGTTGCAAGTTTTAGAAAAATCATGAAGTGCTAGTTTGTAGTGGCTATTTTTAATGCTTTCTGAAATATTTGGTTAAGGTCTTCCTTGGTGTTTCTTTAGTTTCTGTTTTCATAGGTCAGCACAGCTGATGTTACTCAGTTCAACAAGAGCAATAATGCCAAAGAAAGTGGACCAGACATCCCAGAGAATGCTGGGGATGGAGACTCGGCAGCACCTGTAAAAGGAGCAGTGGGGAGCAGCCCGCCCAGGGCAGGTGGTGGGGAACGCTGGGAGCCAGAACTGGAGGGCAAGACAGCAGCCCTTGAAAAGGAAAAGGAACAACTTCAAGAGAAGCTTCACGAAGCTTTAACTTCCCAGAAGGTGATTTTTTTAAAAAGGCACGAGAGAGAGAGACTTCTAAAGGAGTAGCTCAGGAAACAGGAGGACACTTATAGTCTCCTTCAGAAGCAATTTGATGAGCAGAGTAAGGAAAATGAGACCATTGGGTGTAGTATGGGGCTGTGGTGGGCTGTATCCAGCCATTCAGCTCCTGGTCACCCGGCTAGCTTTACCGAGAAATAATTACACAGAAACTGTATTCTTTTAAACATTGCCTGACCCATTAGTTTCAGCCTCTTACTCACATCTTGACTAATCCATATCTAATAATCTATGTAACGCCATGAATGGTGTCTTACCTGGAAAGATTCAGCATGTCTGACCTGGCGGCTGGCTTCATCGCATCTGTCCCTGAGGAGAGGCACGGCAGTCTGCTTCAGAGAGGCGAGGCATGGTGATTTATCTCACTTAGGAGAGGCGTGGCATCTGACTGAGCTATCTACCTCACTTCCTTCTTCCTGTTCTGTCTACTCCACCCACCTAAGGGCTGGCCAAGGCAGTTTCTTTATTAAAACAGAAGACCCTCCCACATCAATTGGGGACCAGCTAAGGCAACTCCAGATTGAAACGAGGGAGTCTGTGGACAGAAAGTTCCCAGGCACTGGCCAGCGAGAACTTGGTCTTCCCACTGAAGGCTTAGAAGAGGTTTCACTTGAAGACGGAGGACCAGCAGCCCATACAGGCTGCTGCAGATCTGACCTACACACAACTCAGCCTGCTTGCCCTGGAGATGCAGGAGCTCTCCAGGTTACCGTTTCTGTTGCCCAGATTAAGGCCCAGCTGAAAGAAATGGAGGGTGAGAAAGAAGAGCTGGAATTGAAAATTAGTTCTACAACAAGTGAGCTGACCCAAAAATCAGAAGACGTATTTCTGTTACAAGAGCACATAAGTAAACAGGGTTTAGAAATCCAGAATTTGAAGGCAGCCTCCCATGAAGCCGAGGCCCACACGGAAAGCCTGCAGCAGGAATTGGAAAGCAGCCAACTCAAACTTGCTGGCCTGGAACATCTGAAAGCATTACAGCCTGAACTAGATGAACTGCAAATGCACACGCAGCAGAAGGAAGAAGAGGTCAGCTACCTGTCTGGACAGCATAGTGAGAGAGAACAGACCCTCACCAAAGTCCAGGCAGAGATGATGGAACAGGAGCATTTGATCAGGGCCCTGCACACACAGCTGGAAATGCAGGCTAAGGAGCATGAGGAGAGGCTAAAGCAATTCCAGGTGGAACTTTGTGAGCTAAAGCAGAAGTCAGAAGAAGAGGGCAAGGAAGAAGCTAAAGCAAAGCAGCAGATACAGAGGAAACTGCAGGCTGCTCTCATCTCCCAAAAGGAGGCGCTGAAAGAAAATAAGACAATGGGAATTGTCTTCAGCTAGAAATACTGTGGCACACCTGACCAAGTCTCTCGCAGATGTGGAAAGCCAGGTTTCTGTTCAAAATAAAGAGAAAGGAAAGTTAGCCCTTCTTCAGGAAGAAAGAGAAAAACTCGTTGTAGAAATGGACAAGTCTTTACTCGAAAACCTCTCAGTGGCTCTTGTGAAAGCCTGAAACTAGCTCTGGAGGGACTTACCGAGGTAAAGGAAAAACTGATGAAGGAACTTGAATCTCTGAGATGCTCTAAGATTGCAGAGAGCACCAAGTGGCAAGAGAAGCACTGGGAGCTGCAGAAGGAGCATGAAGTTCTGCAGTCCTACGAGAACGCGAGTAGAAAGGATCCAGCACAGGGTGGAAAGTGTGAGGCAAGAGAAGCAAGAATTATATGGGAAGTTACGAAGCACAGAGACAGAAAAAAGGGAGATGGAAAAGCAGCTGCAGGATGCGGAACAGGAAATGGAAGAGATGAAAGAAAAGATGAAAAAGTTTGCCAAATCTACACAACAGAAGATCCTCGAGCTGGAGGAAGAAAACGACCGGCTTAGAGCAGAGGCTTAGCCTCTAGAAGGAGCCAAGGAAAGCATGGATGCTCTTCTTCCTGCGAATTCCAGCCTGAAGGAGGAACTAGAAAGGGTACAATTAGAGTATAAAACCCTTTCTAAGGAGTTTGATGCTTTAATGGCAGAGAAAAACATTCTGAACCTTAAAAAGTACATGAGTGACTTAGAAGAAGAAAAGCAGCAGTTGGTTAAGGAGAAAACCAAGGTGGAGTCAGAAATACGGAAGGAGTATTTAGAGAAGATACAAGGTGCCCAGAAAGGACCTGGCAATAAGAGCTATGCAAAGGAGCTTCAGGAGCTGCTGAAAGAAAAGCAGCTCGAGGTAAAGCAGCTGCAGAGGGACTGGATTAGGTACCAGGAGAGGATCAGCACTCTGGAGAAGACGGTTAAGGCCTTAGAGTTTGTTCAGACTGAATCCCAAAAGGATCTGGACGTGACCAAAGGAAATCTGGCGCAAGCAGTTGAGCATCGCAGAAAGGCACAAGAGGAACTATCTAGCTTCAAGGTGCTGCTCGATGACACGCAAAGCAAAGCTGTGAGAGTGCTAGCGGACAACCTCCGACTGAAAAAGGAACTTCAGTCAAACAAAGAAGCCGTCAAAAGCCAGATGAAGCAGAAAGATGAAGATCTGGTGCGAAGACTGGAGCAGGCGGAAGAAAAGCACGTGGACGAGAAGAAGAACATGCGAGAGAAATTGGACACTTTGCACGGAGAGAAGGTCCGCATGGAAGACACGCTTGCAGAGATCCAGGTCACCCTGTCCCAGAAAGACAAAGCAATGAAACAGCTGCAGGAGAGCCTGGACAGCACTGTGGCTCGGCTCGCAGCCTTTACTAAGAGCATGTCATCCCTCCAGGATGACCGTGACAGGGTGATCGAGGAAGCCAAGAAATGGGAGCAGAAGTTTGGTGATGCCATTCAAACCAAGGAAGAAGAGATCAGACTAAAAGAGGAGAATTGCGTGGTTCTAAAGGATCAGCTGCGACAAATGACCACCCGTGCAGAAGAATTGAAGATCAATATCTCCAGGTGAGCAAGAAGCCTTTTTTCCTCCAGAGATAATTGTGAAGGCAAAACCTTTAAGCTGTATTTATTTAATTAGAATTACACAAGCAACTTTTGTTTCAAATTCCCTTAGAATGTATATCCTCTTTTCCTTCTGACATTTTTTGTCATTTTTGTGACTTGTTACAATTTGTATTAGCATAAAATCATTAATATAAAACCACTGATGTGTTTTCCCCCATATCTCTGTTGAGATGACCTAAGTTTCTCTTAATTTTTATATCGGGATTCTTGACAACCTGCCTACTGTCGAGATTTCCACCAGCTTACTCCCAAAGGACTGCTTTGCTGTCCTAAGTGACCTTGTCCTCTCCACCACAGTTGGTATCAGCTCTACTCTGTATGCCAGTTAGAAATACCATCCTCACACTCTTAAAGATCGCCTTTCAAGTTCAGGAACTGACATCGCCCCGCCCTCAGGACTCCTCCCTTTTGTTTTCTCACTGCTGCTTTTGCTGGGCTTGCAGCTGTAGAGAAGCCCACCATGACCTGTCTGGAGCAAGGCAGAATGAAATGGTGGGGCTGGGGCTGAGTTCCTTCTCAGCGTCTCAAACTGATCACAGTTTCATGATTCAAATCTCTGTCATGTAGCTGTATGCTATTTTCCTGTGTGGTGGATCATGTTAGTATACGTGTTAGTATGTCATATAGTTAGCTCTCTCCTCTCTTTCTCCCTCCTCCTCTCCCCCAACCCCTTCTCATAGACTTGAACATGACAAGGAAATCTGGGCGTCCAAGGCCCAGACAGAGCTCCGACATCAACAGGAAGTTTGTGATACCCTGCAGGGGGAAAACAAAGAGCTGATGTCCCAGTTAGAAGAGACTCTGCAACTGTACCACAATTCTGTGAATGGATTAGCTAAATTGGAGTCAGAACTTAAGAGTCTCAAAGACCAGTCAACTGACTTAAATGACTCTTTAGAAAAATATAAAGAAAATAAGGAAAATTTGGAAGGAATTATAAAACAGCAAGAAGCTGATATCCAGAATTGTAAGTTCAATTATGAACAACTCAAGACTGATCTAAAGGCCTCCAGAGAGCTGACTGGTCGGTTGCAGGGCAAAATCAGTGCAAACAAGCAGGTTATAAGCCTGCTTTCTGGCAAGGAGGAGGCGATCCAGGCAGCTGTTGCAACACAATAAAGAGATCAAAAAACTAGAAAATCTGTTGTCCCAGAAGGAAGAGGAGAATGTCGCCTTAGAAGAGGAAAACAAGAAGGCTGTTGAGAAAACCAGTCAGCTCATGGAAACACTGGAAAACATCAAGAAGGAGAACCTCGAGCAGAGGGCTCAGCTGGATTCCTTTGTTAAGTCCATGTCCTCGCTCCAGGATGACCGAGACCGCATCATCAGTGACTACCAGCAGCTGGAAGATAGACATCTCTCTATAATCTTAGAAAAAGACCAACCCATTCAAGAAGCTGCTGCTGAGAATAACAAACTGAAGGAAGAAATTCGAGGGTTGAGAAATCATATGGATGACCTCAATTTCGAGAATGCCTAGCTGGATGCCGAACTGATCCAGTTCAGGCAAGACCTGAACGAGGTGATACCCATAAAGTTGCAAAAGCAACTCCTCGAGGCTCAGCGACAGCAAAATAAGGAGCTGAAAAATGAATGTGCAAAACTAGAAGAGAAGCTGAAGGGTCAGAAGAAGCTAGGCAAAGCCTACAGTGGTCCTCAGATGCCCTCCAAGGGAGAAACGAGGCTTGTCTACACAGACTGAGAGCTTGAAGAGACAAATGGCAGCCTTGCAGGAAAAAGGAACCCTAGGCGCCTTTCCCCTGACCACCGCTGCGAGCTTGAAAACAGCCATGTCCTCACTCCAGAATGACAGAGATCGATTAGTAAGTGTGTATTTCAGATCTGGGTTTGAGAAGTTTTGAGCCATTCTTAAAATTGACTTTTATTCCTATAGAAAAGGATGACTGTTACTCTTTGTAGTATCTGTGTGTAAAAATCACCATCATTGCTGCACATTGCCCAGATGGTTCGGGTTTTAAGAGAAACAGACATGCTGTTGCTGTTTTCAAACTTGGCTTTTCTTTGCACACACTCTGCATTGGTTGTATATGTGCGAGATGCCTTGCACAGTCTGTAAATGGTCCAGAACTGCAGGCAGGTTCCTCGGAAGGAAGCACAGGGCCACTTGGTATCTTTTCACAGTGGCATCTGAGCCCATGACCATCTGCTAGGTCAGAGGAGTAAGAACTAGCTTGTCTTGGAAGTGTTGCTCAAAGCTAAAGGGATTTCTTAAATAAGTGTCGCTAGGCATGCCATCACATGCCTGTAACTACAGCACTCAGGAGGCCGGTGTGAGTTCAAGACAAGGCCAGGCTGTGTAGTGAGACTATCAAAACCAATTTTTTAAAATCACTATTCAGTTAATGATTGTTTGCAAATGAACTGTTGTTGTTTCCTTCCTTCCTTCCTTCCTTCCTTCCTTCCTTCCTTCCTTCCTACCTTTCCTTTCTACTACTGGAATTGACCCCAAGGCTCATATATGCTAGGCAAATCCCTTACCACTGAGCTACATCCCTAACTCGGGTTTATTGTTATCTTTTTATTATTTTTATTTATTATGCTAAACTGCCTGTATTGATGTTGAAACTCAGGATCCTCCTTCTTCAGCTGCCTAAGTAGATATGACTGCAGATACACAACGCTATGCCTGTTTCTGCCAACTTTTAATTAATTTTTTTCAGAAGTGGAGAAAGGAGGTTGGAGAGATAGCTTATCTTGTACCTGAGTTTGATTCACAGAGCCCTTATTAAAAGGCCATTCATGGTGGTCTTTGAGGCTTCCTGGCCAGCCAGCCTAGCCTGTGCAGACAAGCACCAGACCAGTGAGGGGCTTTCTCAAAAACAGACAAACAAATGAGCAAACAAGGAAGTGCTTGCTACCCAACCATATGTTTGGATGCTCAGCTCACCATTAAAAAAGCACCTATCTGTGATCCCGGTGCTGCACAGAGAGAGGCAGGTCCCTGGAGCCCACCCTTCAGCTAGCCAAGCCAAATTGGAGACTCCAGGTTCAGAAGAAGTAACAGACTCTGTCTCAAAATATAAAGTGAAGAGAAACAGAGGAAAGCACCTGATGCCAGTCTTTAGCCTGCATATGCCTGGACCACCTGCTCCACTGGTCCCCAGCCTTCCTAATGCTGCATCTCTTTAATACAGCTCCTCGTGTTGTGGTGACCCCAACCATAAAATTATTTCATTGCTATTTCATAACTGTAGTTTGCTACTGTTATGAATCCTGATATGCAGGATATTTGACATGTGACCCCCCCAGTTGAAAACTGATATCCTACAATATGTATACACACTCACTTGAACATACCCACAATTGGGGGGAAAGCCTGATGGCACCAGAGGAATATACAAACAAGCTGTCCCCTGGCACACATGTGCCTGCACCGACATGAACATGCATATGCTTATACATGTTTATGTCTAAAAACAGTAGTTTATGCTGTGCTGGGATTCACTCTCTTCTGAGTCAGAATTCTTGTCCTGGGTGATTCCAGCCAATTCGGAGTCAGCTATGCTTCATTCGGGGACCGTGCACTCTGAGTATTAGTAAACCCTGGGCATTGTCTTGTTATCTTGGCCCTTCTTGCACACTTTCTGTCTCTTAAGAAGCCATTCTCCTGATTCTGTAATGTGCAGTGATAGTGTTTCTTAAAGCTTTCACTCTGGTTTTGTATCACCTAACCAGCAAGGTATTTTATTCTGTTCTGAATGAGCCTCAAATATCCATCTTTCACCTTCTTCTCACACCAACGAGAAGCTTCTTTCCCTTCAGCAGTTCTGACACCAGTGCTACCGTCTCATAATCTCTCCAGTAGAGGATAAATGTGCTTGTGTACAAGTCATTCTCAAACTCTCCCATTCATATAATTGCCTGCCCAGGAACCTTTCAAAGGTACAGGATTGTCTGGGAGAAGCTTAGGATCCCTCCCTTGATCTGCCACTCAAGACCTGATGATTTGTCCTTTTCTTTTCAGCCCTTTACTTGGTCCCTAGCCTGCAGGCCATCAGACCCAACTCTTCAGCACACAGTGATCGCCCCGAGGACCTTTTACCCACATCACCCTCTTGTTGGCGGGAATGTCTTCTTTATTGCTTCCTTTTGGGGGCCACTCCAGATATCAGATTCTCTTGCTGCACTTCCGAGTTGCTTGCTTTTGTTTTACCTTCCTACTTCCAAAGTGCTTGTCATCCCATTTGTCTGGGGTTGCCTGCACACAAGTACCTATGCCATGAGGCCTCTCACCAGCTCTCGGCTTTACCTTTTGACCCCATTTGATAATTTTGTTTTGTCACCTTGTTGTTGGTGTTCTTTGTTTTGTTGTTGTTAGTTATGTGTAGTTAGCTATTTTGTCTGCATGTGTGTCTGTGTCCCACATGTATACCTGGTGTTCTTGGATGTCCTCAGACTGTTGTAACAATTATTGCCATCATGTGGGTGCTGGAATTGAACCCGGGTTCCTCTGGGAGAGCAGACAACCCTCTTAACCACTGAGCCATCTTTCCAGCCCTGCTTCTTAATTTGAAAGAAATTTCTTTTTTTCTCATTTTTTGTAATGTAATTTTTTTTCTTGTTTCATGGGTAAATTTTTTAACTTACCTTTCCAAGAATGGTGGTGTTTTGCTTTGTTGTTGCTTAATTCATCTGTGAGTGTATGACATATGCAGGTTCCTGTGGAGGCCAGGAGAGGGCATTGGGATTGCAGGCACTTTTGAATTGCCCAACATGGGAATTGAACTGGGGTCCTCTGGAAGAGCAGTGAGGGCTCTTAACTGCTGAACTAACTCTCCACCCCCTGTTTTGTTATTGAGAATACAGGGTCTTATTATATAGCTGAGGCTTGCCTAGAGGGTTCAGTGTAGTCCAGGCTGCCCCCAAACTCATATCTTCCTGCACCAGTCTCTCAAAGGCAGGGTTATAGGTGTGTGCCTCCACACCTGACCAGCTGCTGCTTTTGTTGAGTTTCTCTTGGTAACTATTGCTGCTATAATGTTCTGGTTGCCAGCATTCTCGCCTGTCTCGCAGCGCCTCTGGTTCCCCCTGCAAAGGTGTCGAATTCCCCTCTTTCAGCAGTTGCTGTCATCCCTGATGTTAGCCTTTCTTTAGACAAGAACAATCCTGGTTTCATATTCACATGAGGAGTAGACTCTTAAGAAGCTCATGGGGAAGACTTGGTGTGCATTCACTGCTGCGTGATCTTGTTGAGCTTACTGATAATGGTCCCCAATGTTGTCTTCGATTCCTCAAGGTCTGGTCAGATTTTTGAGAGCTCTTTCATCTCCTGTTCAGAAGAAAACTAACATCTCCAAGCTGAGTAGGGAACCAGTGGGAGCACTCACAGCATCACCCATCAATGCTGTTTATAGCTTTGCTTTAACTGACTGGGAGCACTCACAGCGTGTATCATTATTCTCTGCTGTTTAGAGCCCTGCTCTAACTGACTGGGAGCACTCACAGCGTGCATCGCCCATCCCTGCTGTTTAGAGCCGTGCTCTAACTGACTGGGAGCACTCACAGTGTGCATCACCCCTCTCTGATATTTGGAACAGTGCTCTAACTTGGACCGGTATTTTCTTGCTCCATGGACACGTCCTCTACCTTTCCCAGAGGGTAAAACTAGTTTTTCAGTGCGGGTACCAAAGCGTGTGGAGCTGAGAATGTGGATGCATTGCTCTCTAGTCCTCCTTTCCTCAGCTCCCGCCTCCCTCCAACCCATCACCATTTCTTCCAGAGGTGCCTGGTGCTGTTAATACCCCAGCCCTTTGAAGATTCTGCAGAGTAAGTTCTGTTGGTCCTTGGCTTCTCTTCCACCGGTTGAAGATCCAGCCATCTCAGATGTGTTAAGTCAGTTACCATTACTCATCTGCTTCTCGGCCTCAAGTGTGTGTGCTGCTGCTGACCTTTGTGGTCTTCCCACTCTTGTGTTTGGTGCTTTTTAAAAAGCTTCTGGTACAATAGCATTAACGTCTGTGAGTGGTGAAAGGTGTGTGTTGAAGGCTGTTGTCTTCCCAGGTGTCCTGACATCATTTCTGGATCAAGCTCTTAGTGGGTATTGGGAAAGGGTTTTAAAATAGAACGCAGTTTTGCTAAAGGTGAGTCCATCATAATATTTATTAACCCTGTGTGTGAGACACATTGTTTTCTTATTTAATTCTCATGTTTGTATGAGGAAAAGTGCTGAATTATCTTCATTTAATAGGTGAGGGAAATAAAGACTTAGATCAACTCTCATCTGAGAAACAGGGTATCCAGTTCTAGAGCCAAAGTGCCCTTAGCCATAGGGTGTGCACCTTGTTTACAATAGTGGACATCAGCGCATCTTCAGTTAAGGCTGGAGTCCAGCTGGGATGTGGCTTATGTGTGGTAGAGTTCTACCTGAGAATTGAGAAACAAAGACAAGATAAACAAGTAAACAGCAGCAGCAGCAATAACAACAAAGAAAATGCTGCTGGTGTTCATGTATAAATACAGAAGCTAATGGCGGGCACGTGTGTAAGTGGGAAGTCATGCTTTACATTCCTGTTCACAATAACCTGTAGGTCCCTTAAGTCTGTCTCAGGTAAAACTCGGAGCTTCAGACCTTAGAGGTGGGGCTATGGGGTAGAAGTGGAAGGAATGGTTATTCCCTGTAGCCTTGATGGCAGCTCCTTGGCTGTGTGTGGACTTGGGAAGGTGCTCACAGTCTGTGGTGCCTGTGTGGTAAGAGCGACTGGTCAGTAAGGAATGGGAAGTCACCCTTTGCTCCCTCTGGTTAAAGCTGAATGAACTGAAGACCCTGCAGCAGCAGTACTTACTGATGCATCAGGAGGTCACTGAGCTACGGCCACTGAAGGCTCAGCTCCAAGAGTATCAAGAGCAGACAGAAACCGTGCAGATGATGAAGGAGGAACTTAGGCGAGAAAGCCTGGCCTGGCAGCATGAGCTACATCAGCTCAGGTAGGACTATTCCTGCATCTGCATTTTGACCCTTTACTATTATTGTCTTTTAACATTTTATTTTGAAATAGTTGTTGCTTTATTTAGAATACTGTGGAAACACTGAAAGAGCATGTATGTACACTCCACTTAATTTCCTCCAGTGACATGTACCTGTCACACCCAGCATCCTATGTGACATGTTACATGTCACACCCAGCATCCTATGTGATGTGATACATGTCACACCCAGATGCTTTTATGCATAACAAAGAAATAGCTGGTGTTCACTAGAAGCTCTACTCTTTACCAAATTCAGGAAAATAAGTAAATAAGATAACAAGTAGTGCTTATTATTTGATATTTAACACGTGCCAGGCTTTGTGTTTGATGAGTGATGTGTGGTGTTTCATTTAATCTTACAATAGTCCTAAGGAATAACTAGTCTATTCCTACTTTATTGAAGGAACTTGTCAAGACTGGCATTTGCTTGGGTCTCATACCTAGTATATGCAAGAAGCAGAGTTCTAAGTCCTTCAGAGTCAACCCTGGTGTTGAGTCTGCAATGGGGGCATGATGCTGCCAAAGGACTGTGGTGGTTTCCAGTGCCATCCACATTCCATATGTGTTGTTGTGCACACTTACATGGTCTCGCCATCCACATTCCGTACATACTGTTTGATGGAGGACTTTCATTAGTTAATTAATAAAGAAACTGCTTGGCCCAATAGGTCAGAACATAGGTGGGTGGAGTAAACAGAACAGAATGTTGGGAAGAAGGGAATCAGGCAGACGCTTCAGGCAGTCGCCATAGGCAGTCGCCATGCTTCTCCTCTCCAAGACAGATGCAGGTTAAGACCTCTCCTGGTAAGCTACCACCTCATGGTGCTACACAGATTACTAAATATGGGTTAAAGCAAGATGTGAGAATCAACCAATAAGAGGCTGAAACTAATGGGCCAGGCAGTGTGTAAAAGAATACAGTTTCCATGTAATTATTTTGGGTAAAGCTAGCCGGGTGGCGGGACACAGCCCGCCGTTCCATCTATAACTGTTGTACACACTAACTCCTGCAGTTCTGGACATCACTCTACATTTGTTCTGGTGAGTTTTCCTGCCAATTTTGAATCGCATTTCCCATGTGGAAACCTAGGTCTTCGCTCAGGTCCAAATCCAGTGGCAGCTTTTCTGTGAAGGTCCTCCAGTCCTGCCATAGAGCTCCTCCTCCAGTCCTGCCATAGAGCTCCTCCTCCAGTCCTGCCATAGAGCTCCTCCTCCAGTCCTGCCATAGGAGCTCCTCCTCCAGTCCTGTCACAGCCTGCTCTCACCACCTTACTGGTGCTTCCACTGGTAGAATAAAGTTTACTCTGATATGTATTAGTTTTGCTACATTGCTAGCATTGCATGAGAATGAGAATTGCATGTTTTGAATATGGAATTTTTTTTCTTTGTGCCACAAGTATATTTGAGCCATTTCTTTCATGGTGTAGAATGGAAAAGAATGTCTGGGAACTTCATGAGAGGCGGATGAAGGAGCAGTACATTATGACCATCGCAGATAACAATGAGCAGCTCAGTCATCTGCAGAGTCTCCTGAGGTCTTCCTCCCAAACCCAGAGTCTCTCTGCACAGTACCAGAGACAGGTGAGGCTATCCATATAGTTTGCTACTCAGGGTGCCACGATCCAAAAAAGCATCGTCCTACTATACCTAACTGCCCATCTGCAACTATAAGGCAAGCCTCCTCCTGACTTCTGGGGTGGATATGAGTTCTTCTATGGGAGGAGTTAAGTATGAACAGTCTTAGGAAACAATGTCAGGAATGTTTGTTTCCTGGCAGGCATCCCCAGAAACATCAGTCTGCATCGATGGCTCACAAAACCTAGTTTATGGCTCAGCTCAATGACAGCTTAAAGGAAATTCACCAGAAGGAATTAAGAATTCAGCAGCTGAACAGCAAGGTATGTGTTTTGTGCTAGACTGAAATTCAGTTTCTTTTTTTCTCCTCCTGGAGGTAAGATTCAGCACAGGCACCAGCTTCAGCAGAAATTAGGAACAGAAGTTATAAGAGCTAGTGTTTATTCCAGAGCAGAGGACACAGGCCACGTTCCCCTCGCCCTTGGCCGGTCTTTGAGAGTGACTTGGGGAAACTCATGCAGAAACTTCACCCCATCTCATCACGTGTTAGTAGTGTGTCAGCATCTCCTCATGCATCTCTGTGAGTCACTGTCTTCTGTTGCTCTCTGACTGGTCCAAATGTTCTCAGTGGCTCATCCCAGTCCTGCCCTCTTCAGAGAAACCTAGATAGGTAGGGTCTGCCAAAATTAGACGTCATTCTTGTGGTTAGTGGTTAGTGAGTCCAAGGGTCTGTGAGAAGAGTTGTGAATGCCCGCAAATGTCTGCACAGTGTGGGGTGGGTGCGTGCATCTTATCAGAGGAAGTCACAGAACACGGGCATTGAGGTTGCTGGGGGGTTGGGGGTATGCTCACCTCGTAATGCTGATGACTCAAGTTTGATCTCTGCATCCCACAGTGGAAAGATGGAATCAGCTCCTGAGTGTTCTCTGCTCTCTACATGTGTGCTGTAGAATGAACATGCCTACACTCACACATGTGTATTACACACATGCACACACACAAATACTAATAACATTGTGATTTAAAGTCATAAAAATTGGGAGATGGTTTTCCCAGATGAGGAGAAAAGCCCACTTGCTCAAGGTTGTAGTCATTCTGAAGTCAGTGGTCATGTGTGTTACTAGTGTGTTTACCACATGTAGAAGGTACACGTTAGATGATAAATTCAACCATCACTAGAATGTCGAAGACTCCATTGGCTTTGGATCCAAATGAATTGATGAACTAAATGGCTTAGTTTTGTTTGGTGGGGAGGGGTCTCCTCTCACTGACCTACTACAGAAGTTCTGACCCTTGTAGCTCTGTGGCTGTGAAGACCCAGTGACACCTGCCAGTCACATCTCAGTTCTTGTTCCTCTCTAAAATGCTAGTCTGTGGTTCTGTCGAGGCTTCTCCTCCTATGACAGCATTTTAAACTGAAACAGCTGTTTCTAGGTGATGAAATAAATTATTTTGGTAGATGATAAGAGCTGAAATTTAAATGTTTACTGAAGTAAAATGTAATTGGTTGTGTTTTACTCTTTTGGGGCCACCACCCAGCTCCCAAATAAACACACACACGGAGGCTTATTACTACTTATAAAAGCCCATCCTTATCTTGACCTGTTTCTCTCCAGCTTTTCTTTAACTGAAATTATTCTGACTCCCTTTGCCTCTGGGCTTTTTCCTTGTCTTACTTCCATATACCTTACTTTCACTTGTACTCCATGTCTTGCTGTGTAGCTGGGGGACAGGCCTCTGCCGTCCTCCTCTCCTTAGTCTCTCTTGCTTCTCCCTCCAGATTTCTCCTTCTATGTATTCTCTCTGCCTGCCAGCCCCGCCTGTCCTTTCTTCTGCCTTCCTACTGGCCATTCAGCTCTTTATTAGACCATCAGGTGTTTTAGACAGGCCAAGAATCACAGCTTCAGGGAGTTAAACAAATGCAACATAAACAAAAGTCACACACCTTAAAGTAATATTCTACGACAGTTAACACATAAAAGTAACAGATCATTGGCATAGCAGGCTACGTGTTCAAAAAGAGATGTATAACAAGCAGTCAAGATAGAGAACCAGGTTGTCTCACACCCCTCAAGTCCACCATTCCTCTTCCAATCACAGCCACCTACCTGAGAACTAAGTGGAGCCGTTTTGCAGTATGAACATACTGCTATAGGCCATTGTCACTTGGGATAGGAAATAGTTCACTTTAGAATCTGGCTATGAGGAAGGCACCTCCCTAGCCTCGCTCATCCACTAGTTAACAAGTAACTGTCATTAGCCTGCTGAGAGTCTCACCATGTGGTAGGCACTGAGGACACACATAAATCCCTAAGTCAAGTGAGCTTAGTCTCACTCCCTGTAGGTCCCAGCTTTTCACTTGAGTGAGATGAAGTTGAGGGGCCATCACACATGAACTCTCTAACCCTGTCTGCCCTCGTTGCTTTGCTGAATATTAAGGTGTTCTACACAGTTCTGCTGGCTTAGCTCAATGTCTCTGTGCAGTGTAGAAATGTGTTAGAAACCTTAAAGGTGACTAATGGTATAGTGTTAGTCTAGCCTTAGTGGACTGAATTCAGTTAGCCTGTGAGTAAAGTAGAGGGAGAAGCTGAGGAGCTAAGTGGTCTGTGCACTGCCCCCTCTGTAGTGGGAGCTCCACAGCAGCAGTTCCTATGAGCAGTGGTTGCCCCAGTGAGAGTCCATGCACACTGGGAGGGCCATGCCCCTGGATCCTATGCCTGCTCCTAACCCCAGAAACCTAGACAGAATGCAGACACCCAAGACATCTTACGAGTGGCTGATTAGTGATCAACTATTTGTCTTTGTAGTTCATAAGCCTTCGCTTCCAACAAATTTATGGGTCTGCCCTCTGTTTCTAGATTTTCTAGAGACAAAATGAGAAGACAAATTTAAACACTGGGGAGATTTGTTTTGTTTGTGTTTACTTGTGTTTGGTGTGCCCTGGGCTGTTCATTCCAGCTAGGAACGCTTTTCCTGTGGTGAGAGAGCCTGGTGTTAGTCCGTACCCTGGAGTTCCTAGTGTATTTGGCCAGCCACCCCCAAATAAGTTTAGCTCCCCCAAAATTCACACCCTTTTCTTCAGTAACACCTTTCTCCTCACACCCATGCCTTCCCAGTGGTTCTTACTGTAGTTTAGATTGGGCCGCATCATAAAGCAGGTGGGACTCAAGACTTGAGAGCCATACCTGTGAGCCTTTGTCTGGGAGCTGCTGGTGCCAGGGACTTGAATAGTGTAAGCTTATTTCTTCTTTTCATTTGTAAAAAAGGAGGGAGGTCCTTTTTCTGCTTCTTCTTTCAAGAAGAGGGTATTTGTCCAAATGTTTTGTAAACTAAAACTTGATCTTCAGAGTAACAACCACACAGAGAGTCATCTGGAGCCATGTTCAGTTACAGAGCACATGGTAATCATGTGTGCTATCTATGTGCATACAATGCGTTTTCCTAGATGTCTCTAGAAAACTGTTTTCTCTGAAGCATTGATGAACTTTCTTACACAAACACTTAACAAAAGAATCCTCAAGAGAACACAAGACTCCCTTCCAGATCCAACCATTCCTTGTGACCCAAGTCTTCCTTTCCATGTCTCCATGTGGGTACTCAGGAGGACGTCTCCATGGCTACTAATGTACTGGGTGTTAATCATGACTGAAGTTTAAAATGGCAGTGCACAAGTGAAGAATCCCAATTCTGGTTCCAGAGGAGTACAGTCCCAGTCACTTGATAGAAGCTACAGCAGCAAAATGTTTTCACTCATTATAAGAAGATTTTCTGGTTTAGAAACCAGAGGCTTAGATTGCTTTGTCCCTGACACTGACTTGTGCAGGGACAGATCCGACCATTACCTGTTCCTCAGAACCTAGAGGAAAGGTTGGCATTGAGACTGTACTGTTTCTACTTGGTGAGCATCTGGGCTCCCACTTCCGCTTCTCAAGTACACATAGACACATATGACTTCTGTATGACCCAGTAATACTATTACACACATTTTTTAGTGTGAGCTTGTTCTCTGTCTATACTGAATTCTAGGGCTTGTTATTCATTAGTAATTTGAGCATGGACCCAACCTTCTGCCCTCTGCTTACATTCCTGGAATAGCCTGTTCTACTGGAATTTTTATTAGGGGGTTCTGTTTAATTGTTGTTCTGTTCATAGACCTTGGAGCCAGTAAAAATAAACCAGTTTCCTGCTATTCTTCCAGAATTAGTTTCCTTTCATGACTGAAACATTTAGGTATTTTTCCCTTTGAAGAAGCATACTGCAGAACCTATTCTAAGATAGGTTCTGTATTGCAAATCAGGTCCTGCAAGTTCAGGCCAGTTGCCTAAGCACTGCTTCCAGTGATGTGGTTCTGGGGTGGTACTTATCCTCTCCCCTGCTGCAGTTAGCTCAGCTGCTGGAGGAGGAGAATACCCTCTCCATCCAGCTCAGCGATGCCAGCCAGAGTCTCCGCGAGAGCCAGCACCACTCCAGTGACCTCTCCAAGCACTGCACTGTCCTGGAGAAGCAGGTGTAGGAGCTGCGGGCGGTAAGGCCGTGGCAGTAAGTGCTCAGAGTGATAGCTAGGGGCTGTTGCTTCCCTACACAGTGGAAGGCTCTCAGTTTGCACACACACGGTGTCTGAGGAGCTTCCATCACAACTGCTCTGCTGTTGTTTTTTCTAGGGGCCACCAAATGTAGATATTCCAGGAGCGCCCCAGGAAATGAATGGAAAGAGAAAGAGGGATCCAGAGGCCACAGAGGAGCTACAGCCAAGGTAGAGGAGCAGGATTCTCCTCCATCATACACTGTGTGCAAAGAAATTGGGTGTAGACAAGAGATGGTGATGGGTGAATGTAATAAGAAGATCTTATCTACGCGTGTGGAAACATCATAATGAAACCTTTGTTGTGTGTGGCCAGTGTATGCTATTTTAATGAAATTGGGTTGTAATCTTGGTGGAGTAGAGTTCATCATATGCCCTTCATGTGTCCTAATATCTGACTAGTGTCACATAGTGATGTAAAGATTGAATGCAATAGTACCTAACAGATGTTGTGCAAGAAGTGAACAGTGATTGTAACACAAGTACACACATACATCTCGGAGTAACTCTAACCAAACAAGTTGAAGACTTATATGATAAGAACTTTAAATCTTTGAAGAAAGAAATTGAAGAAGACACCAGAAAATGGAAAGACCTCCCATGCTCTTGGGTAGGCAGAATTACTATAGTAAAAATGGCAATCTTACTGAAAGCAATCTATAGATTTAACGCAATGCTCATCAAAATCCCAGCAAAATTCTTCAAAGACCTCGAAAGAACGGTACTCAACTTCATTTGGAAAAACAAAAAAACCAGGATAGCCAAAACAATCCTGTACAATCAAAGAACTTCTGGAGGCATCACAATTCCTGACTTCAAACTCTACCACAGAGCCACAGTACTGAAAGCAGCCTGGTACTGGCTTAAGAACAGACAGGAAGACCAATGGAACCGAATAGAAGACCCGGATATCAAGCCACACATCTTCAAACACCTGATTTTTGATAAAGAAGCAAAAAATATCAAATGGAAAAAAGAAAGCATATTTAACAAGTGGTGCTGGCATCCCTGGATATCAACATGTAGAAAAATGAAAATAGACCCATACCTATCACTATGCACAAAATTCAAGTCCAAATGGATCAAAGATCTCAACATAAAGCCAGCCACACTGAACCTTATAGAAGAGAAAGTGGGAAGTACACTTGAACACATTACACAGGGAACCACTTCCTAAATATAACCCCAGCAGCACAGACACTGAAAGAAACAATTAATAAATGGGACCTCCTGAAACTGAAAAGCTTCTGTAAAGCAAAGAACATGGTCAATAAGACAAAATGACAGCCTACAGAATGGGAAAAGATCTACTAACCCCACATCAGACAGAGGTCTGATCTCCAGGATATACAAAGAACTCAAGAAATTGGACACCAAAAGGTCACATAATCCAATAAAAAAAAATGGAGTACAGACCTAAATAGAGAACTCTTAACAGAGGAATCTAAAATGGCTGAAAGGCACTTAAGGAAATGTTCAACATCCTTAGTCATCAGAGAAATGCAAATCAAAATAACTCTGAAATCCCATCTTACACCTGTAAGAATGGCCAAGATCAAAAACACTGATGACAACTTATGCTGGAGAGGTTGTGGGGAAGAGGGAACACTTATGCATTGCTGGTGGGAATGCAAGCTGCTACAACCCCTTTGGATGTCAGTGTGGCGATTTCTCAGAAAATTAGGAAACAACCTTCCTCAAGACCCAATAATACCACTTTTGGGTATATATCCAAAGGATGCTCAATTGTGCCACAAGGACATGTGCTTAATTATGTTCATAGCAGCTTTGTTTGTCATAGCCAGAACCTGGAAACAACCCAAATGCCCCACCATCGAAGAATGGATAAGAAAAATGTGGTACATTTACACAGTGGAGTACTACGCAGCAGAAAAGAATAACGTCAGCTTGAATTTTGCAGGAAAATGGATGGAACTAGAAAACATTATTTTGAGTGAGGTAACCCAGACACAGAAAGACAGTTATCACATGTACTCACTCATAGGTGATTTTAAAACATAAAGCAAAGAAAGCCAGCCTACAAACCACAATCTCAGAGAACTTAGACAACAATGAGGACACTAAGAGAGACTTACATAATTCTAATCTACATGGGAAGTAGAAAGTATAAAAGAACAAGATCTCCTGAGTAAATTGGGAGCATGGGGACCCTGGGAGAGGATTGAAGTGGGGAGGGGAGAGGAAGGGAGGGGAGCAGAGAAAAATGTAGAGCTCAATATCTATATCTATATATCTATATATCAAGAAGTGAACAGTGATTGTAACACAAGTGCACACACACAGCACTACAAACACTAGAATTACAGCTGGTCTGACGGGCTCGCATCTCCCCATAGGTATTTTCCGCTGTAATTGTTCTGTAGCTGTACTTCTATGTTAGTTTAGTTTTCCTATTTGGGGAAATGCTTCCAGCCATGTGACGATGTATTCAAGATCACGTCCTATATCCAGTGATGCCCTTGCCTGCCTTTCACCCTGCAGATTGTCTGAAGTCCAGCAGCAGCTCTGCAGCAGGAACCAAGAAGTGAGTGAGTTAGAGAAGCTGCTAGAAGAAGAGCGAGACCAAAGGAGAACGCACTCTCCTTGGCTGATCAGACGGTAAGGTGTAGGGAGGCTTTCTGCTCCCTTCTCACCCTCCCTGGCCTCACTCCTGCACATTTCTGCGACCAGGCTCAGGGTGAGTTAAGATCTTCATCTCCCCTTGATGTGGTCCTGGAGCAACTTGAGCGTCATCACCAAGAAGCAGGGTTCCTGTGGAGTTTCGGAAGCCTGTGCTTTCCAGGGCCATAGCTCCTAAGGGTTGGTACTATATTTCCCATCCATATTACACAAGGAAGCTTATATAAGGTGTCTTACTTCATCCCAGCAGTAACTATGTGAAGTACATGTTGGGTTCTTGTGTGTGTGCATGTTGGGGGCAAGGGGCAAGGTCAGAGGACAATGTAAGTTATCTTGGTGTATCCCTTTCTAACATATTCCCCTGAGAGAGTCTCTCACTGAACCTGGCACTTGCTGTTTTTCAGTGACCAGTGGGTCGTTAGCCATTCTCCTGCCTCTGTCTTCTCCTGAGCCCTGGGGATTGCAGGTGCACACAATCAGGCAGCTTTCACATGGCTGCCTGGGGTGGGAATGCAGATCCTCACTCTTGCAAAGCCAGCGCCCTTCCCCCTGAGCCATCTCCACGACCCCAGGGTCAGAGCCTTTCGAGGGCCAAATGAGCGCATTCTCATCACCTGTCTGACACCCAGACCTTTGTTTGTTTGTTTGTTTGTTTTTGAGACAAGTTCTTTCTACTTAGCTCTGACTGGCCTGAAAGTTGATCTGTAGACCAGGCTGGCCTTGAAGTCACAGAAATCCACCTGCCTCTGCCTTCCAAGTGCTATGATTAAAAGTGTATGCCCCGCACCTAGCTAGGCCATTGAAATTTTAAAGATTGTAACCTAAGTGGAAATAGAAGACCACTTAAGAAGGAGTGTGGCTTGATTTGTTGGCAGTGCACTACCTAGCCCTGAACTTCCCTTTGCCAGTCACCGGCTTTTGCCCAGCTAGGAGGGCATGGATGTGTGTGATACGGTGGGCCTCTACCCCGAGTGTGATTGAAGGACACAGCTGTGCACTACTTGTTACTTGATCTACATCAAGGACACTGGACATCACTGTGTGTGAGAAGGAAGTATGGCTGCAAGCGTTCTGTTGCTGGGATCCCCTTTATGTGGAAAGAAACAGCAGGTGCCTCCATGTTTGTAAGGGAGTCACTGTGTCTGCCGTCTCCTCCCTCAGAATAATCGGCACTGGGGATGTTTCTGCCTTCTTGCAATGCCTTCCCCAGGGAGCAGGTCTTAGTTGAGATTTCCTTCTTTCCCATTCAGCATATATACAGCTTTTTGTTTTCCACACCGTCTAGGTAGCCTTGAGGGCAGGCGCTATGGGAACTCAGTGCAGCTTGTGTAGTGGCCTTGCAGAGACTTTCTGACCTATTTGTTCATGGCCGTTACTCTGCCACTTATGAGAAACCTGGTCCATGGGGAGGCTCCAGACCGCTTGAGATAGCTTAGTCAGGATGAGTCTGGAGCCTGTGTCTGGACCGCATTAACCTAAGGTTGGCCCCTCCCCCTTTCCTTCTGACTGAGACTGAGAGCAGAATGGAGACCAGGTGGTGGTGGTGCACACCTTTAATCCCAGCACTTGGGAAGCAGAGGCAGGTGGATCTCTGTGAGTTCAAGGCCAGCCTGGTGCATGGAGAAAGTTCCAGGACAGACTCCCTAGCTACATAGAGAAAACCTGTCTCAAAAAACAAAACAAAACAACAACAAACCCAGAATGGAGAGCAGGGCGACTAAGTACGGCCCACCTGGACCAGGTCCATGTCAAGGCGTTTCCTCTCTGCTGAAGAAGAGAGCGGCCCACAGAGAAGTGTTCAGTTGATGGAGATTCCCTGTGTGAGGAAGCAACATGAAGAGGAAAGGGGCTTTGCATGCTCCCCACTCCAGTGAAAACGCCTGTCCTGTAGGCAAATGAGTGACGAGACACGCCTTGCCCTGCTGTTAGCAGGGGCCACTGAGTCATGGCAGCTTCTTCTTAAATGGAGAATTTCCAGAATGAAGTAATAAGCACATAAGCAGATATCAGAGCAGAGGCTGCAGAGGCTGCAGCTCAGCCCATGGTAAGAGTCTGACAGAATTTCTTGAGTTCTTTTGCCTATTATAAATTGAAAAAAAAAAATGTCAAGTGTGATGGTGCATGCCTGTCATCCCAGCCCTGGATAGTAGAGCCAGGAGAATCGTAAGTTCAAAGGCAGTCTGGGCTACATAGTAAGTCCCTTTCTCAAAAACAAACAAAAGACCAGGGTGGGGTGGAGAAGGACGGGGAGAGAGAAATGAGTTTCTGAATGAAATGTGGTATAGATAGGGGGAAGACATGAGGCATAAAGACAAATGGGCATTAGGTTCTTGTTCTGTTGATTGTTAGTCATGCTTTCATGGGTCGGACTCTAACCAGATTCCCAGCCAGAAGCGCCCAAACCAGCATCCTGAATAGGCAGTTCCTTTACTACTGTTTGGCCTGGCCTATGGGAGAAATCTTTGCTGCCAGTACCCTAGGCCACCTTCCTAGGCTGACTGGGAAGATTCTCATGCAGGGGACATGCGTTGTTATCTTTCTCTCAACACAGGCTGGAGCAGAGTGAATGGGATTCGGCCCAGACTCCTATCATTGGTGCCTGTGGCTCTCAGGAGACGTCAGTGTTGATAGACATCCCGGGCAGCTGCTGCCGAAGGGTAAGAGGGAAGGACGCAGTGAGAGCTCTGCGGTGGAAACAGGCTGAGGTACGGTGATGGACAGTGTTTCTGGTGATCAGCCACTGAGGACACTTTCTCCAGGGATGTCCCACTGCTGTGAGGATGGCATCAGTTGGCTGAGATGCAGAATTACTGGTGAAGAGAGAGAGCCTTCAGGTGGAGCTGACTTCCTCATCTTGCTGCTGTTGTTCTGTTCATTTCAGACCCAGAGTGGCGCTGGATGGAAGCGGGTTCTGCGTTCACTCTGCCATTCGCGGACCCGAGTACCACTGCTTGCAACCATCTACTTCCTGATGGTTCACGTCCTCCTCATCCTGTGTTTCACAGGTCATCTATAAACTCCTCACTCGACCGCAGCTCTCAGAACTTGTGATTCTTTCATCTCTGGTGTCAGAATTGTAGTTTATAGAACAGCCTTCCCACTTCCAACTCATCCACATCTCCTTGGAAAGTTCCCATAACAACAGAGGCTGCTGTGAGGACAGGTTAGAACGCAAGGCCTGGTGCATCCTGTTTTTCTGGATGCCCCTCCAGAGAGGTCCTGAAGCCACTCGGGAGCCGGAGCATCACAACTTCTAGCCTCGAGAACCCCTGAGCTACAGCACACGGGTGTGAGTTATTCTGTCTTCGATGCCATTGTCACCCGGCTTGCGAACAGGGCTGAGGCAATGGGAAGAGAAGACAAAACACCTGACCCAGACCCGAGAGCAGTGGTCACGAGTGACACCACTGTGCCTGTCCCCCTTCTCATTGTGGACATGATGTCTCCCCTTCTGTGCTCATCACCTGAAGAAGGGAGAGGACTCGTGGCTCACTGATCAGCTCTATGTTCTATAATGATTACATTTTAGTCACAACATCCAAGGACTTTCCTGAACTATTGTAAAATAATAAAGCGTTATTTTCGGAATGAAGATTTGTATGAGGCTGTCTGTCGGCACAGTTGTTACGTATCTGTGTCTGCACTCTAGAGAGTGGAGGAGGGGTGGTTCCCAGAGTACTAAAGTCCTGAAAATCCTCCCTCTCACTGACCAGCCTCAGAGGGCTGTGAGCATCCTTCTAGCCTCAGCTGCCGGAGCCAAAGGAGACAAGGTGGGGGGAAGAAATCCATCCCGAGACTGAGTTAAAGGAGCAGCGTTGCCGGGGTGAAGTCCTGAAGCCTTGTGTATAGTTCTGAGGGAACACTGGAAAAGGTTAGGCACTTGCCTGTAACTCTAGCACTCAGAAGGCTGAGACAGGAGATCGTTAAGTCCGGGGTCAGTCTTGTCCGTATAGTAAGTTCAAGATAGCCTGTGCTACATAGCGAGACTCTGTCTCAGGAGAAAACAGCACAACAGCAAAGTCCGTCTCCTAGGACAGGCAGTACAACCCGCTCATGCGGGTTGGGTGGGTATAATTACGCTTTTGTATGAAGTTGCTGCTTGGGAAAAGCTGGCCGGCTATCTTAATATACAAGTAGATTTCTAACCCGATCCCTTTGGTTTCAAAGCTATTCCTACATGTTAGACTCCACACAAGGGTCGAACGTGGGATATCTGTAAAGGGGAAATGAGTTTTCTCAGTCTCATCTCTAAAGTCCTACAGTTTCTCCAGAGAACTGCATTGCCATATGATGTGTTATAATGCCTGCTCTGATACTTATAATTCTGACATTGGATTAGAATTCCAAGTTAGCTAGAAGATTTCCCCCTTCTACATTGTCTCTACTTTAAAACAGCTTTAACAGAACAAATAAAATGTTCCAAGTCTACTGCCCATTTGGAAGGGACTTTAGAAGCTTTCTATTCTCCTGCAGAAATGCTTTGTTCTACTGTAGAAATGCTCTCTTTAGTCCAAGACTGGAGATACCAGTCTGGGACCCTTTCTGGGTTTGTTATCTCTAGGGCAACCAGGTCATGATTCCACAGCCCACCGAGATCAGAAGAGCCTGGGTCAGATTCAGTAACAAAGTCTTAGGATGATTTTAGGATTTTCTTTGAATCCTCTTTGTCACTGAGGGCCCCAGGCTGCCAGAGGAGTCCCCCTGGGGGATTATTTGTAAAGCAGCCACAGTAAAGGCCTCAAACTCTCTGTGGCCTTCCCCTCAGAAAAGGTCTATTTCATTGGACCAAACAAGTCACCTGAGACTTGAAGATAGAAGGGAAGGGCCACAGGTCTCAACAGCATGGAGTGTGTCAGAGTTCACAGCTCCTGCTTCTTGGAGGAATTCATCTGGAGTCAGACTTCTGTCAGTGAGCTCAGGCTCCACATAGTTTCCCAACACGCTAGGGAACTCCTCCTTTCCCGTGAGTTATCCTTTTGATATCAGTTCTGTGTGAGCCTCATTCTAAGTGCTACAGGTATTGAAGAGGTGTTTTTAAAGCTTGCCCTTCAAGATTCACATACAGACCAATCTCCCAGAAAGCCTCTCTTGATTGCTCCAGCCCACATCAAATCTTGATTTTGTTTTCCTCCCTCAGACTAGACCTCTACAACAGTGTTGTAGCCCAGGCTACACCTGAGTGCTGGGATCACAGATGTTTGCTACCACAGCCCCCTGGCTTGTTCTGAATTCCTTTACTATCTTAGATTCAACTGTCCTACATAGGACACAGACCTGTCCTACAGCATTCTTGAATGTGTCTTAACTGTTTAGGGATGTGGCTCAGATGTGGTCACTTTTATAACTATCCCATGACTTGCAAAAACTTTTCAAAATACTAGACACAGAAACACTTAACCCTTTTTAGTACCTAAAGCTTAAGGAACTGACTCAAACTTCAGGAAGTAGCTGTGAGGACAGTGTGGCAGGAAATGACAGAAAACCTGAAAACGGAACTGAAGCCGCTGCTGCTCAGTTTCTTGCCCTGAAGTCGCAGCAGCTGGCGGGGGCGCCGGGTGTGATTTGAAGAGCCGGAGCTGGGAGCTCGAACAAACAGTAGTAAAGGTGGGTTCTCAGAGCTCTGGGAGACTTGGGGAGCACAGGGAAGTGTGGAAGAGAAATCCACATAGCACTTAGTTCTTGTTGAGGGAAGACGCTGCTAATTGGTATTGAACTTTTTGGTGGTTATAAGGTCTACGTGCAGTGGTTGACAATGAACATCTGAAGAAAGGAACAAGGAAATGGCCTGCACTCAGGGACGTGATTGATCAGCCATCTAGGACCGCGGGTCCAGCCAAGAGTGCTCTGGCTTCTATTGATGATCTACACATCACACTCTAAGGGCCGGGTGGCCCCAGGCACTAAGCTAAAAGAGTCCCACAGAAGATGAAGACTGTTGTACGGTCTATCAGGGACACAAAATGCACATGGGAAATGAAAGGGAACAGGAATTAACCCAAGTGAACACTGGTGCTGAGCCAAGTGTTTTAGGGGCCAAATGCAGGCATGATTATTTAGCTGGGGTAACTCTGTGTTTGTGGGAATCCCAGAATGTCGGAAACAGGCAGCTATGCTAAGCCCTTCATTATTTAACATTGGGAAACAAAATCACAGCAATCAGTGAGTTGTCAAAGGATTAAGTTAATATTTGTAAAGTGCTTAGTCTAGTATCTGGCTAAGGGGTACATACTCTGTGCTGCGTGACTGGCTATGGTCACACAGGGGCTGTCATGTTACTGAGGTGTCTGTGGACTACGGTTGCCATAAGTCAACACTGTCCTCAGGCACTGGATGTGTCTGGCATTCTCTGTCCTTCTCTGGGTTATTCTCCAGCCTTCTGCTTCAAGTTAGCAACCTTATTGAGGAGTCATCAACAGTGCAAGCATATTAAGTTTTTTTGATCTTAAAAATGAGTGTGTGAGATTGATGCGAGAGATGGCTGAGGCCTGGGGGCAGGGGATAGAAGGACAGAAGATGAGACCATGGGACTTCACTGCTTCCTTATTGCCCATGAATAGAGTTGACTTCTCCTTTCCAGTTTCACTCTGTTGCAGAACAGCACAAGAGCCAGGTCATGTCAAAGAGAGGCCATAGGATGTGGTTCACAGGCCATCTTTACCTGTGCTAACCCCTATCAGTAGCTATTTGCCAAGTAAGGAAGGCGTTGTTCCTAGCAGCTCACAGTGACTCTTGGCCTGGTTAGCTCACCCTAGCTGCCCCTTAGCAGATCTTTAATTCACCTACCTCAGATTTCCCCAGGGATGATGATCTGGGGCTGCTAGGAATTAGAGGCAAGGGTGGAGTTTTCCAGGTGCATCTTGGTGGAGACTTGGGGCCTAAATGGACAGAGTCCTGCGGTTAGGAATCGAAGAGTGTCTCCTCTGGGAAACAGTGATGAACACCAAAACGGCCTTCCTGCGGTGGAAGTCCCTGAGAAAGAAAGTGAGCAGGGACTTGCCAGCCAGTAGGTAAGAACAGAGCCAGGAAATCCCAAAGATTACCAGAGCAGATGGGCACTGCCCCCTTGTTACCTTGCCACGCCACTGTTCAGAAGCCCACAGTGTGACTAGGCAGTTCCTCCTCATGCTCCCTTGGCAAGGCTCAGTAAAACACGGGTATCCAGTGGAGGAATGATCAATCTCCCGCCAAACTAGTTTTCTCCAAAGACCTCTGCAATGTTTACTTGGTTGGTAAACTCCACATGTGTTCCAAAAAGGGGATCTGCTACATGCTGTGTTTGAATATGTATATCTTTAAATACAGTTGAGCAGTGTTTGTAATTGAGTGATAAAACGTAAAGCCTCCGTGTTTCCTCCCTTAGGAAACTGAGATTCCCATCATTGTTTCCCCTTGCATCACCTAGTGTGGGTCTTTCAGCCAACTGTCCCGAAGGCTCTTCCGTGAGTGTCTTAGAGTGAATGTAGGACCGTATCCCATGGACAGGTGAAAGGAATTTCAATGTAGCTAAGCAGATTACACACAAGAGGGAGCCTGAACTCATTCATGTCCTGACAACTAGAAAGGAAACCATGGGGAAATCTGAGGGAAATGCCACCCCAATCCTGCAGAAGGTGTTGTCAAATACTACAAGCTATAGACGCAGTGAACTGTCCCGGCACGCTGATAGAGGTTGCTCAGTGTTACCTACATCTGCACTGACTTCCCTCCAGATGTGGGTGGACTCAGACCACTCTGGTTTATCTTAAATAACTCCCACTCCTTTCTCTTCTAACTGAGAAGTCTCCCTAGAACTTCTATCTTTGTTTCAGCTTCTGTTTCCTTCTACGAACGGCGAGAAACATTCGATTGCTTGTGTAGCTGATGTCAGCATTCTGATCATCCTTCCTCTTGATTCCTCTGTCATTCCTAATTATTCCCATCATTTGTCACCCTCAGATGTGGAAGTCTGTAGTGGGGCATAATGTGTCTGTTTCCGTGGAGACCCAGGGTGATGACTGGGATACAGACCCTGACTTTGTGGTGAGTAGGGCATAAACTTCACGGGGACAGTGGAGGCGTGGGACACCTCAGCCACTCTGGCCTTTGATAGAGATTAGGAAGGAGTATCTGAGATTAGGATAGTCTTCGTGGTGAGACAGATTGGCAGAACTACTATCTGACATTATTAGGAATGCGTGATAACTGGCGTTGAACATAGAAGGGCCCAGATGTGAGTGTATTTGATAATGAAATCGAGGGACTAGGTCACTCCATCCTGAAGTTGAAGATCAGTTGAACCTGGGACTCTTCTGGCCTATGATCCTTGGTTTGAGATATCCTGAAAGATCTAAGGAGGAAAGGGTGGGTGATTCAGAGTAAGGCAAGGATCATTAGCTTAACGTTAATTCTCCTGTGGGGTTGAGATAGGATACATGCAGCTAGGAGTGACAGTAGAGACTCTGACTGAAGAAGCATCTAATGCAGGGGACGGAGATGGTGAGGGTCAGCTGTGAGGCTCCTTGCGATCTAGCCTGTTTCATGCTGACGATGTTGCATGCTGTTTGTTTTAGAATGACATCTCCGAGAAGGAGCAGCGGTGGGGAGCCAAGACCATCGAGGGCTCTGGACGCACAGAACACATCAAGTAGGTGCTGGGAGACGTGGAGGGAGGAGTGGGCCATGAAGAGCTGATGAAAAGCCCACGGGCTCTGGGGAATGTGCAGCAAGAAAATAGCCATGCCTAGGAATTATTTATTTATTTATTTATTTATTCATTCATTCATTCATTCTAGAATCGGTCTCTGTGTATTTCTATGTCTTCATGTGTATTTGCTTCATCTCTCTCACCTTATCATCTGTTCTATTATTATGTGTCTTTTATGTATGACAGCTCTTTCAACCACCTCCCCCCCCTGCAGTTTGCTGTATTAGCTATCTCCCTTCCTTCAATCAGACACGAGATAGTCAGAGAAGGGGCACAAATGCTCAATTTCGATCTATCATCTATCTATCTATCTATCTATCTATCTATCTATCTATCTATCCATCTCTATCTATCTATCTATCATCTATCATCTATCTATCATCTATCTATCTATCTCTATCAATTATCTATAAAATGTCATTCACCTATCCCTTTACATCAATACATAACATGTGTTTAGAGTATAGGGTGACTGCCAATGGGTTCAGAAGACTTCAGTGCTGGGTGTGGTTTTACGCATCTTTAGTTCCAGCACTCAGGAGGCAGAGGCAGGCTGATCTCTGGTCAGCCAGGACTACATAATAAGACCCTGTCTCTAAAACAGAAGGCATCAGTAAAATGTCAAGGTTAAGGACTCCCCCATAAATTCTATAGTGAAGATAATATCTGCTGTCATAGTTGGGGCAGTGGCTTGAGATACAAATTTGCATTGTACTACACGATGGAAATTGGGAACCATTAGTGTTACTATAAAGAAACAAGACATTTGGAAAATCATGACTAATCCTATTTTAGCAATGATGTTTAGTCTTCAAGACAATGATCCAACTTTCTCTTTATCTGAAATAAATGTGGCAATGTAGCTCAAGTGGAAAAAAATTTGCCTAGCATGCATGAAGCCCCGTGTTTGGTTCTAGCACCAAAGAAACTAGGTACATTAGCTTATGCTTGTAATCCTAGCACCGAAGGGTGGAGGGAGGTGGCTGTAGGCTGAGTGGTATATGCAGAAGGATCAGAAGTTCAATGTCAAGGCTAGCTTAGGTTACACTGTGTGTTAGTGATTAATTCTGAGTTACCAATAATGCATGGGTATCCCATTAAGGAAAGAAATAAAAGCACTTCCCCTTGTCTAACCAAAAGAGAGTCTAGATTTGAATTCCCTACTTCATGCTCTGTCTTCCTTCCTCTGTTGGTCTGCTGTATATGTCTCAGTCCCTTAGACTGGTTGAAGGCTGACTTGTGAATCTATGTGTTCCTGTGTCTCTGTGTGTCTATATGTCTTGCAGATGATTGTCCTGTGAGTGTGTGCCTGGTTTCTGGATCTCCCTAACTAAAGGCTCTCTTCTATCTCAATTAAACTGCATAGAAAGCTTTACGTGGGGAAAGGAATGAGGAACACTTGGCAAACATCTTTAACAGAGTTTAACATGGGATTAAGTCTCTGGCTCCAACTGACCCAGATAACAAGTATCATTGTTTATCAACCAATATCCACAATTGTTACTTTCAACGTTTATGACATTTTTTCAGGAAGTTGCTTTCAACTTCTGTATTTGCTGCTTTCAGCAAATGATGCACAGGCATTATCTGGGTCAGGGGCATAGAAGAGGACATGATTTAAGATTGCAACTGTGCATTAGTTTAGGTTGTAAGAATTGATCAGATGGCAAGTAAGTTTGGTCGTTACATTGTTCTCCTAGAGTCAGGTTTAACAGGCTTGCAGTCTTAAGTGTTAAGTGATTTCAAGGCGTACTTCAGCTGTGAGGGCCAGCAAACGCTTCAATCTCTTAGGATGTAGGAGATATTTTTAGAATATCGTATCACCACAATACATGAGACTCTGTCTCAAAAAGAGAGAAGCAAATATGGGCATAGCTAGGGTTTTCTGTGGACTATTGTCCTTGGCCCTCGAGAGACACACTTCTCCTCCACAGACTAGTCTGGACCATCTCACCAGGATTATTGCACTGGGTGGGACCAGGCTGTCCTATTTCAGTAGCAAAGAAAATGCAGTGCTTTAAGAATAAAAGCTGGGAAAAAATGAATCAACACCACTCCTAAATTTGGCAAGATTAAGACAATTTTCAGCTTCATTCCCAACTTCTCCACCCACACTCTAATAATATTTTGGCCTCATTTCCCCCTAGGTTTTAAAGGTGTCAGTGATGACCACTTTGCAGCTGCCATAGTCTTAGGAAACTTAGCACACATTTGGGCAGATCTGGAATATTACTGAACACCATTCAGACATAAATGGTTTGACTTAAGTAGCTATATTAAATATTATTTTTTATATTTTATTTACTTTTATATGTAAGGGCCAATTGTCAGTATGTTGCACGTGTGGTTCTGGTGCTCACGGAGGCCAGAAGAGGACGTTGGATCCCCTGGAACTGGAGTTATAGGTAGCTGTGAGCTGCCTTGTGGGTGCTGGAATTGAATCCACATCCTCTGGAAAAGCAGCCAGTGCTCTTGACTGCTGAGCCATCTCTCCAGCCCCAATTGAATATTAAACAAATTAACCAAGTCTGGAAAGTACCCAGTGTGACAAAGAAAAAGAATAGGAACAGGGCCTTTCCAGAAGCTTCTTTAATGCTCATTCCCCCTAAAAGCTCACAGATTCATGAAGGTTGAGGGAGGCTTTTCCTTTTCTGAGTGAAGGCCACCCGTCCTGGTGTTCTGGGACCTACTGAGATGGGGAAACAGTATCCTGCTGTTTTCCCCTCTGGAGCCTGCTTCTTGTGCGTTCAGTAAGAGCAGAGCCTTTTAAGGACTTCTAGAGTCCTGCCACCGGCCCACAGGAAGAGCTCGCATTTGGAAGATTTTGATTCAGTTCACAGCTCTGTTGTTACTATGAATTTAGTTAGCTCATTTTATTAATTCACGGGGATAATAGCAGCTACCTGAATGTTCATGTTGAGAGTTCGTTGAGTCATCTACCTGAGCATCTGCTGGTACTTAGCACTTCTTAGCATGTTGGTGATATTATCTCTATGCTCTGTTAATAGAGATTTATCACAATCCCACCCCCCAAACTTAACACGACTATGCAACAGCCAAGACTTCCTTCTCCCTAAATGGCTGCATGGCATAGCACTGTACACATAGCTTTGACTTGTGTCTCTGAGGCCATACACTGTGGTGACTCCACATATCCAACTAACTGGATCCATAGCCACTGGAATAAATGGAGATACTTCCCCAGAGGTTTACTTGCGTGTATTTGGTAAAGCCAACAAGGTACAGAAGCTTGGCTCCCCTATGGGAACAGGCTAGGTAGCCTTGGGCAAACTTTTTATTCTCTCTGATCTTCAGTCTTCCCACCCAGACCAAACAGCCCTCCAGGGGACACTCCATTGTGAAGCCTCTAACTTCCTTTGGACACGGCCCACCGAGCCACTCTCCATGGTCAAATGGGAATCACCAAGACACTGGGAGCAGAGGGGAAACTGGAGTGGAGAGGGCTCGCCAGACTGAGCTGACTCAAAACAGGAACAGGAAGTGACTGTGGTTCTTAGTAGGCGGGCCGCCTGCCCCTCACCACTCCTTTCTTTCAGGTCAGCCTTGAATAAGTTTACTGGGGGTGGCTTTCTAATTCAGAGACCAGCTTAAGTGATTCTTCTGTCCCTCATCAGCTGTGTAGAGAAATGGCCCAGTGGTCAAGGGCTGTCCCCCCATTCCCTCAATGCTTGCCTGCTCCTCTGCCTGCTGTCTTACCCTTGACTAGTAAAGCATCCTTATCACCCTCAGACAGCGATTCTTTTTTTTTGTTTGTTTGTTTGTTTGTTTTTAGAGACAGGGTTTCCCTGTAGTTTCTAGAGCCTGTCCTGGAGCTAGCTCTTGTAGACCAGGCTGGCCTCGAACTCAGAGATCCGCCTGCCTCTGCCTCCCGAGTGCTGGGATTAAAGGCGTGCACCACCACCGCCCGGCCAGACAGCGATTCTTAAACTCCCTGTGGGAGACGACAGAGGGTTTTGTCTTCTGCGTGTCTATTATCAAATTCGTAACATATTGACACTTTTGTAAAATAAAATATAACTGAAAAGCCATGACATCAAAGATATAAGCACAGTTTTTACTTTTAGATTCAACAGATATGAGATCTCCGTGCAAAATTCTTGCTCATGTTTCTAAAATCAAACTCTTGACTTTTATCTTCTTTCATGGTAAAAAGAAACAGGTCAGCTCCCAGAATGCACTGTGAACAAGTCAGCTCCCAGAATGCACTGTGAACAGAGCTGTGGGCAGCACTACATTGGACAAGGCCTCCCGTGCTTCCTGAAGCCTTTGGGTTAGGTCTCACTGAGAAATAGCTAGAAGTACCCGTCTCAGTGGCTTACCTGATTTCTGGGTCCTACCATTCTACACTAAGTAGAAATGAAGAACGACACAGTACCTCAAAAGTAGAACCCTGGAGGTCCAGGGATGGGAGCCAGCTCGGCTATGCCAGCCCTCGGGGCATTAACCGTGTGACTGGAGTTAATAGTACCAGCCTCCTTACGTCACAGGGCTCCTGTGAAGAAAACCGCAGCTATGGATAAGAATAAAGGGCAACATGAACTGAGCTGTGACCCATCTTGCAGTCATGCCTGTCTTTAATAGATGATGATGTCATTCTCATAGCACAGAGAAGTAAGGTATTCATTCTTGATCTTCACAGTTTGTCTAAGGATGTAGACATAATATAGACAAATACTTTGAATTCAGCTCAGCCTGAGTCTATGGGCTTATGTCATATCATTTCTAATAGACATATTTTGTCATGCCCACGATTCTCTTTTAAAAATGGAATGTGACTTCCCATAACCACTACCTCTTTCCCTAAGGTTGCTGTTCTGTTTAAAGCAGCTGAGTACATTATAGTCTTTAACAAGTCTCCTCTGCCCACCAGCCAGCTTCCAAATGACAACACAGAGACTTTTTATTAATTATAAAATCTTAGCTTTAGCTTAGGCTGGTTTCTAACTAACTCTTATAACTTAAATTAACCCATTACTATTAATCTACTTGCTTTCACATGGCTCATGGCTTTGCCTCTCCTGCATGTCCCGCCTCATCTGCGTCTAGTTGGCGACTCCCTCTTTCTTCTTCCCAGAGCTTTCTCTGTCCTGAATCTCTGTCTGTACCTCCTGCCTAGCTGTTGGTTGTTTAGCTTTTTATAAAACAATTACAATGACATATCCTTACCCAGTATAATCAACTATCTCACAAAAATAGTCTGGCCTTCCTGACATGCCATGCTCACCACATAAGCATGGGCCTATTTATGAGGACATAAAAGCTATCATCCATTTAATACTTTCTTATTTAAAAAGAAATCATTGTTGTCAATGTGTAATAATTATAAACAAATGGTTCAATGAATTTTGATAATACTATAAGAAACCACCAGTACAGTCAGAACATAGAAGATTTCAGTTACCACTGGAACTTCTCCGTGTCTCTGTAGTCAGTGTCTCCTTGCCCAGTACACACATAAACACTGACCAGTATCTTGTAGGGTAGTTAGCCTGGCCTCTCTAGAGTTTCAGTCAATGGATAACATGGACTATACTCTTTTGTGATGGTCTTCTTTTAATTAGAATGTTTTTGAAATCTAGCTAGAGCGTTGTATATATTGGTCTTTTATTTCTCATTGTCAAATAGTGTCTGCTGTGTATCTACATTACAGTTTGGTTTATTCATTGCTCTGTTGTTGGACTTATAAGTCTGTTACAAACATATCACAAGCATTTGAACACAAATCTCTTTGTTGACATATATTTTTATATTTCCCAGGGTATTCTTAAAAATCTAACTGCTTACTCATATAGTCAGTGTGGGTTTACCTTTTGAGAAACTGCCGATCTGTTTTCCAAAAGGAATTTACCATAGTTTATTTCCACCAGAGATGTATTTGGTTCACATGGTCCATGTCCTTGTCAACACTTATTATTGTTGGTAGTTTGAATTTTAGTCACTCTGTGGGTATGTGGTGATTTTAATTTATATTCCTTGGGTAAGTAAACTTCATCAAGTGTTTTTTGCATGCCATGCTTGTCTCTTTTTCCATCTTCTTTATAAATTGTCTGTTCAAATATTTCCTCACTTTTACAATGGACTATTTTCCTACTGAGTTCTCTATATAGTTTAGAAATAGATATTTTGTGAGATGTATGTTTTATAAATATTTTATCCAAGAGTAATGATTGTTCTTTTAATATCCTGGTGGCATTATTTCGTAGGTACAAGATTTGAATTCTGAGGAAGTCTAATTTATCTAAAAAGATTTTTATAGCCGGGCGGTGGTGGCGCACGCCTTTAATCCCAGCACTCGGGAGGCAGAGGCAGGAGGATCTCTGTGAGTTCGAGACCAGCCTGGTCTACAAGAGCTAGTTCCAGGACAGGCTCCAAAGCCACAGAGAAACCCTGTCTCGAAAAACAAAAAAAAAAAAAAAAAAAAAAAGATTTTTATAATTAGTGGGTTAGTTTTTTTTATTTGTTGTTGTCTTTTTGTCTAAGAAAAAAATTCTCTTAAAGTTGCTGGAGAGATGGCTCAGTGGTTAAGAGCATGCTGCTCTTCCAGAGGTCCTGAGTTCAATTCCCAGCAACCACATGGTGGCTCGCAACCATCTATAATGAGATCTGGTGCCCTCTTCTGGCATGCAGGCATACATGGAGGCAGAATGTTGTATACATAATAAATGCATAGAAAAATCTTTTTTAAAAAGTAACTATTTAAAAAAGGTGTGAAGATTGTATCTAACATTTGGTTCAATTTAAAATTTTATCTTTTAATATTTATGTGCAATATGAAGTTGAAATTAAGTTTTGTCTTTTTCTATGGATATCCATTTGCCAAACAAAATTCAAACTGTCCTTTTCCCGCTGACTTAGCAGGTTTCTTTGACCTTCTGTGTGGTTGATTTCTGGACTTTATTCTGCCTCACTAAGCGATATGTTTGTCCTGGCAGCATAGTTACCACAGTGCAGGGACTGTTGTGTGGTAAGTCGCTGAAACCAAATAGGATTCCAACAGTGTACTCCTTAAAGATATTTTTCTTACTATCCTAAGATTTTATGTTATCTTTTTTATTTTATTTTGATACAAAAACCTTTTTTAAAATTATTCTCTTATACAATATATCCTGACTGCAGTTTCCTCTCCCTCCACTCTGCCCAGTTCTCCTTCCCACCTCCCTCTCCTCCAGAGCCACTCTTCATCCATTCCCCTTCAGAAAAGAGCGGGCCTCCCAGAGACATCAACAGAACACGGCTTAGCAAGATACAGTAAGACTAGACACACACTCTCACCTCAGGGCTGAGCAAGACAACCCAGTAGGAGGAGAAGGGCCCTAATAGCAGATAAAAGACTCAGAGACACTCCCCACTCCCACTGTTAGGAGTTCCACAAAAACACCCAGCTCCACAGTCATAACGTTTATGCAGAGGGCCTAACTCAGACCTGTGGAGGCTGCTTGATCACCTCTTCAGTCTCTGTGAGTCCCTGTGAGCCCTGCTCAGTTGATTCTGTGGGCCATGTTCTCCTGGTGCCCTTCACACCTCTGGTTCCTACAATTCTTCCTCCCCCTCTTCCTCAGAATTCCCTGAGCGATGAGGGAAGGACCTGTTTATCCCAGACTTTTATAATTTTATACATTTAGAACCAGCTAGTCGGCTCCTGGAAAAAAGAAAAAGAAGCCTGTTGGGATTTTGCTTGGGATTCCACGAGGTGTAGGTCATTTAAGGGGATAATTCACATGTTAGCAAACCTGAGCTATTCTTCTACTTATACAGATCTTCTTTGAGGTTTTTTTTTTTCTTTCAGAAGTGTTGTTTAATGTTCCCGTCTTACTCATATTTTGTTAAAGTTCCCCTAAAACATTTCCTGTTTCATGAGTATAACTTACTTTTGACTTTCAGTTTTCAAATGTCTATGGCTGGTAGACAGATGCAATTGACTTTGATAAAGAGATTTTGTAGCCTGTAAATGCTTAATAGTGCCGGTAACTTTGTGGATTATTTAGACTAGTCTAAACACATGTTCATTTTGTTTGGGAATAAAGACTTTATAGTCTGAATTATTTCAGCTTTATTCCTTGATTTTTATTTCCTTATAAAACACAACAGTGCTGCCCTTTCTCCCTTTTCACCTCTGAAGTCCTGAATTTTTGCTTGATTCTCTTCCTCCATCAATACAAGTCATTTGAAAGCTTGAAGTGGAGACAGCGTGTCAAAAGCCCCTTAGATGTGACACTTGGCTGTAATGTGTTGCTTTTCTGTGTCTCTTCCATCTGTCCACTGTTACCATACATGAGATCTTTTGTGTCCTTAGAGCCTGGTAATGCTTTACACTCAGAGTTGTTTAATTGATATTTACCAAATAAAATGATTATATATTAAGACCCACTTAGATAGATTTAGCTATATGGTAAAGAAATTTATAAAAAGTTTGATTTTCAGTTGGATGTGGCTACAGATGCCTGTAATCCTAACAGTTGGAAATGGTGGAAAGGCCAGGATTCAAGGTCATTCTTGGTTATATTGGGAGTAGAGGCTAGCCTGAACTACGTGAAGTAGAGGCTAGCCTGGACTATGTGAGACTGTTTCTCACAAACAAAAATGAGACACAAAACAAAAAAAAAAAACAATTTTGTAAATTTTTGTTGTTGTTGTTCAAAACGTTTTCGTTCAAATAAGGTCATCTGTTGGTCTATTCCCCTAAGGAGTCTGCCATTCAGTAGGCAGATTTGCATATATTCTCAATTGCAATGTTTGTCCCCAGCCCTCCATTTCTCCCTTGAATACCTCAGCTGGGAGCCTCAGACAGTCAGGAGCTCTTGGAGCCCCGTCCTTTCGGACACAGGCCGCTCTGAGGCCTTTGCTGTCTCCTTGGGTCTCTGCTCTCACTGCTGCCAAAGAGGTCAGGTGAGGCATGGGAACACCGGGTGCCTGCAGCCGCGGGCGGATTGATTTCATCTGGTTCCTAGCCAGCTCTCTAAAATAAACCGTGGCTAACGCTGAAAGGCTTTTACTAAGGCTTCAGCGAGATTATCCCGCTAGACCAGCAGATGGGTCTAATCTTCCATGGAAGGAGAACATCTCCACTGTGAGACGGTCACTCTGCCTGTAACCAGTCTCTGCTGGGTCTGAGCTATGGAGTCCCCAGACAGTAACTACCCCCAGACCGTTGCTTACTGCAGAAAGTCAGGTCCCTAACATGTAGGGTTCTCTCACCCAGATATTGATATATGGTCCAGGGGTCCTTGCATATTTTCCAAATTTGTGAGCTCTTGCTGTTGTTTGTTGGCACAGTGCTGATGGATCAGCTCAGACCTTCAGACTAAATAGACCGTGGCTTCCTCCCGTGTTGCAGCCTCCATGGTAGTGAATGTAGAAAAGAGCATGGACTTAGCAGAGGAGTTAGTGCTCTTGTCTCCCCTCCCCCGCCAGTGTCACTAACTGTCAAGAGGTGGAGTCCCAGTCCTAAACTATGGGACCTTTAGTTGTTCTAAGAGAGTTTGTTATTCTCAGAAATTATCAGGCTTGGGTTGCAGAATGCTAATGCTTGACAAAAAATACACTAATAAAAGTACACAAATACTAATGAATAAATAAACTTACTCAAAACTACATTTTATAAGCATCAGTTTTAATGACTTCCATTGTGTTATTGAAAGATAGTATTTTAATTTTCTTAGCTATTTTCCAATTACTAGGTATACGGATTGGTTATTTTTGCTACTCTCTGCAATGTTTCAATCACTAGACTTTTTAAGCTTTGCCATATTTAAAAACGTTTTTCTGGGGTAGACTCTTAGAACCATGGTCTAAAGGTATTTGCATATTTTTATTTATGTTTCTTGAGACAAATCACCTAAGTGGTTGAAGGCAGGTTTTTTCAGAAAGAGTGATAACTTCTCAGTCGTAAGTATATAGGTATCATCTCTGATACATGAGAACATGAAAAATGGGACTAAAGATGACAAGGTTATGTTACTGAGAAAGATAAGAGACCACAGGATCTTGGCTTCTAGAGCATTTAAATGCTGGTTGTACCAACTTCTTACTCCAAGCCTGTCACTGGAACATTTGGGGGTCTCAGAGTTTTGCTACAAAAGATTTCCACTTTTCTGGGAAAGGGACTGTTGACCTCCCTGTACGAGGTGAGCCTCAGGTGTGTGGTTATTTGCAGCATCCACCAGCTGAGGAACAAAGTGTCTGAGGAGCACGACATTCTCAAGAAGAAGGAATTGGAGTCGGGGCCTAAAGCATCCCATGGCTATGGAGGCCGGTTTGGAGTGGAAAGGGACCGGATGGACAAGGTGAGTGGAAAGGGAGAGGTCTGTTTGAGAGAAAAATTGATGAAAAGCAACTAGCTTGTTGGTGCTTTGATTTAAAATCTGTTCCAAATATGGTGTCCATTTGGGTTTTAAAGGAGAATTGTCTATGTGCTGTTAGTATCCTTACCCCTCCCATCTCAACACACAAGATACAGAAGGCAGAAAAGAGAGTCAAGACGTTAGGGCAGCTGGCCTGCTACAGCTCCAAGTAAACTGTGACCCTGGATGATGGATAGCTTTAATTGACAACTTGACACAATCTGGGACCAGCTGAGAAAAGAGATCAGTGAAGGACGGTCTAGGTCAGACTGACCTGTGAGCATGTCTGTTGGGGGTTGTCTTAATTGCATTAATTGATGTGAGAAGCCCACTGTGGTGGGCTTGTGCCCTGTGTTATATAAGAGTAGAAACAATCAGCAAGTCTACATGCATTTATTCTCTCTGCTTTTGATTGTGAATGTGACTGGTTCCTTTAAGTTCCTGCCTTGACCTGGAATTGTAGCCAAATACAACCTTTCTCCTTTAGTTTCTTTTGGAAGATATTGTAATCACAGAAACGAAACGAAACGAGGCCACACTCAGACTGAGGAAGTAGGGAACATTAGTGGAGGAGGGAAAAAAAGGCTATACATTTATTTGTTGCCTTTAAATGCTGTGTATTCTGTCTGTATTGCAACTTCTCTTATTTTCTTTTCTCAAGCTGTGGGTTACAACACTTTGGGGTCCACATATCAGATATCCTGCATGCCAGATACTTACATTATGATTCATAACAGTAACAAAATTTCAGTTATGAAGTAGCAATGAATCAATCTCATGGTTGGGGTCACCACAGCACAAGGAAGTGTATTAAAGGGTCGCAGCATTAGGAAGGTTGAGAACCACTGCCTCAGTGTATGATATGAT